>NC_139653.1:21518343-21885127 GCF_951799395.1 Argentina silus
CTCCACCATGAGAAGGTGTACAGGTGTTCCTAATAAAGTGTTCAGTGAGTGTTTTATGAAGTGTCCATGAAGACATTAATTATTTCTAAATTAAGGTTCATCCAAAGACATCATGACCCCCCTCACAGCATTTTAGGTAGCACCCCTTCACAAAATATAATTGCTTTAAAACCTTTCCTCCGCTTCTCTGCGTTGTGGGAGAATGCTTGATAATTGTATGAGAGTAGATAGGACTTGGTCCCATTGCTTGGTCCTCGTTAAAATAACCTGATATTTAAACCATTTCCACTCTTCTTCTCATTTCCACTCTGCAATTCATGAGCTGCTATAATAAACTTGATTTTGCCGATTGATTTTGTCTATCTGATAAGGCAAACCATTCTCCTTCTCATAGCCTCGGTAGGCTAAAAATGTTGGTCTAGCTTGTCTACAGTAGTTTGACTTCATCTTCAATTTTGCCTGTATTGTATATCCGACGAATATATGTGAGGGGACTACAGCCTAAAATGTTGCGAGGGGGTGAAGGGGGGGGCTGTGTTGCATATCACATGTTAAACAAGCAATTCTGGGGACTTTATTCCTACTCACGAAGTAGACTTCCTACAGTACGTCCCTTCCCCCAAGTATCTGAGCAGAGTGGGAGTGAGTAAGTGTTAATGTTAGTGTTGAAGTGTTGAACGTTCTTTGCTTTGTGAGTGTGCTGTGGGGTAGCGGAATTGGGACAAATAGCCAAAATGTGAGGTGGTGCAGATTGCACAGCAGACTGCAGATTGCAGCGCATGACAAATATATGCAACGCTTATCAGAGCTGTTCATAGGCCTTGTGTCATAAACCTGAGATCTGATCATTTTATGCTTTTCACTCACACTAACCACTACGTTATTCTCCCGTCAAAAGTAACCAGAATTGCTTGTTTAACAATATTTTCCTGTCCTTGATACTGTATATTAGCTTCAAAACATGGTATTACAGTAAAACTGCCCCGTTTGGCTCTGATGGAGGTATATCTTCTCATGTGAGATCATCCTCCATTCCTGATTAGCGATTACAATTCACAATTTATCACATTATTACATTATGTGTGAGCTCATTAGTGATACAAATAATTGACTAAAACACTTTCCAGAAAATGAAAATAATCCGATGGTGGTTATTGTTTGTGTGAACTGCATGAAATGCGCACTGACAAATGTAAACAAACATGGATGTTTGCAAGTGCAAGACACATATCCCATCCTTCACAGCTTGTGGTGGCTTTTGGCAGCACTTCACATGATGACATTTTTGGGGATACTTTGACATACCCTGCTGAAATGTCAGCCTGTACTTATTAACCTCCTACCTACTTGCAACATAGGTTGTGTTCCAATCAAGCAGTTAGTCCCTGCGCAGGGAACTGCACAGGGTATTCAGCCATTTTAAGGGAGATTCCAATAACATCTAACTAAAAATGTAAATAACTGGCAAAGATATTTTGTTTACTTCTCTGTTGTGTTTGGGACTGAAATACAGTACATAATACAGTACTCTATATACAGGAGTGGGAATTCTGTATTATAGAGTACTGAGGAGCTCGTCCTGTGTCCACTTTCAAATTCCTCGCGAATTTCTCCATAGGCATTATATCAGTGGTGATTCATCAAATTTGAAAGCATGAACCCTCCATTCAACAACTTCACAGATAAAGATATGATAAAGTATTACTTTATTAATCCGCAGAGGGGAAATTTGATTTCACCAGCCAGTACATATAACACCAATAAGTACAAAATAAAAACACAACAAAGGTCACACAGACATTAAAAAGCAGTCATCAATAAAACATCATCAATGAATACTAACCCTAACCCCTAACCCTAACCCTAACTAAGTGTTCATGCTAAAAAGCCTCATAGCCAAAGGTAAAAATGATCTTGCTCCCAGGTAAAATTTGTCTGACCGATGCTCTAAGCAGATACTGTGGAGGGGGTGGCTAGTGTAAGTGTCAATGTTGTTGAGCTTCTTGAGGATCCTCTTATCTACAATGGACTCCAGATTGTCTAGGTGGATGCCGATGGTAGACGCCCCCCCCTCCCCACAGCAGATCACACTATAGAACAAGACTCTAATCACAACACAGTTATAAAACATATGAAGCATTTCTGGGCAGACATCAAACGATCTGAGCTTCCTTAAAAAAATAGCCTTAGCTGGGCCTTTTTAAAAACCAAAGAGGTGTTCTCTTTCCACTGCAGCTTGTCATCCATCACCCCCCCCAGATATTCACCCTTTCATTGATGACAACAGCTGATATGGTTTCCCTCTTCCTCCTGAAGTCTATCACCAGCAGTCTTAGACACATTCAGTTCCATGTAGTTTTCACTGCACCATGAAATTAATGAAGATATGTCCTCCCTGTACAGAGAGTCATCATCCTTAATGATGCAGCCTACAAGGGCTGAGTCATCTGAGAATTGTTGTAGCTGTCAGGATGCTTGAGCGTGCCGGCACACTGCTGTGTACATGGAATGGTGATAAAACCGTCCCACTGTGTTAGTGATGATGGTGCCTGAAACAGAGTGGTTCTGTTCTGACTCACTGCAGCCTGTCGGTGAGACAGTCAATGATCCAAATGATGGTGGAGGTATGCTGCTGCATTGTGGGGCTGGATGGTGTTAAAGGCCCTATAGAAATCACAGAACATGTTGTGGACTGCACTCCCTGCTCTCTCCAAGTACTCATACACTTTGTTCAACATGAACAGCAGTGCATCTTCCACCTGGCCTGGTAGGCAAACTGCAGGCGGTCAAGAAACCCCTGCATCTACTGCTTTAACAGAACAACTCTCTTAAACACATTCATTACCTGGGAAGTGATGGTGTGGGTACTGTGGAGGTAAACAGGGACTGAGTAAAAATATCTACATTATCTTATGATGGACAGATGATTCACTTATTTAAACAAATGTATAAAGATATCTACATTATCTTATGGTGGATAGATGATTCACTTATTTAAACGACTGCATAAAGATATCTACATTATCTTATGGTGGACAGATGATTCACTTATTTAAACGACTGCATAAAGATATCTACATTATCTTATGATGGATAGATGATTCACTTATTTAAACAAATGTATTTGTTGTAAGTTGCTTTGGATAAAAGCGTAAATGTCATAAATGTAATTGTAAATGTAAAGATAAAGTGCAGGATGAGCACAGTGCATGAGCATTGTCTGACTTCATCCATTCCCGCAGCCTTCCTAGCGTTGGTCAGTTTTAGTTGTTTCAGCCGTAATAGCAGGACTGGTTCCAAACTCCCCTGCTGTAACCTCTCCATATACCTCCTCTCTTTCTGTGGAGAAGTCACAGTTGTCAAAGCATGCAAAAAAACTGGTTGAGTTCATTAGCATGTGCCTCCATAGTTCACCCAGCTGAATGCCCACCATATCCTGCCATGAGCTGCGTCCCCTTCCACACCTCCCTGACATTATTACATGCAAACTGTTGCTCAGTCAACAACAATCTTGTTCTTCAAGTCCCGTTTCCCAGCCTGGATCATTTGTTTTAATTCCTTCTGTATCACTTTAACACTGTCCATGTATGGACGTGAATGCTTATTTTTTTTATTATTGAGTGTGATCTTAATGGTAATCCATGGTTTGTTATTGGGGAAGCATGTTAATCACTAATTTGTTATGACTTGTGAAGAGCGACCGCTGTGACTTTTAAAATGGTAAAGTTACGAGACCATGTTCATGTCCAGGAAATTCTTGTAAGCATTCATTGAACACTTAATTTACAATAATTACTAGAAAAAATCCAGGCGGAGAAAATGAATGTGGAACATTCGTGTGGACCCGGTACTCAATAGATTCTCTGGTTTAAAGTAAAACATAAGTGTGCTCTCAACCACAGGTGATGAGGACACAGTAATCACGTTTACACAGCTATGAGTCTGGATTCAGTATGCACGTTTTAGTTGCATTCATACTGAAAATCTATGCTGAGCTAGTTGACACAGCAATATCCCCCATATGTAACCCCCAAGGGTAACATCGAAAACAGATATTGTATTCATTTGGTTCCACTCTATTTCACAGACTCAGGTTGATAAGTGTTGTTTTGTGTGGCTGGAGTGAGAGGTGGGTGGATATTGTGTCACAGATGATGTTGTCCATTAGGCACACAAATTTTAAAAAGTTACAAATTAACATGACACAGCCTATGTCAATAATTGGATAATGTAAAAATGCCAAACACTCTAAAAAAAATTCATTGTTTTTTTATGTTTTCAACCTCATAGAGTGTTTGGCATTTTTACATTATCCAATTATTGACTCTATGAGGTTGAAAACATAAAAAAACAATGATTTTTTTTTCAAAATAGATAATAGTAAAATAGGATAAAGTTCAGACCATGCTGAAGGCTATAACAACAACAACAACATATTTTCTTCTTACAAAAGTTCAACATGTCCAAATATTCTGTTACGGAATGTCTTTATAACCTCAAGTATTTCCCCAAGTTTCTAATTTCTCTGATGCACAATCTGAACCCTATTATTACTCTTGTGTTGCAGCAGTGGACTAGTATCTGAACCCTATTATTACTCTTGTGTTGCAGCAGTGGACTAGTATCTGAACCCTATTATTACTCTTGTGTTGCAGCAGTGGACTAGTATCTGAACCCTATTATTACTCTTGTGTTGCAGCAGTGGACTAGTATCTGAACCCTATTATTACTCGTGTGTTGCAGCAGTGGACTAGTTGCTCGTCATGTAATGAAATGTTGTTGGATTGTTTTATTTCCCTTTGATTAGGAATCAGTGGGAAACCTTGTTACAATGTTGGATCATGACTGTCAAATAAGGACATGTAGAAACCTTGTTACAATGTTGGATCATGACTGTCAAATAAGGACATGTAGAAACCTTGTTACAATGTTGGATCATGACTGTCAAATAAGGACATGTAGAAACCTTGTTACAATGTTGGATCATGACTGTCAAATAAGGACATGTAGAAACCTTGTTACAATGTTGGATCATGACTGTCAAATAAGGACATGTAGAAACCTTGTTACAATGTTGGATCATGACTGTCAAATAAGGACATGTAGAAACCTTGTTACAATGTTGGATCATGACTGTCAAATAAGGACATGTAGAAAACCTTTCTTTACAGTCCACATGCAACCATGTCACAATATTTTGTGTGATGACCTGTATTTTCAACCCATGATAAACAATGTAACAACATTGAATGAATGAGAACCATAAACCAACATGGTACGATGGTGTTACCATTATTTTTCATTGTCTCCCTATAGTTGGCACAAGACAGTGAATCAATAGCCTTTTACAAACGTTAATAGATTTTTGGGATTTAGACATTGCTGCATCATACCATTTTCCATGATGACCGATATACAACGATACAACCAATAACAATGTTAATACAATGTTCTTTTTTCTAAAATAGGGAAGTGCTTGCTCACAGGGTTTCAGTTACAAACTGTGGCTTCTGAAGGCAAGGGACTTGAAAGTGGTTTATCTCCTAGGCATCTTAGGCCAAACCTCTCTGAGAAGACCAAAGGGGCCTTTGTGAAGTCCATAAGAAGATTGGCTAGTGACTGGGCCATGCCTTAGTGTTGAAATCACTCTTCCCTCTCAGAACTTAATATCCTGTTGATCTCCCAGCTGGTCTCGTTCATCACAGGTCTTTGTGGTGCTGATTGCATCGTCTTCATTTGTTAAACGTTTCAATATTTGCTTTTCCACTTTGGAATTTTCTGTCCCATGCAATGTCTTGACCAAATTTGTTGCATCATTGGTCAGAGAACTTCCTCTGCTTGTAAAGTAGTTCAGGTATTTATCTGACTTTATCTTTGGCTACTCTACATGTTTCTTTTTGTAAAACCACAGGTATGGACCCATATGAGATGCTTGTGCTTCTTCAGTCAAGTGACATCATGATTTCAGAAAACATCTCTCAAAGAACTCACCACTGTACAGGGGTAACTCACCGGGCCATCCCCAATGTGTAGCTCCCTTACGGTGAGACACAGCATTCGTTTTGCATAGATATGACAGGTCCTCATCTGAGTATCTACGAGTCTGAGTTCAAACTTTTAATTGTGCTCAAAGTTCTTGATGTATTCTGCACCAAAATTGTGGAATGCCCTGCACATGTATATCAAACAGGCAGGCACTGTGGACATTTAAAAAAAAAAAAAAAAAAAAGAGCTTAAAACATACCTTTACTGGAAGGCTTTTAGATAACCCATTTTTAGCTTGTGCTTTATCCCCTAAACAAGTTTTTATTTTATTAAATTTATTTATACTAATTTGTTTTAATTTATTTTCATCTATGCTGTTGTATTTATTTGCTCTTGCCATATTTATTTGTTCTTGTTTTAATGCTTCAAATGTAAAGCACTTTGAGCTGCATTTTATGATGAAAGGTGCTATACAAATAAAGCTTATTATTATTATTATTAAACTACAGCTAATGCAGAGAATACACTACGGCAAAATTCTTACGATGATGAATATGCCACACTATGTGATTTAACAGAGCTATAATCTTGACGTTTCATGGTTGTTGGAGTGTACAAACTGTGTGATGGAAGCCCTCACATTGCAAATTGTCATTGACGTAATGCAATTTCAAGATAGGCAAACGACCTACAGTAGCAGCTGGCTGGGCCCATGCACAATTTGGGCGATTGTGATTGCAATCTATTACACCACTTGTTCCCCAACTTTATACAACTGTACACCTGTGTAATGGTTTTGATATCCACGCTCTGCACAGCCACCCTTGGCAGCTCACACTTGGGGCAGATTCCAGTGTGCTATGCTATTTGCCTATGCATAATAGGGGCATGAATGAGAGTTACATTTGCAAAGTGTGAATTGACTATTGTATAACTAGCCTATTCAAAACGCAAATTGTTCGACTAATTAAAACATAAATTAGATGGCCTACCCGGTGAAATCTAATTTTATTTGTCACATGTATCGCATACAGTTGTAACAGTGAAATGCTTTTGGATCTTGCTCCACGCTCAACAACAACAGTCAGCAACAATTCAATAATAAGTAATAAAAAGTGACAAAAAGTGACAAAGTCACAATGGTACTAGTGCAATAATGTCAGATGTGTTCTGATCAAGGGGTGGGGGAGTGGGGTATTATAGAGCTTGAGTTCTGGGGAGGGCCTGTGTGTAGTAACTGTTCCAGAGCCTGTTAGACCGGGTCTGGATGCTCAGGGCGTGGCTGGGGTCCCTGAAGATCTTCCCAGCCTTCCTCTTGCTCTCAGAGTAGAGTGGTGTGACCAAGTCCTCTGTGATGTGGACACCAAGGAACTTGAAGCTGTTGATTCTCCACTGCAGCCCCGCTGATGTGGATGGGGGTGTCTCCTGAAGAAGATCAGCTCCTTAGTTTTACTGATGTTCAAGGAGAGGTTGTTGTCCTGGCACCAGTCTGCCAGGACTCTTACCTCATCCCTGTAGGCTGACTCATCCATATCCAACAGGCCAGAGCTGCACCATCAGCATCATTGGAGAACCAGTTCCTTATACTCGCACCGGGACTAGTCCTTATATGCGCCTATTATTCACCTCCAGTGTGTATTATTCTCCTGGGAAAAGTAAAACATAACAACAGTTTGAATTCCTATAAGCTATACTATATCAAACCCCTTTTTGTTGTACAGGTCAGAAGCACTCAGAAATTGCCAATGAAACGAAAAAAACAGGCAGAAATAAGATATTCAGGGCCTCTTGGAGATATTATTTAGGCTTATGGCAGAGCATCTCAGCATGACAGCAGCAAACATCGGCTTGTTGATTCTTGTGAAATCGTTGTCTGAATGTTTAACCTGCTATAATATTAAACAGATTTGGTTCACTGTAATGTGTACAATTTGCTATTGCCATCCATGATTGAAATGAATAAAATATAAATAAGCCTACTGAACAAAATATCATCATAACATAATCATATTTGCATATTTCAAAACAGTTTCTTGGTTAGCACCAACTCTTTGATGTGCTTGTTTGCGAAGACCAAACTCAATCAGAGTTGCCTGGATGAGTGTCATGTCACAGGGAAGTGAATAAAGCTATGAATTATGTATGTTTGACCGGCAGGTTGTCGGTGTAAGCTAAGAGCAAAAATCCACCTTACAATGTATGAGAGGCGGTCGTTATTTTACCAGCATTTTCAAGTGCAATGTTAGCAACAAGGGCTTTAGGGAACAGCCAAGGTACGGTGCAGCTTGCACACAGAGTTCAACTAATTTAAACCCTGGGTGCAGCTTGTGCTACCTTAAAAGTCTGCAGCGCCTGCCGCCACTTCTTCCATTAAAAAACAATGGCTCATCCGGCGCAGTCCCGTTCTTGCACATTCATGTGAATGCCCTCTTAGGATGCACTAACGAGGGAATAGAGGCCCAGAACATTTAAACAAATTTTCATTAACATATTATTTAATAAGCATCTGATGCAGGAGCATGCTTTGATATAAGAGCAACAAAAAATAATTCATTATCCATCACTTTTCATAATTCAGTTCAATGAGTCCATTAACCATAATAAAGCCTTTCAATAACATGATCAACAAAAAAGCAAAATGTAAAAAAAAACCCAACAACTTCAGATTGGTGTCCAAATGAACAGCTGTAGGTAGACATCAGATGGAGTGTGGCTGATCCATGCTATGTTGATGGGATAGGTGAGCTGAGAAGCAGGAGGAACTGGGGGGTGGAGTCTAATAGCATTGCAGGACAGGCTCCTCATGATGAATGGTGTTGGAGAACTGCTCAACTTTTTCACTGAGGGCAGAACAAGATTGGGTGAAAGAAAAAAGAACCACACAACGAAGTTAGACAAAAGAGCTAAGAATGAGTTAGTCCAAGCAAGGAGTAAAATCACATTGAGGTGTACAGTATGTGTAATAATCAGATTGTGTTAGTTGCTGGTCTACTATGGTATTTATCCAAACATGAGAGGACTACTCACACAGTGTTGGGAAGGGATCACAGCAATCATTGAATGAGGGTATGAGGCAAGAGTTCAGATGTTCAGAGGCTTGACTTCAGTGGTGGGCTGGGGTTGAGGTGGATGGATGGTGTCAGAGAAGAGCTCAACTTTTCCATTGAGAGCAGGACAGTATTTGACTGTGAAGACAAAAAACACAAAGATGTGCAGTTAGACTGAGTGATAATGTGATGGTGTCATATAGACAAATGAGAAGACTGCTCACAGTGTGGAGAGGGGAGGATTCCAGAGGTCAAAAGGAATGGGACAAAGCCAGTTCATCTATGGCAGGGGTGTCAAACTAGTTTTGGTCGCAGGCTGCATTGGACCAAATGCAACCTCACACAGACTGGAAAAAATAATATATTTGTAAAACTAAACAAATATCCATTGTTGTGAGCCTTATATTATTACAACACTCAATATTACAGTAGCCTATACCCAATGCCTCATTTCCACAGAGCTCAATATCACAGTGTTACAGTAGCCTGCTTAAACTCCTCAAACGCCTAATTTTCAAGATTGGTTCATCTGTGGGTTGGAACAAAAAATATAATTAATAATGAATTAACCAATATACTTATAAGTCCATTACAAGCAATAGTGAAAAACAGATATAAAACCATTAACAATATAGACAGATACAGTATATAGGCTACTGTAGATTTTTCATTTTTGATATTACATGTACCAAGTTCAATAAATAGCAATAAAAGTAGTCTAAACAAATTTGTTTTAGGTCCTCCAATAAGGGGAGGAGGTGGTAGGGATTGAAAAATGAAATAAAAAGTAGTAGAAATGATGCAAGCAGTGTTATCTTAACTATTTCACTGTTACTATTTTTTTTTTATTCTGCTATTCTGCTTTATTTTCTTTCTTTTTTTGCGCAAATCAACCGCGGGCCCTATTGGACAACCTAACAAATATATCTTTGACACACCTGAGCTAGGGAGTGGCAGTGGACAGGATTTGACTGGGAAAACATAAAACAATGACAGAAAATTCAGAAAAGGAGCTAAGCATGAGTTAGTCCAAGCAAGAAGTAAAATTCCATTGATGTATAATAATGTGGTTGTGTTTGTATGTGATTGATGTAGAGTATGAGATCAAATTTACAGGACTACTCAGTGCTTGGAGACATACAATACAACATGCATTCAACTAGGCAGCCATGAATCTACTAGGTTTACAGTTCATTACTGCCTCAAATAATTTAAGATTAAGATTATAGTGTGTTATCTAGCTAGGTAGTTATGGCATGTCTATCATTATTGATTATGATGGTTTCAATATCCCCTCAGAGGAGATGGCCTACTATGCTCTTCATGACACATTTATTGTTTAACAGCACACTGTGTACATTCTAAGATTCTGTACCATGTATTCCTGGCATACATTATACATGTACCTAGGTACCGTTCACTGGCTCCAGAGTGCAGTGCTATCTAGGACCTATGAGTATGTTATTACAAAATAATATCCAAAATAACTTTCGGTCCCGATACTGCTGTGCACCCACTTTCAGTAGTACTGAATGTGCTCAAAAGTTGTATACATTTGTATCAAAAGCCCCGCTGCCACGGCTGCATACAGCACAACATTGTTTCAAAAGTCCTGCTTCCACGACCGCCTTTGTGAACAGTGCACTGTATATTTCTATCAAAGATAATGTTTCTATTAGGGCTGTCGATCGATTAAAAAAAATAATAAACTAATTAATCACACAATTTGCTGGTAATAATGGATATTTAAATGTAAAATTACGGAGAATCAACACAAAGGAAGTATATTTAAATTAAAATACTATTGTTTAATAGCATCTTTTTAACTTTGAACACAGATTATCTCCTGTGGACTATAGATTTCCAATAAAACCATTAAGGCCATCAAAATTGACTGTCAGCTTTAAAGACATATTTCTTATATTGACTAACACAAATAATAACAAAACCCAGAGTATATGTTAAAGGGGACATATTTTACTCTTTTTTGCCTATTTAAAACTGTTCCCTGGGGGGTCTTTATGCTATTATGCTAATTATGCGGCAGTTTTTCGCTATCCACTTAGCCAAAGCATTAGTTACCTTCTCACTTACAGGTTTCGTTATTCGCCCACGAGTATCACACTGCTGTAATGTAGATTGGCGAAGCCCTGTAGATCGTTTGGGTAGGGTGTTTTGCTTTGAGGTGATATTTCAAAGACGAATTACTTCTATGATAATTAAATTCCGTTTTACAAACTGTGCAGATTACTTTTGTTTTCTACAAAGATCCATCGGGCAACTTTTTAACGTGAAACGTTCCGCCTAAAGCTTTCCTATCCATGTTTAACCAGGATGGCTAATGGCTAACTGTTTGGCAGCACACGTCGTCAGCCGCCACAGGAAGTAAACAAAACGCAGCTGCGTTAATTGCGTTAATTTTTACAGCACTAGTTTCTATGTATGAACTTGGCTGATTGGCTACTATAAAGAGTATACATCTTTGCTACTAGCTAGAAAAGATAGCTAGCAAGAGTTGAAGGGTATGGAGTTCACATTTTCAGATGTTGTTTAATCAAAGACTTTGATTGTTGAATGCATGGTTATCCAATATAGTGTTATTTTAAAGATTTAAACAGATTTAAAAAGACACACATCTTAATTAGGTAAAAATTGCCTAGTGTGATGTGTTTTACCTTGATCAAGCAGACGGTTATTTTCTTATGTCTTCACGATGTCCCTGCAGTTAAGAAATTCTTGTCTGTGGCCTCAGTTCTGTGGTAATCGGTTTTGCGGTTCAATTCAAATGTTCTGCTCCAGCAACAGTTAGGTTCATGTCATAATTCTCAAAATGTTGGTGCTTTCGGCTAGTGTCAGTGATGCTGATTCTGGTCCAAATCTGTAATGCACATGTATAACGGTTTTCCGGTATTATCCCGTGTTCTGGGTCTGAAAATCAGGCAATCACCAATACGTTTATCAAGTTAGCTGAACAAATTGTGCAAAACTGTGTGGCAACTCACATGGTAACTCCCATGTTTTCATTACTATTATTTTCACCAAGAATCATGGCTGATCATGGTTAATTTGCCCAAAACGTTCGCTCTCCTGCCACTGGCATCAATCAGTGATGAGTTGGATCAGTCATGTCTCTCACTCTTTGCTCCACTTTGAGTTTCCATTTACCTGCAACCACATAACAGTTCCCATATAAGGTCATTTTTACCTTATATGGACTTGACCTTCGCAATATTACATTTTTGTTTGGTTTTGTTGTGTAAAAAAATTAAAAGCAGTTCACTACGCAACTGTGTCGCCCAGGGAAAATGCTTATTAAATTTGGGCAATTAATGTACAAAAGCATATCAGAAGTAGCCCAAGATAATGATCAGAGCAAGAGATGACAAAAGCAGAAGGGGGGGTAAATGTACCATCCCTGGTGGCAAATCACACCTGGTGATGCAGATCTGGCCCATATCTGTAATGAAGGGTTGTCTGGTTACAGCCCGGCTCCAGCCTGTGATATCAATGCTCTCTAGGCTCAAACAGTTTGTCTATGTGGTTAGGGGCTGGCACGCATGTTCAAAAAGGATATGCCTTACAGCCGGTCTTGCCAGCCTCACAACCAGTCCCGTCCAAAGGCTTTTGCTATCTGGATCTCCTGCCTTGGAGACTGGTGTGTACATGGAGGCCAGCAAATGCTCAATGTTCATGGGGTACAGCCCCTCTTTCTTGTTGTGGAAGGCTACATCAATTTTAGCTCCACAAGTAGATAAATACGACTACCTTTCTTTTACAATTAATAGACAATATGCAAAGATTCAACTTTACTCTCACCAAAGTAGAACAAGCAAGGTGGCCCGAACTGGACCAAGGACAGAATTATTATATATATTTTTATAGTGCATCACCAAATAGGGTCCGCCACAGTCTCGACTTGCCTGGAAAGGCAACTATCTTGTCCTTATATGTAAGGATTATGAATGAATTATTTGCCAGCATTCTCTCGTTCAAAAATGTGAAGGTGGCTGAAGATGTCAGCCAGGTAGACGATCTTTGAGCACCGTATGTGGTCAGAGAAATGCTGCACAAGTGGTGATTTAGACTCGGTCAAAAACATCCGCACCTCCTCAGCTCAAAAAGCTGTGTAAGCACCTTGCCAATGGGACAACCAACACACTTCTGAATGCAGCAGTAGATGCTGATGATCAGAATCCATCTCCTCTCACAGTGCAGTGAATAGTCGGTTGCTCAGTGCCCCTGCCCTAATGGCATTTACCATCTTTATGGAAGTTGTCAAATCGTCATTGAGCTCTGGATGCAGCCTTTTGCTGGCCAAGGCCTCTTGGTGAAGGAAACACTGTTTGGTGTGTGGAAACACTGGAAACACTGTTTGGTGCCAACTCCTTCACCCGAGCTGTCAACCCGCTCCTCTTACCCATCATTGTGGCTTCTCCATCAATCCCACACAGTTCTTTCACTGGAAGCCCTCTCTTAAGCTTCACCTGTAGTATGCTCCTTCAGCTCCTCACAAAACAAAAAATCATCCACTATCTTCGCAGACTATACCTTATAAAGGCCAATAACTGGGTGCTCTTAGCAATGCTCCTCAGTGCTTGGATTTTCTCACCAAGCTGTTCACGTATGTGAACCTAAAAAATGTCAGGACAACTCTTAGATTCAGCGACTGACAGTATAATCCTACAGTGGGATGTTTGCAATTTTTTGTGCTGCCTCTTGACCCGGCACTTTCTCAACCATGTCTACACAGACAGGGAGCAATAGTTCCTCACCGATAGTGTGTGGCTTCTTGGCCTTGGCTATGCTGAGGGATACGGCGTATGATGTGTTTCCTCAGAAAAAGGATGAGTATGTTCTGGTGTTCTGGTTGTTTGGTCAAAAGATGCTTCTTTAGTTTTGAGGGCTTCATGCTCTCATTTACAAGTGGTTCCAAACACAGCATTCATTTGGGTGTCACATCATAGTCAGGTCCACAGCAGGACATAAACCCCTTAATCAATGTAGGAATCGTCATACTGTCTCCTGGTAGGCTTATTACATTTTGCTGGGGGTTTCTTGCTTGCTTCACCATAATCACTTGGCCTAATTCTGTTCAGAAATCTATCCATCCCATAATGTTTTGTTAGATTTTTCTCAGATTCTCCTAGCTAGGTAACTTGCAAACTTACTTATTGATGAGCGTAGTGTGGCCGCAGTGCATATTACTGTCGTAGCCATTTTGATATTTTGATATCAATATGCGTAATCATGCCCTTAAGAATATTATTCTTTAGTTATTCTACAATTATTCTTTAGTGATTTTGAATGTATATGGTATTTTGTACGGTTTTGAATGTATATGACTGTTTACTCTTAGTTTTACGGTAAAGATGGAATATACGTCACTTGTAGGCCTTTGGGTTGAATGGGAATTGGTAACGCAAATGTTGGGTCAGGTGGACGGTGGTGACAAACCATTTTTTGACCACTTTTAGCACTTTTCTCACTTTTGAAAGCTTTTGATCATCTGTGGAATATCTAAGTTAACTTTCGTTTACCTTACAATATTGCTGGAATTATCAAGTTATTTTGATTCATCTTTTGTGGCAATAAATGGATATATTTTTCTAAAGAAAGTGTCGGAAGTGTGTTTGAAAGGGACCACCTGTTCACTCGATCTACGGCCTTAATTTGGATTTTAAGAAACTTTGGAAGGCCGCTACAATTACATATTTACACATTTTGCATATTACATTTCTATTGGGTTTATTGTGCAAATGCAGTTTTCGGAAAGTGCATTTGCTGGCATAGGAGAACTATTTTAACACAAAAACATAAAAAACCTGTCAAGTTTACCAGTAAAATCTCTCAATCCTTTTCTTTCAACTGTTTTTAAACCATCTTTCTGTCTGTCATCTCTTCCTAAGGTAAAACACTCATAACCAATGATGACAGAAATCTTGATCACATTGTATACGTCAATGTATGAATTCAGTTGTGTAGTGTGATCTTCATGATCCTCATCTTTTTTTTTCCAAATATGTTTTGAGGGCATTTCTGCTTCATTGGGATAGAGACAGTAGAGCTTGACAGGAAGGATGGGAGAGAGAGGAGGGATGACATGCAAGATATGTCGAGGGTCGGAATCGAACCAGGAACCTTGCGATTACGTGGTATGCGCATTAGCGTGCTACGCCACTAAGCGCCAAGAGAACCCTCATCTTGGAGTGACAGCAAGACGGAGTTTGACAAGGGTGACAAGGGTCACATAATGTGAGGATTCTTCGTCATTCAGATTTTTAAAATTGTGTATGCCTGGCAAAAGGGCTCATGACGTTTTCATGCTGATTTTAGAAATTAGTTGGCGACGAGAAAATCGTTATTATAAAATCATTTTAAAATTGCAGTGTATTCCTGGCATTAGTCCAGGGAACATACATTTACAATCCATTCACATACTGAGCAGGGCCAGTATTGTCCCAGAGTGCACCGTGGCTGTGCCTAAACAGCGTTGCTGGTGGCTTTTATGCCCATCACAATGTGGCTAACGTGACACTTTTCTGTGACTAGCAACTGCAGCCATACAGCGCTGTTGCCATACTCTCCACACCTAAGGATATAAACAAATTATCAGTTCTAATTTCAGCAGTTCTATGAGACCTTGTACACGTCCAAAACAAATGCAAATCCTCTGACTATGCAGACATCTTTTGATTTTTAGCCCTTCTCTGAGCCAAAACGAGCGTAACACCCTTGATGCGGAAATTACAATGGAGGAAATTCAAGATACAATAAAATCACAAAAATGTGGCAAAAACAACTGGTCCTGATGGATTCTGCAACAAGATCTATAGGATCTACTATCCCTATATCTGCAGAAAGTGTTTATTGGGGCGCATGAAGAAGGGGCTTTGCCAGAGACATTAGAGGAAGTGACTATCACTGTAATTTTGGAGGATCCAAAGGAAGTGGGGTTGCATAGACCAATCTCACTTCTAAACTCGGACCAAAAGATTCTAGCTAAGACACTAGCCAGGACACTCAGCCTGCTGGCCAGTAAGCCTGTGCACCCAGACCAGACAGGCTTTATCCCTAAGAGGAACTTGTTTAATCATCTGAGGTGCCTCTTTAATATAATGTATTCTCCCAGAATGCCTCAAGAGGACCATGCTCTCACTGGATGCCGAAAAGGCATTCGACCAGGTCGAAATTGGAGATTGGAGATACATTTATATCTAGGATTAAGCTTCTATATAACAACCCTTGTACTAAGATACTTAAAAATCAAATATGATCTCCTGAAACTACATAGGGGTACTAGACAAGGGTGCGCCCTTTCCCCTTCACTTTTCGCGCTAGCCCTTAAGCCTCTTGCTGAGACTATCAGGACTCATCCTGCTATACATGGGTACAACACAATGTATACTTCAAACAAAGTTTCGCTGTATGCTGACGATATTTTGGTATATTTATCCAGCCCCCAAATTAGTATTCCAGCTATTTTGAGTCTAATTTAAGTATTTGGAACCTTCTCTGGCTATAGAATTAACTGGGGTAAAAGTGAGATAATGCCCATTCGTTTACAAGATCATGTGTGGCTCCAACACCTCCCTTTCAGGGTGTCACCATAGAGGTTTACCTATCTAGGGATTGAGGTTACAAATAAGTATTCTTCTCTGTTTGAAACTAACTTCTCCCCCCTGGTGGCTAAATTGAAAACAAACATTACATTTTGTATCTTCTCCAAAACATCCCGATTTATCTTAACCAAAACTTTTTAAGCAATTGGATTCTGTTGTGCTCCCCTTTATTTTCAACTGCAAAGCACATAGAATAAGTAAAAAACACCATTGCAGTATAAGATAAATGGAGGGCCATCATTTTCTGGCTGGACTCAGCTGTGTCGTCCAATTGGCTTGAGATTGAACGAGAGCATTTTCTGCCCTACTCAATTGCTGCAGTCATTATGTCCCCTGTAGTGCTTAAAAAATCAATCGTCATTCACAGCACCATCCGTATCTGGAAACAAGTGACGACCCACTTTTACCTTAAGACAATGTCTTCTTTCTGCCTTTAGCAGGGAATCCCTCGTTCACTCCTTCCACTTTGGATGGTGCTTTTACCCAATGGAGTGAGATATCATTTACCAGGGAGACACTTTAGATACCTACAGATTAGAGATTATGTGAGAAAGCATTTAACAAATTTTAAAACTGCAGGGCCTGATAGACTTGATTGATGTTTGAAATTGTTTGCCGGCTTCTTTAATGCACTACAGGCTACCAACCAGCCGTCCACAGATGCCATTAAACTGGCCTGGGAGGAGGAATTGGGTGAACCCATCACTGATGGCATTTAGGATGCGAGCCTGGGCTGCATTCACATATGCTTGATTAACACTAGACACTGTCTAATAAAATTTAAGATCTTGCATAGGTTACACTATTCTAAGACAAGGTTGTAAAGAATATTTCCAGATGTCCCACTGAAGTGTGACAAGTGTCAGTCAATGGAAGCCACTTTACTTCACAGCTATGCCATTTGTCCTAGAATACAAAACTACTGGATTTGAATTTGTAGGGTTTTCTCTAGGGTATTTGGGGTTCAGATTGACCCAGAGCCAGTTTAAATTATATTGGATGTCTCTGAAGGTCTGGGAAGAGTGAGTGTGCCTCAGCAACATCTCATATCTTATGGTTTAATTACTGCTAAGAAACATTCTCTTGTTCTGGAAAAAGGAGACAGTACCCACAGTGAAATTGTGGATCACTGATCTAACCAGTACCCTTCATCTAGAAAGAATCAGATTTGTGCTGAAAGATAGGCTTAGGGAATTTCAAAAGGTCTGGCATCTTTTCATTTCATCGAAAATGTTGAACAAACTTACAAATAAAACTGCATTACTTTTAGGTAGTATAGCATGTTAGGTAGCAGCTGGGTAGAGTGGGTAGTGGGGAAGACAACCTCCATTAACAAACAAGCGCAAAAATGACAGTATATCTGGGATATAAATTGTCCATACACTGACTGCACTAAATACATTGTCTCATACCCTTGTCAAATACCTGGTAGGAATCACATACAGTCAACTTGTTTGTATTATTCAGCCGATGGATAATCTGAACTTTGTCCAAAGCTCTTTCTTTTGCTACATTGTGGTCAGAATATTCAGTATTTTGTCTGTAACTAAATGCTTTCTGTGAAAATAATCAGATATTGTCTTTTTATTTTACTGAACGCTTTAAGCAAAAGTCTTAACCTCTGAATAAAAGCTAAATTTAAATCCTCATGATATATTTGTATCTAAAAGATTTCTTCTCTCTCTCCAGAATAATGTTAATGCAGAGAGCAGCTTGTCCGCCCAGCTCGGTCCTGGGGACCGGAGATCTGGTCCAGAGCACCGGTCGGCCCACCCCTGGGCCCAGAATCATGGCACTGGAGGCAGCCTGCAGAGGGACGGGCCTGGGGCCTTCCTACTGGACCTACACAACTTTCCTGATCTATCTAAAGCTGACATAAATGGACAGAATCCTAATATTCAGGTAATCAACCCACCAGTCTCTTACTAGTGTGTGTGTGTGTGTGTGTGTGTGTGCGTGTGTGTGTGTGTGTGTGTGTGTGTGTGTGTGTGTGTGTGTGTGTGTGTGTGTGTGTGTGTGTGCGCGTGCGCACAAGCATGCGTAGGTGTGAGACATGGCTGCCCAAGCACATAGAGCAGGAAGAACAAACAGGAAGAGGCATAATACTCTGGTGCACATCACTGCCCCCTTTCTCTCTCTCAACTCTCTCTCTCTCTATCTCTCTCTCTCTCTCTCTCTCTCTCTCTCTCTCTCTCTCTCACACACTCTTGCTCTCTATCTCTCTCTGTCTCTCTCTCTCTCACACACTCTTGCTCTCTATCTCTCTCTGTCTCTCTCTCTCTCACACACTCTTGCTCTCTCGCTCTCTCTCTTTACACACTCCCTCTCAGAGGGAAGCTTAAGATAGACACTGAGGTCAAATCTCATGTCCATCATAATGACAGCTGAAAGCAGACACTAACCAGTTGTGCCTCAGTAGCCCACTAACCAATGTGCAGGGAGACTGCAGCTTATGTAAATGTGTGGCTAGCCCTTGCCCATAAGTCCCTCACTGTGCAGATGGTTGAGCAACCGCTGCCATGTTTAAATCATTCTCCTGTCTAATCCTGCAAGGGGTCTTTCCACTTCTAAGCATCAGATGGAATCTGACCAGCTAAATCCCAGAATGGACAAAGTGTATTAACATCTCAAGATGTGGGAAGAGAGTGGGCGAGCAATTGAGAGAGTGAGTGAGGGTCTGGGAGGAGAGGGGGAGCGTCTTTGATCCTAGGATTCATCTGGCTTTCATGGTCTGGAGGAGGCTGAGCAGCCCTTTGAACTTAGTGTTTAGGTGGAGAGAGCGAGGGTGGTGGGAGGGTGGGTATGGTGCAGGGGTGGAGGTCCCCCTCATCTGGGGGGCACATGTTTTAGGATGAGGGGGGGGGGCAAAGGGGCAAAAGAGGAAGGGGGACCAGAGAGTGTCAACTCACAACAGCAGCTCTTCACAATGCCCCATCAAGCTTGACTGCTACCCAATCTCACTTGATTTCACCGTAACTCGATTCATCATTGAATGTAATAAAACATTAGTGCACATTTACAATGAATGACACATAAATTGAGTTGTGGTGTTTGTTTGTGGTCTTCAGACAGGTATTGACTTTGCCCTGCTTCCCTCAATAACAGGTGACTATTGAAGTGGTGGATGGACTGGAGGGGCCAGAAACGGAGAAGGGCCTTCGCAAAGAGAACAAACCAAGCCGGGCTGCTCCCAACTGGAGGAACTGGTGGCAGCACTCTTCTTCCTCTTCCTCTTCCTCTTCCTCATCCTCCACCTCCTCAGCCTCTACCCCCCGCCGGGCAGATGAACAGGACCCCTCTAAAGGGGGCAACACAGAGGACAGTAACTTCCTCAAACCTCTGGGGGACTGGGACAGGAGAGGAGGCACAGGAGGAGGCAGCAAAGCTCAAACTGAATATGGTGAGTGTGCATGTGTGCATGTGAGTCACTAAGAATATTTAGCTTGATGCACAGGCTACGTTTTGAACACTGATCCCATCTCCACAAATGGCCATAGTCTGATGTGGAATCTGTAATTTGCAGATTTGCTGATTTAAACTGTCACCATAATAAGTACAGTAATTCCAGGCCAGGCTCTGGGAGCCCATGATTGAAGCCTTTAACACTCTTTTATGAGATGGATTCCTCTGTGGCGTGGAGCTGGCTACGTGACACAGTTTAAACGCCTCTTAACATCAAAGTGCCATGGCAGGAACAGGGCCAGGACACAGTGCTAGGCTGCCACACCATTCTCACAACACTCTTCAAAAGTGACCCCATAGATAAATCTGCTGGAAAAGAATTTGCTCTCCCTCTCATACAGTATCCATCCCTACCATGTCACTGCATGCCCAAACCAAGACTGTTGAAGAGGAATGTGTGTGTTCACAAAGAAATTACATTTTATCCATCTGGTTTTGGGTGTCAGGAATGAGCTTTCATAAACTGTTGCATTCTTGCTCAAACCAAACCCCATAAAAGCTTATCTGTGGACAACACTCCATTCCATCTCAGCTCAATACCACTACAACTCTACCAATAGTAGTAGAGCACATAGTACATCATATTATCCCACTGTATGTTTGCTGATCAAGTTAGTTAACTGAAGTTAGTCATGGTAATGTATGCCCTTGACTGTGGATTGGCTGTAGTGACCGTCAGTCACAGGCCACAGTCACAGCAGTGGCTCAGAGTTGAGCGGAACTGAAGCATGACCAGTCTGTGAGCTCAGTGCTGGTCATGAATGAGCTGCTTTCTCTGTTTCTCTGTCCCTGTAGGAACTGCCATCAGTGCTTTGGCTGTCATTTGTGATTGGGGGGAAAAGGGGTGGGGTAAGGCTGCTATCTAGCCCTTACTCTTGTGAAATGATGATAATGTGTGGCAGATGCTGGTCAGGGGTAAAGAGGGGCGGGGGGTGGGGGGGGGTGTAGTGGTCTGGACAGTGGCTTGGGATGGGAAAAGCTCCCATCTCTGGCTTGTCCAGAGTCATTCTCCTCATTATTCTAGTAAATTGCTCCCAATATGTGAAGATACTGGGCAGCATTCTGTATTGAGCCCAGTGTAAGTGTTTCCATGTATTCCCATTAAACTGATCCCTGAATGATAATTGGAACTAAAAAGGATTTATCGCCATTTCAACTCCTATTTCAAAATAATGCATTAATACTCTCATTGAGGAAGGAGCTTCAGACAGACACAAAGTTAAATTAAATGTAACTTGTGCCAAGAGAACTTGATTAGATTTCTCACACATCACTTGAGAGCAATACCACCTGGAAACACTGGCCACCAACCACCAAGCACACTTTCTTTGGATTTAAAAATATATATTTTCTGACAAATGCTTCCTGATGTTTTCGATGACTGATAACACACTCATAACAAACTCGTTCTGTCCTGGCCTCAACCCTCCTACTCGGTAGTGTGTGTGTGTGTGTGTGTGTGTGTGTGTGTGTGTGTGTGTGTGTGTGTGTGTGTGTGTGTGTGTGTGTGTGTCTGTGTGTGCTCAAGCTTGCCTAGCATCTGGTTTTGGGGTCAAAGTCAAAGCAAACTTTTGGGCCTTACCCACCCCCTCCCATGCCCCCTATGCCCCCCACACTCTGCAAAAGCCACTTATTATTAGTGAGGCATGCTAATAGGCCTGAGTACATACAGCATGTGGTCTACATCAGTGCTGTACTGGGATCATTGGTTTGACTGTCTCTCTCTCTCTCTCTCTCTCTATCTATCTCTCTCCCTCTCTCTCTCTCTCTGTGACTCTGATCTAGATTACATAGATGGAGAGGGTGACTGGAGCAACTGGTCACCTTGCAGTGTCACTTGTGGCAATGGCAACCAAAAGAGGACCAGGTCATGTGGCTACGCCTGCACTGCTACCGAGTCACGTACCTGTGACATGCCAAGCTGCCCAGGTGAGTCAGAAGGCCTGCCTGAGTGCAGTCTGTGTGAATCCAGACCATCTTAAAAATAGTAGTAATATACTGTAGGATGTCAGAGTGGCACAGACGGAGGTTCACCGGTGCGATGTGACACATAAAATAACTCTGCCGTTGTGAAACCCATGTCCCCCTCCTTCCCTGACTTTTCCTAAATGTCTGTTTTTAACATAATAGCATTGTTACAATTTCAAAATCATACATAGAAAAAAAAACAAAGCACAAATGGTCAAATTGCGCTCCTCACCATAGCTTTACCCTCGTCATAATGAATTGAAAGTGACCTTACAGTTATGAATGGCTTCCCCATTTCAACTGCAATGGCGACATCAGCAACATAGACAGACAATAATAGTCATTTGCATGATTAAAACGATTACATGTGAATAGAAGCCCACGCAGAACGTACCCAGCCTGCGAAGAATCATCACACCCCTATGTTGAAAGGCAGGCTTATTATATTTGTTTTACTCAAGACACAACATAGTTTTGCTCTCAGTCTATTAGACCTTATTTTTCTTCACCTGTGAGTGCATTCGGAAAGTATTCAGACCCCTTCACTTTATGTTACAGCCTTATTCTAAAATGGATTAAATTATTATCCCTCATCAATCTACACACAATACCCCATATTGACAAAGCCAAAACAGGGTTTTAGAAATGTTTTTTAATTTATTAAAAATAAAAAATTGAAATATCACATTTACATAAGTATTCAGATCCTTTGCTATGACACTCGAAATTGAATTCAGGTGCATCCTTGAGATGTTTCTATGACTTGATTGGAGTCCACCTGTAGAAAATTCAATTGGACATGATTTGGAACGGCACACACCTGTCTATATAAGGTCCCACAGTTGACAGTGCATGTCAGAGCAAAAACCAGGCCATGAGGACGAAGGAATTGACCATAGACCTCCAAGACAGGATTGTGTTGAGGCACAGATCTGGGGAAGGGTACAAAAAAATGTCTGCAGTATTGAAGGTCCCCAAGAACACAGTAGTCCCCATCATTCTTAAATAGAAGAAGTTTGGAAGCACCAAGACTCTTCCTAGAGTTGGCCGCCCGGCTAAACTGAGCAATAGGGGGAGAAGGGCCATCGTCAGGGAGGTGACCAAGAACCCAATGGTCACTCTGACAGAGCTCCAGAATTCCTCTGTGGAGATGGGAGAGCCTTCCAGAAGGACAACCATCTCTGCAGCACTCCACCATTCAAGCCTTTATGGTATAGTGGCCAGATGGAAACCACTCCTCAGTAAAAAGCACATGACAGCCCACTTGGAGTTTGCCAAAAGGCACCTAAAGGACTCTCAGACCATGAGAAACAAGGTTCTCTGGTCTGAAGAAACCAAGATTGAACTCTTTGGCCTGAATGCCAAATGTCACGTCTGGATGAGGCACCGCTCACCAGGCACCGCTCACCACCTGGCCAATACCATCCCTACGGTGAAGCATGGTGGTGGCAGCATCATGCTGTGGGGATGTTTTTCAGCGGCAGGGACTGGGAGACTAGCCAGGATCGAGGGAAAGATGAACAGAGCAAAGTACGGAGAGATCCTTGATGAAAACCTGCTCCAGAGCGCTCAGGACCACAGACTGCGGCAAAGGTTCACATTCCAACAGGACAACGACCCTAAGCACACAGCCAAGACAACACAGGAGTGGCTTCGGGACAAGTCCCTGAATGTCCTTGTGCACCAACGCTCCCCATCCAACCTGACAGAGCTTGAGAGGTTCTACCAGAGAAGAATGGGAGAAACTCCCCAAATACAGGTGTGCCAAGCTTGTAGTGTGCTAAAGGTGCTTCAACAAAGTACTGAGTAAAGGGTCTCAATACTTATGTAAATGTGATATTTCAGTTTTTTATTTGTAATAAATTAGCAAACATTTCTAAAAACCTGTTTTGGCTTTGTCATTATGGGGTATTGTGTGTAGATTGATGAGGGAAAAATTAATTTAATCCATTTTAGAATAACATTTTAGAGTAACATAACAAAATGTAGAAAAAGTGAAGAGGTCTGAATACTTCCCGAATGCACTTTAGGTGTATGTTACTGTATGCTACAGTAGCCTATGTGTGTCTGATTGATGATAAGGGCATGAGATACACGTACAGGGAGATGTCTCGATTATAGACATTTGGAACAGTTTTGTGCGTAACTCGAATGCTTGTTAACCGAGGAGACATCAATATTTGTTTTGAATGTGGTTTGCATGGTGGAGCATAAGAGTGAACAGATTTGTCCGTGGACTTACTGACTCGTTTGTGTAAAGGTGCATTGCCACTGTAAAAAGAAGCGATTTTGTGTCCACTTCAAATTTGTATACAGTCGACCTTCTTGCAAATATGTATAACATATTTAATTACATGTCATTATTGCTTCAGATTTGTTGTTGTCAACCATTGGCCCTTCACATTTGACCATTTTTACACCGATTACACCAATTATGTCAATATGTTATATTCAATATGTAAGCTCTTTAAAATACAAAATGTGGTATTCTAATTATTCTTAAGTCCTGACTAAACACAACCAGTGCATTATTTTGTGCATGGTATTTATCTAATTCAATGATTACACTCTTACATTATCATCAACAAATGGACGTCTCTGGACCTCACTCTGGGCTTCTAGTGTTTCATCGTTCTTCTGTCATATCATTTACTGACCACTATTCTCTCCTCAGGAATTGAGGATGCATTTAAGACAGCTGCAACTGAAGTCAGCCTACTGGCTGGAACTGATGAATTTAACGCCACAGAGCTCTTTGGTGTTGGTAAGATTATCTCATTACTCTTCATATTCATTTTTCACTCTGCTTGTCCCTCATGTTGACGCCAGGTTCTTACACTGTCAGACCCAGCCGATCCATTTGGAATTAGTGTCCATCCTCAACTGCCCAGCCTTCCTGGGCCCACTTAACATTCCTCAGGCATTCATTGTGCCACATTCCTGTCCAGGGATGGACATGTGCAGGAGGACAGGAAGAGCACAGCCGTTAGCCAGGAGAAAAGAACACAGCACACAGCTTCATCTTCTTTTGTTTTCATTTTCATTGTTGAGGCAGTAGGAGAGAATAACAGTAAGAAAGATTCAAATTAACCATAACCAAATGTCTTCCAGACACAGACAGCTGTGAGCGATGGATGAACTGCAAGAGTGAGTTCCTGAAGAAGTACATGACCAAGGTGGCTAACGACCTTCCCAGCTGCCCCTGCTCCTACCCCACGGAAGTGGCGTACAGCACGTCTGATGTGCATGACGCTGCCACACGAAGAGACTTCCGCTGGAAAGACGCCAGTAGCCCCAAGGAGAAGCTGGAGATCTACAAGCCCACGGCGCGGTACTGCATCCGCTCCATGCTCACACTGGAGTCCACCACGCTAGCCGCACAGCACTGCTGCTACGACGACAGCATGAAGCTCATCACTCGTGGCAAGGGGGCGGGCACGCCCAACCTCATCAGCACAGAGTTCTCTGCAGACCTGCACTACAAGGTGGACATCCTGCCCTGGATCATCTGCAAGGGCGACTGGAGCCGCTACAACCAAGCCAGGCCACCCAACAATGGGCAGAAGTGCCCTGACAACCCCCCGGATGAGGACTACTACAAACAGTTTGAGGAGGCCCGTGAATTCTAGCCCTCTTTTAGTGTGAAGGTAAACCACAACTTAATTATTCTTATGAATATAGCAAATGGTGCTGCAACCATGACTCTTTTTTTTGGGCAAAGGGAGTTGGATCAACTCTGGGGCTGTCTTGAACAGGACTGTCTGTTTATTTCAGCCAACAGGATAAGGACGCCAGGTTCTCACTCTCTCACTTGGGCACAAGGAACGTTTCTTGTCTTCACCATAACCACAGACAAAGTACTGTTTGATACTTATTGCTTTGAAATATGCCTCTCAATGATATTCAAGGTAAATTGTATGATGATTTTAGCAAATATTTTGTCCCATAATTCTGTCAGGGCTGGTTTCCCAGAGACAGATTAAGACTAGTCCTAGACTAAAAAGCATCCTCAATGGAGATTTAGTCTAGGTCTAGGCTTAATTTGTGTCCGGGATACCGCCCCACAGTTCTGGGCTTTAAAGGAAGAGCTCAATTTAGTTTCATAAAAGGGAAAATGACTCTTGGTGTTATAGATTTGTCTGTTTAGATTGTTTATCATTGGTGAAAAGGAGAGGCCAGGGATCCCTCATGGGTATCATGATCAGTACCTCAGCGTTTTTTGTTACATGCTGACCCCAAGTGTCTGTGCTGTGGACAAGAATACTATTGTCCCAGAGGAGCTAAGTGTATGAGGGGGTAATAATGTACAGGGACCCCATCCAAAACCTGCAGAGGGATGGAGCACCCTCTGTCCATCCTCTTCTAGTGTTGGCTTGGGTAGCAATAATATTCAGGTTACCATGTATGCTTGTAAGCTTGTTTATTTAGCATGCATTTCTTTTCTTTTTGTTACACAGTATCTACACTCATATTTGTTTGTCCTCTGGTCCAGATAATTCTCTCCCATGTAAAAAGCCTGCATTATTTTTGTAAAGTATTTATTAAGTTGTAGCTATGTCCCAGTGTTGGGTGTCCATGATTGTGGTTGCTGATTGACTTATGGCTGAATGCTAACTTGAGATAGTACATGTGCATAACTCAAATAGTAGTAGAAATCATTCATTGATGTCAATGAGAGACTTGCATACAAATATTGAGTTACACTCTCATCTCAAGTTAGGATTTGACCATTAGATAATAAGGAAATGTGAGAATACAGTTGTATGGAAAGATTCTTGAGATTCTTGAGATATAAATGTTTAAATAAAAAAAGTAACATGTCACAAAAATATTTACTTCCCATATGTATGCATTGATGTCTTCTGAGATCTCTGTTCATTGTGATGAAGATCAGAATGATCTTATCTCTCACCATTCATCTGTAGCATAATGAGGTTATATAACTAGAATATTAGCATCAAATCTGCCCAGGCTAAGGTTTCATGAGCAGGATCACCTACTATTAGATTTCCCTCCCCTGCTGTCAGAGAGAATTCATCTGAGGAAAAAAACAATCCCAGAAATTAAACTACTCCAATAGCTTAAGCCAGTACACAAGACTCCAATTAGTTCCATCCAGCATGGCACTCAGGCAGGCCTTTTGATGGGATTGTGATATTTGGGGGGAAAGAGGTTCCCTTGACACACACACAGAGGACTGAATGCTGCTTTTTTCCACAGCTTGGACCTCTGACCATTCCCTCTTCTGTGAGTGCTGTAGTCATTGTGACACAGAGAAACCCATTCTTTGTGCCCTCATTCCTGCCGTCTTCTAGCTCAGCTGGCGCTGTGCTGGGCTTGTCTCTCTAATGCAGGCCCCAGCACGTTCCACACCCCTCAGGCACTCCTCACAACCACTCAGCCACTTCATACTTCTCTGAACCTTCCTGTGTGCATCTCTTCACTGTGTTGGTCCTCATACTATCATGTGCTGAATTCTACCTTTAACGACATCCAGCCAACACTTAACCACCCGCTTCAACCAACTTGCCTATTCTATGACACAATTTCTAACTAGTCCCTCACATATCTCACTTTCTACTCACCAGGCCAATATCAGGCAAATATTTAGAGTCATATTTGGAGTCATAACACTATTCAATAGAGAACTGATTCGTTGCACTACGAATCTCCTTTATGAAATACAATATACAGCATTACGCTGTCTGCTTAAAAAGAGTGAAGAAAACAACTTAAGGTAAGTAATTGAGTAATACCAGAAGCCTTTCTCCTAGCACAGACAAAGGAAGACAGAGAATAGCATGGTGTTTAGCTTAGAGAGAAAAGCGTGTAAAAAAACATTTTGAAACTGTTGTCTTGTGTTATGGTCTCCAGTCACATAACTAAAAGCACCTCAGTGTAGGGCTAAAGTTACAGTAACCAGGGGGGAAAAGGCACCAGTGATCGTTATCTAATCAGACTGTCTGCTGCACAGGCCAGGAACATCAAAGGAAGGTGCTCTTTTTTATTTTGAAACATCAGGTCGAGGCTCAAAGTGGTGACATGCTGTCCCTCCCCCTTTCCTTGTCTCTAGACAGTCTCCACGTGTCTCAAGGGCAGGCAATTACACCACACCCCTTCTCTGTTTTCACCCAGCACATCTCTCTCCTCACCACAAATACCACCACCAACAACATCCTGTGTCATTGTACTCTTACAAGGTGATCCCTATGCCTGCATGGTGCAATGAGCATTTTAGCACAATGTTTACTATATTTACTACTGAAGCTGATATGACTGATTGTCTAAACAGTTTATACAGTTCACAAACACTGCACAACAAGAAAACAGAAACAAGAAAACAAGGACTCATTGGGTCAGTACTGAGGCTCCTGAAGCTTAGCTTTTATGTGTTTCTATTTCCAGTCTTTTCCTCTGGTGTGTGTCAAATGATTCAAACCAGTATATAAGTGGTATATTGTCAACAAACTGAAAGGAGTCATTAGCATTACCAAGATATGATTGTTGGTATTTTGCCTCTATTTTTCTTACGAGAGTGAAATTGTTTCCAATTCACTTATACTGTCCTTATATATCCTGTCTGACAGGCTTGGTTCTGTGATTTCTCAAGGTCTTCTAATGGAACCCATTGTTGACAAGGACCTCACTGATAGAGAGAGAGAGAGAGAGAGATCCTTGCATATAACTTCACTGTTATGAACCCTGGCAGGTCTATACCCACAGGGCTATAGACAGTTCCCACAGTGGCAACCAGGCAGATCTTTGTCTCCTGACGTGGTGCATATGTGGCAGTGCCATTTTTAGCCTCGCTCTTTCTTTCGCTCACTCCTTCACGTTGCCACTTTATGGGTGGTGTAGCACATTTCAGGAAGTGTCTGGGCCGCAATACCACAGAGCCTTTGCTGCATGGCAAGCCTAATTAAAAGGTTGCCTTACGTCCTCTAATCTTGAATAGCTGACCTTAACCACAAGGTCGCTGAGGCTGCCCCTCCCCCTCAGTACCCATTGTCCCCCCAACAGGACAGGGTTGGGGCTGTTGGCCCTGCACCCACCCCAGGCTTGCATCTTTGGCACAGGGACAAGGGGGTGGAGGGAGTGGGAGGCAAACATCTGCCCTGGTGCACAGCTGAACACACAGGTCAAGTAGTTGTGGAGCTCTTGCTAGGGCACAGGGCCTTACTCAACCCCTGCTGTTTGTCATCATCTGAGATGCTGCAGGTCCCCACAGCCACGCCATGTAGGGAAGGACGAGAGGAGAGGAGAGGCAGGAAGTCCGAGCACATAAAGTAAACAGAAACCTACTCTAAACCTGCAGACTCATATCATCACAATCATGGGTAAATGGTTAGGGTCAGACTCATTGTAAGGACTGTTCTTTACTGTTCTGCTGGTCCATGTATAAAATAATGCACACATAGCAGTGAGACAAAAGAGTTCTGTTTTCTTGGCACACTTTGGGCCCATTAATACCAATCAATCATCGCTTGAATGCCACAGCCTATTTCAGTATTGTTGCTGACCATGTGCATCCCTTCATGGCCAGAATTTAACCATCTTCTAATGGCTACTTCCAGCATGATAATGCACCATGTCACAAAGCAAAAGTCATCTCAAACTGGTTTCATGAACATGACATTGAGTTCAGTGTTCTTCAGTGGCCTTCCCAGTCACCGGATCTGAATCCAATAGAACACTTTTGGGATGTGGTAGAACGGGAGATTCACAGCTTGAAAGTGCACCTGAAAAATCTGCAAGAATTGCATGATGCAATCATGTCACATGGACCAGAATGTTTCCAACATCTTGTGGAATCAATGGCACGAAGAATTGAGGCTGTTTTGAGAGCAAAGGGAGGCCCTAACCAGTATTAGTATAGTGTTCCTAATAAAGTGTTTGGTGAGTGTATATCTGATCAGATATGGTTTAATACATATCAAGTTTCTGCAAAATAGGCTACCCAATTACTGTAATTACATAATAAGAGAACACAGGGTATAAGGATAAGTCAGTAATAAATCCAGCAGGAAACACATGGGGCAGAGTTCATGTTCCGATGACAAACACTGCAGCCTGTTGGTGTTTGGGGGGCGTCTTCCTCAAGGCCCACTGTTTTACTGCTGCCAGAGCAGAGAACATCCTGATGAGTAGAGAGGGGCCAGAGTGCAGCTTGAGCTCATGTGTCAGGAGCCAATAGGGTTATTTCTAGCCAGGCCTAGCCTGTGTGTGTGTGTGTGTGTGTGTGTGTGTGTGTGTGTGTGTGTGTGTGTGTGTGTGGCTGTGATTCACTCTGACAGCAGCGATTGGCATGTGAGGACAGCAGGGCAGGCAGGCAAGGCTGCTGCTGCCTTTGATCTTTATTTGCTCCGCCGTCTGTTTTGAATTTAGGAGTCTTGCTGAGCAAGAGGCATTGGATACACCTTGAGTTGCTCGAGACCCCGTCCCCTTTTAAAGACCCAGTATCCTTTTTCAAAGCCAAGGGGACCCAGGAGAGAGGGATGATATTGGAAGACAGGCTACTGTGCTGAATGTGACTCAGGGTCTCCCAGCACCACAGATAAATGCTCTCTGCAATATCACACACAATCAACCAAATGGTGCTGCCATGTGAGTGTGGGTACATAGAAACACATGTCTATATGGACCAGCAAATATGACATCAGACCGGTCTAGCTTTGAAGTAAAATCAAATGTATACACACCAACCTCCCTCTCCCATCACCCTCCTGACCCGTCAGCTGTATTTTGCACATTAGTGATGTTAAGAGATTGCGACATTTTCCACCTGAAAGGCAAGCTGGCTAGGGATATCATCTGTGCATGGTTCCCTCCTGAGGCCAAGCACAGTGCAGTGACAGGGAGGCATCTCTTCCCCAGAACAGAGAATATATTAATCCTCTTAAACATCTCTATTGCACATTCCCCCAAGACACTACAGTGGCCCCGTTCCAGAGCCGGGAGCTGGACAAACTGTGGCCCTAGAGGAGACTGATACAATTGTTAAATATAACTGCCCCTACTCCTCTCGACATGGGCTGTTTCATTAACCTGGAACAAATCTGTCCTTGAGCAAACATGGCCGTCTTGGACTGATGAAATGCAACAAGATGATACATAATTATCCTGGATTCAAACCAGCAAGTGAGACATTTGTGGTTTTCAGTGATTCACAGATATCCAAGAGAGGATGTGCTACTCTAGATTTCACTCTGATCATGAAACTGTGCCTAGGAGGACTGTAGAAATGTGGAAAAATTGGCGTGACATCTTATAGTGTCCACTACAGTATGAGCTAAACAACACACACACACATGATACTCTGGATTAAAAGAGGGGAGAGAATGGAAGACATGCTGGCTGAATAGTTAATCTCGATCTATGAAATGAATCATAAGAATGTGACACTGAAGCTGAAATGACAATCACAGTTGCAGCACAGCAAATGCAGGAAAGCTGTCTGTCTCAGTAAAAAAGGAAAGCTGTCTGTCTGTCTGTCTGTCTGTCTCAGTAAAAAAGCCTCAATGCACATACGACTGGGCAGAGAGCATTTTTAGAGTTTTTCAGAAAAAAGGAAAAACAACATACAAGCGAAACCCACTTGTAGACTCAACAATTTTCTGTAATTTGACATCAGACTAAATCATTTGTATGTTCACTTACACAAGCCCTTGTGCAGAATTCTATTTTTTGCTTAAGGGTTATTGTCCAGTATATAATTTATTTCTAGACTATAAATCTTTGGCAGCCCACAGTTAAGATTATATGATATGTACTGCTGAAAGAAGAGGACAGGGACAGACCTTTAAGTTGTCTGTTAGGCCTAAAAAACAAAAGCTGCTCTACAAATAGCATATTGTTTTCCTTTCAAAATGAAAGACAGACAAGGCAGTGGAGGTGGAAAATTACACTTCATGCTATAGACCTACATGAGACGGAGCAAGAATAAGTGCAATGTTCATACATCTTTCGCAATGATAGAATAATGAAGAGTAAAAAAGAAAATCAGCAACAGGATGTTTATTTTGATACAGAGCATTGCAGAGAGCTGAGTACACATACTATAATTAGAATCAGTTACAAGAGAATAGCTTATGACATTTCATATTAAATACAATTTTCAAGTAATATTACATAAAGCTTCATATATTGTTAACATTGACTAATACATTTTTTTTTTTTTTTTTACAACTAATGAAGCGAAATAGTCAAACAAACCCAAATAGAAAAGAAATATCCAAGGCTTTTCAATTTGGATTCATCCCAAGAAAAGCATGCATTAGACCCTTTGTTCCTTTCCTATAGACAAATACAGCACTTAACTGAACAGCATCATTTCATAGGCATTACAAATGCATAAATCAATTTGTATCAATTCTTATTTCTCTCTTGACTACAAAATACTGATCTGCAAATGTGACTACAAATATATACTGTGTTTTTAAATGGTGACTAACAGTCTTGTTTAGTGATGGGGTCCAGTAACACTACCTGAGCACTATAATTTCAGCATCACACTGAAAAGTGCATACATGCCTGTATCAACAGGCAAACAAGAACATCCTACGTATAGTTAGAGGTTGGCTTAGGTTCTTTTTTGTACATGCAGTTCTCTTTTCTACAGCTTTTGTTGCTCGTTTTTGCAACTGTCAAACATTTTGGTGACACGGTGACATACTAAGGCTATGGGCTACATAGTACAATCAGATCTGATAATGATTCATTTGAACCAATCAGTGATACATGTGGAAAGACTAAGCTCAATGAACTGTGAACTGTATGTATGTTATACTCTGTGAAATTGCTTTTATCATTTGATCACATTTTTCAACTCACACAGTCATAAAAACTCCCACACACAAGTACATTATTTTTGTTTTAATTGGAACACCGCCCTGGTGTAGGAGGCTTTCTGTGTGCATTCCTGAAACCCTCTAAAACTTCAAAATAATGAATAGCTCTGCATTCAATGCACTTGACCATTCAATGCACTTGACCATTTGAAATAACCATAATATCAAACATTAAAAAACAAGAAAAAAATAACTATAGAAATGAATATCCACCCTGTTACCCTAGGCAATAGCTTATATACAAAGTACATTAGGAAGGACGGTGCCTTAGTTGAAAAAACAATCAAACAAAAAACAATCAATCAAAAAACAATCAAAAGAAAAAAGCAATGGTACGTCAAGTCTCGCCAAGATGAGACTGGAGGCCAGGTGTTGCTGGGGGTATTGAGGGAAAGTTGGCATACAGTACATGCTGGAGGCTGACAGTGGCTAAGGAAAGTTCTATAGTGCACTAAGCAGAAGCTAACACCCCCTCCCTCTCAAACACCCGTTAAAACAGCTAAAGCTTATTAACTGCTGGGTGTGGGGGGGCAGAGGTTGCATTTGAATATTGCTGAAGAGGCCCGTTGGCAGGGGTGAGCGCAGCTCAGTCCACTGTGGTCACCAGTCGACACACTCCACCCTCGATGGCCAGTGACTGCCCAGCAACAGCTCCAGGTGGCAGCCTGGATATGTGAGTCTGTAGGAAGAGAATGAGAGAGTAAGTGTGATAGAGGGATATAAACAATAAGATCCAGGGGTCGAGGGGGAGCGGTGGTGAGGAGATGGGACAGAGTGCCAGTGTTTAGTGTCAGAGAAAGAGGGGGAGGAGGTGAGGGGGCAAACACAGCTGTGAGGCTGGGAGTGAGTCTTTCTCTGAGGGATCAAAGGCAACCGTCTCTCCCTGTGCCAACAAATGCATGCTCCATCCTTTCCCTCCACAGAGGTTAAGATAAGCCCCCTGGGGGAACATACAGAGAGCCCCTGACCAGGATACAGAACAGCCCTGAAATCACTCTTGCATTAGGAAGTGTCATCTCTGCTGGGCCTTTTTTAGGGCTAAACTCTACCCTTTGGCACCCAGAAGGCAGCTGTCACTACTGTGGGACAACGGCCCGAAAAGACCAGGCCCAGTACACACATGGCAACACTCACAAAGCAACACTCACAGGGCCTGCAATGTCTACTCTCCTCTTTTTGTGTTCATCATCTTCCCTTCATCTTAAGCCCAGGTTAAAGAGGGGGAAAGTTTAAATGGTTAGAAGAGACGACCTATGACTGAATATGAAGTTGAGTGAGGGAGTCTTTTTAAATGCTCTCCTTTTGATATGCTCAAGACAGAGGGAAAGACTTGCCTAAATAGATTTGAATTCCTACCAGCCCAAGGATAGGCACACATCAGGCCCTACTATTCGCCCATTTAATGCGTTTACAAATGTCTGAGACATTGCCAGTACAAATAATACAATAATTATGGTGTAACCAGTCACAATAAGATATCAATAGTAAGGTAACAGCAAAATAGTGAAAGACTAATGTGTCCTCAACATAACCCTCAGATGCATACTGTACACATGCCACACTATTGAGATCTTAATTCTTGTTTAAACCCCACACCACAGAGAAATTGAGTTAGTGAGCAGGAAGACTCTAGGGCTTTGTAAACCAAACATGAGAGTAATTATCCAACCACACTGCTTAGGGCCCACATGTGTCCCAGGGCTGTCCCAGTTCACTGTTAGTCTACTGCTGGAGGGAGCGCTATTCTGCTCATGCTGACATGAGAACAGGTGTCCTGCCACTCCAGTGCCGTCTGGCCTGGTCCATATCAACAAGTAGCATCACTCCACTGGGACCATGCTTATCAAACTACAATACAACAACAGACCTACAGTAACACCAATTATGTCCTGCATTTGCAAATAGAAGCCAACCACTCTTAAATGTACTTATGGAAAGCTCACCAACAATACTTTAATTAAATTATGTGGTACCCTCTACTGCAGAATAAGGTAAACACAGGCTTGAAAGATATCCATTGCCACTTAAATCCGACCAACTGCTGACAAACCAATGAAGACGATGTTTTCCAGTGATTCATTGAAGTGACCGCACAATAGAACTCTTGTTAAGTGAAAATAAAATGTGAAAATTAAACTTTTCTGTGAAAAACAACATGCTTTGTTGATATGGTGTTTAGGAGCTGAAAACCCACACATTAACACCACAGAGGCCAGTGTGTAAATTTAGCTCAATTACATTGTTATTGCTTTTATGCTGTGGTTTTCACATTCTATTCCACTCTAAACAATCAGACACCATTTATTCTCCATAAGAAATGGAAAATAAAAACAAAATGTGCCTAAATAAAACACATTTGTCAAATAACAGACGAAGCAGCAACTCCTTTGGCTTATCGTACAATTTCAAGTCCAACATGCTTTACTGTGGTCAAACTGGCCAGGAGGAGGGAACTGAACCACACAGAGAAGGATAATATGGTGCCATGTATTATACACTTGTCTTGTATCTGTGCAATGACAATTAAATATTTCACCAGCTGCTGCTGACTGTTTTCACCAGCACCTCTCTCAATACAAACACAGGTGAGTGTTAAAATGAAACCAGACTTCTTCTCCCATCGTTTTTCTCCCAAGTGTGTTTTTATTGATTCTTCACACAGACTGAAGCCAAAAGGATTAAGATATGTGCCCTTGATTAACACATGGCTGAATTGTAGCAACTGAAGAAACACTTAAATACAGTGGCCAGATTGAAGAATAAGAGGCTAAAAGGAGCCCTCCATGACCATTACACTCTGTTTTCAGTTTACACTCAGTGCCAAACAAGGAAGAGCAAAGACACACAGAACTTTAGCCTGGGTTGGTGTTAGAGTCGATGGCACTCATCACCATAGTGTCATGGACTGGAAAATCTAAATGTACAGTAGTCAAACAATGGTTATGGAGAAGTGTAGTGGCTTCCACATCGTAATAATATCCACTATCCTAACATGAGTGGGAGGTATTTTCCATAATAACTAAATCAAAACATGGGATGCTTCTATCAAATCATCATTCATATTCTAAATTCAACTTAGGTGACTGAATGGGGCCTACAAGAATTGTGCATACTATAACTAAGTTAGTTGCACTATCAATCCTGTAGGGATGAAAACTACAGATGTAGTCTGACCTCTGTCCTAAATACCTCTGGTCCTCAGTATCAGGCCTTTAATGTTCTTATTCTGAGCAGGGGAACGAGGACCCTTGCTGGTCAGCAACGCCCAGTAGGATGCCAGGAGGAATGGGAGGAATGTCTGTGGAATGGTAGAGTTGTTTTGTAGTAGGGTTGGGCGGTATAACGGTAATACGGTATAACGGTAATACGGTGTGCTTTTCAATACAGTCATAACATTTCTGCTCCATTATCTATCACACTGCCAAATTAAGCGTTGTTTGTCAATTCACAATGTGTAACAGCGTCGCTGCCAGTGTGGTAGGATTACAATAATTTCAGGAGTGTAACTTTTGGAGTGTTGCACCCTAACCTCTTCCACCTAAGGTTAGAGAAGGAGAAAAATATGCTAAGGGCTAATGACTTGGTCCCTAAAAAATGCTATATGGCAGCATTTTGGGTTCCATGATTTGCATGAAAAAGATGACGGCCAGAGATGGAAACACTAATGGGAACTAATTAACTGAACTAACTGAAACACCCATTAACAGCTGCACTGATGGGATCTGTCTGTATCAAGTGCTGCTGTTGGGTTCAAACAGTTATTCGCTGACAACGGATATGTGGTCGTCAGTTAACATGACACCATACATGTCGTTAACCGTCCACTTTGCCACACTCGACTGACTTTTTTCCAGAAAACTACACTTATGGATTGGAAATTAGATGAGAATAAACTCTCGGCCATAACGACTGACAATGCTGCTAACATTGCAACTGCCATCAGGGCTCTGAATTGGCCATGGCTCAACTGTTTTGGCCACAACCTCAATTTGGCAGTGACAAATGCAATGCAGGACCAGAGGCAACAGACAGAGCATGCCCTCGGAGTCTGCCGTGCCATTACCGCCGCCGTCTCTCACAGCTGGCCCCCAAAGAGAACTAAAAAAGAAGCAAGCGGAATTAGGACTCCCAGAGCATAGTCTCATAATGGTACCTAAATCAGTATTTTATAGACAAATGATTGCCTATAGGCGATATGACATAGGACATGAGACAAGTCATATTATTATGAATGCAGCCTGTGATGCTTCTTATTAAGTTATCATATTATGCTATCCAACTGTTTCATTTAGTTTGTCAAGCTGTAATCGGGATGTAAAGTTTAAATGAGTGTTTAGGCTAAATGTCCTACGTTATAGCAGTCACCACATAAATAATTCAGTTTTTCAACGTAGTTTAAATATATGGAGCAAAGACGGCTCCCGCCAGCCCCTTGAGATGTTATTTTATTATTTTTCACGGTAATACCCCTGTAAAATTTGAGGACCTTATAAAGGAGTGAAATAATGGATACCACCCAACCCTACTGTGTAGTCCCCTATCTCAGCCCCTACACCTTCAGTCCATACAAGGATCATCCTGCACTGAGATAGGCCTGGAACACAGCCCTGATGAACTCACATAGCCTTTCACTAGAATTCATGGGTGGTCTTGGGTGGTGCATGGGTAGCTTCACACAAGGCCAAAGTGGCTTGGACCTACAGTAAATGCTTGTATGCAACTTATAACCTTTTGCATCGGAGTCGCTTAGGATAAATTATTTGGGTGGCTGATGAGGGTAAACTGATTATCTTGCCTTTAAAAAAAAAAGTCCCCAGAACAGCAGTGTATTCAGTTCTGTTCACTTAGTTAAGTTGGCATAGGCTTGAAAAAAGAGCTTACATGCAAGCAATACTGATATACTGATATCCATATACTGACTTGGAGTAAACCCTGTACATTGCTGCTCAAGAAACAGGTAAGACCAAAGAGTATGGGAGGGAGAGGGAGAGGGAGAGCCACATCAGCGTGATAGTCAGGGGACAGCCAGCACCCTCCCCAGAGCTGGGAGATATACACACCAACACTTCAGACACCATCCACCATGTGTTTCAAACACAGCTCTTTTTCCACATAGGATTTTGTGCTAATGATTAGCAGCCTCACCATCCTGCACCCCATAGCACATAATACATGCCAAACAACACAGCAGGTTTCGATCTGCCGTATTGAACCATAAATCCACTGGAAAGATATCAAATTGAACTCACTCGTATGGGGCAAGTGAGAGAAGCAGACTGGTGTGGGGAGGGGGGTGAAAGGGGCAGAGGCAAGTAGGAGGAGGACCATATAATCTCTACCAACATGATCTCTGTTGTTCATTTCCTAGAGGGCAAAGTATGGATTTCAGAGGTAAACAAAGTGAGAATCAAACATTTAGTTTCATGTCTCAGGTTAATAGGGACCTGCTGTCACCTCTGCCTTTCATTTTCTTCTAATTGTTGGATGAGGGTTTTTTTTAACACAAGCCAGTGAATTGAGCTCAGGAGGAATATTCCCAACAGCCAGCAGGACTCTAACCCAGGTTCAATTACACAATCATCTTCCACTCTATTGTGCAGCAGTGTACGTTTCAAAAACCTGCTCCACTATGAAAACTGAACAGATTTTTTTCAGAAAAAGATTTTTTTTTCTTCTTTCACATAAATTCTGGAAACATTTTATGTAAAACAACATCCAACAGGCCTGCAGCTAGTCTATGACTCAAACCACAAGTCATGAAAACTAAAACATTTATAAAATTTTAAAAAAAAACTAGCACTCATAAATTATGAAAACAACATTTCTTGCCATTGTCACTCCTCAATGAAATGTAATCATATTTCATTTATTTTGCAATAATTAACATGTCAAACTAGTAAATTGCAAGATGAATATGAAGAGTTTTTGAAAATGGGAGCAATGTCTTTTCTAACCCCTCTCCCACACTGCACTGCATAATGGCCCCCCAAATGACCTCCCACTTCCTTGTGAGCATGGGCTGAAGTGGGAAGTGGTGAGGCTCCTGAAGTGATAACTTTTGAACCTCACCTTGGCTTTACCATCCTGGGCAGACATGTACCCAACACACATACTTTCTGTGGTGTGGCTCCACAGGAACTCAACTGTGGAAGAGAAAGTGAGAGAGGAGAAATATAAAGAAGATGAGAGAGGGACGGTAGCAAGGAAGGAAGGCTGATGCTTTTCATTCTGAAGTTTGGTCCAGTTTCTAAGAAGCTAAGGAGTAATACACTCAATAAAGCAAAAAAAAACCCAACAGGATGTAAAATGCAATTACAACAACAAAGGATGTGGTTAAGATAAAGAATGACTGTTTAGTCCTGTAAATCAGAGCTTCACCCTGTCCACTAAATCCAGTGTACTACTCTGTGGTGGTGGATACAGTCCATATTCACTTCACAACGAGGTCTGGACTGCAATCCACAAACAGCTCCAATCTAGCCTTCTGCCAAGTGTAGTAAAGGTGCAGTCAATCACTGTGCAAATTGTATTTTGGGATATGTCATTGATTGCGATGATAGAAAATATGTTAACATGAATAGACCTTTGTTGGCTGTCGACCATCTGTGTAAATTCTAAATAAAGATGTCTTCCTATGACAGTAAAACAGTTGGCCTTGCTCAATCCTTCTCTGCTATTCAAACAAAGGCTCTATTGTTTTCTCTGTGGCTCAGGCTTCACGTACGTGTGTACGGTTAATGCTTGCTTCCAATAAAATTAGTGAGTTGTGATGTTTGCTCTGGAAGAACCTACACTTAAGGATGTTTGGGGAAAATCATCTGTCATTGTCTTAAAAAGTAGAGGAAGCGAAGTAATCTACTCAGTTTGTTTTTATGCATGTTCCTGAAATTCTTCTAGAGGCATCCTAAAACAGCACTATAAAGATATCTGTTAGGATGCTGTCTGCCCAATACAAGGCAATTCACATGGGAGCCAGATGAGAGGTTCTCCTGACCTGTTCCTATAACAGCACAGTGATAAGGATGACCATAGGCCAGCTGTTTGTGGTTGTGAACCACCAGATAGCTCTATCTACAACATGTTGTGGCGTATGAGCCTCATACACGTGGTTTAGGAGCCTAAACAACTGGACCAAACAGAGGAGAGAAAAAGGATAACAGAGATGCTCTTATCTGAGGTTTAGAAGCTGATTTTGTGGGAGGTCTCTTTTGAACCTGAGACTAGGGGTGTGAAACTAGAGCCTGTTTGTGGTGGTTAAAAACACAGACCACCCGCCAGGAAAGCCACAGCTCCACCCTCCATCCCCGCCTACTTATCCTAACTGATAATGGATTTGTAAATAACCACTGCTGATTCTTCGCTGCTGGTTGGGTAGGTGGGTTTATATAAGGTTACGTTTGAGGTGATTGCTGGGGCTTACCTAGTATAGCCTGGATGTCCTGCGATGCCTGGTCTTCCACACATCTGCAGCACCTTAAGACAATGACCCCACCGAGAACACAGTCCTCACTGGCCAGGAAGGGGGAGCCTGGAGCCATGGGGAAAATGTAAACATTAGCATATCCTGAGTCACAAGACAGAAATGAAAAACTCTCCTTATGACTGAGTATTACATTTACATTTTAGACATTTAGCAGACGCCTTTATCCAAAGCGACTTACAACAAGTACATTTGTCTAAGTAAGTGAATCATTTATACATCAGTCATCATAAGAAAAACAAATCTATGCTAGGACCAGGGGCTATTGGCAGTCACAATGCTAGAAGAAAGGAGATGAAGAGGTCTTTAGGAGGGACAGTCAAGATATAGCCTTAAGAGATGGGTCTTCAGTCCACCAGCAGGGCACAAGGACAGTGAAAAGCCATGGCCGAATAGCGCGACTGCTGCATCCACATAGATGTAGCGGTGCCAGGTGGCCAGACAAAGTGGAAGAGCAGAGCGATCGGGCAGGGGTTTGGGGATGACCATTGCTTTTAAGTAGGGAGGGGCAAGTGTCAACTTTTAAAATATGTTTAGAGAATGTTTCTGGGTAAGCAGATACGTTTCAACAATCGTCATGTTTCCATGTATGGAGGTCCACTCTGAAGGACATTTTGAGTAGAAAAAACATGAAATTACTTGACAAATTCAACTGAGCTAAGAGTTATCAATATTCCAAATCTTTCTGTACTGTTAAAGTTCTCTATCTTTCTGGGCCAAGTCAAACAACTGCAAGCAATTATTTTGTCCACTGCTTTTGTTTTATTAAGCAGGCTTAAAAAGTCCAGTCCATCTGAAAGGGCTGGTTTTAACACATACTAGGTTAATGATAGGTGGTGTAATTTCACCAGGAAGCTTCATTTACAGGAAAACATCCGGCTAAATTAAAGGTAAAGTCCTCTTTACATGTAAAAGGAATAGAGAACAAAACATATTCAGCACTGGTTGTTTCCAAAAATCTCTTGATACTGAATGAGGGCATGTATAGTACAAGGAACAGAGATAGTGTAATGTAATAGTGTAATGACCTGCTTGTATGAGTGTAAAAGAGTGTGAATAGATTGGACTACAGACACGGGGTAGGGGTAGCTATGCTAATCACATCTAAAGCAGTGTCCAGCTAGAATCTAAAAACAGGAAGAATGTGTTATTTTTGCTTTTGCAAGTTTACTCATCATCAGTCGATCAACACGAGAATGGACTACGTAGAGAAACGCAACAGCAACCTGCTCTATAACATGACATGCTGTGTTGAAATGTTATCTCTTAGTGCATGTTTCCATTCTGGAATAAGCCTGACTGTGAAGTCATGTTGGATCCTCTGTGGGTCTGATATGTAGCTACATTCATCTGCCAAACTCAACATTCAATCTCCAGACATGTCTTGCAATTAACTATATAGCATGATGATTTATTTGAACATTTAAATTAAAGTACAGAAACAAGCATCTATGTACTTGATATGAAATGCCTGTTACAGCTCAAAACTAATTTGATAGTATGATGGTTTTAGGCCCAATCCCACTTTTTCGAGTGCCCCTCGCTTTTCGATTTGCCCCTCAGAACAGAGTTACAAGGTAGTGGTTGATATCTTCCCCAATGAAATGGGACAACCCTTCAAGACCGTGACACGTCATCAGTATGCAAATGCAACAAGAAAATGTGTCAAAATGCGGGGCTATCATGCACAAATCAGCCTTAAAACAATGTTGTAACATTAGCTAGCTAACTAGAGACATCAGCATACTAGTGATTTTTTTGTTATGCTTGTTATAAAGAAAAGTCTATAACACATTGAAACGACATTAATCTAAGATAATACGATGGTTATCATAATTTTTTAAATCTTTATTAACGAAGAAAATACTTACATTTGTGGTTTTCTTTTGTTGCTTGTGCAGCGTTCACCACCATCTTGCCGATGATTCGCAAAGCATTCTGGGAGATTTCTTATAACACTCGGTTTTGAGTGTGCCTCTGAAAAACCTCAGTTTGGAGGGTCATGTAGCCCTACCACTTCACCCTACCCCTCTATCCCAACAAGAATCGGGACACCCTACCCCTACGCGTGAACGTGCAAACCGGAGGGTAGGGCTAAGTGGTAGGGGCAAGGGGTGTATTGGGATTGGGCCTTAATACATATTCTATTTAGAGAACTTTCTTTAATGGATCATGTAAGAGACAGTCATCATGGCTCCCCACTACAGTAGGATTTATGGAGCTTTGTTTGACTTAATGTGAGGCTTGAAAGACAACAAAAGGATAATAAGCTGCTCCAAAATTACTACATCTTGCCCTTCCAACTGTCCTAGTGTCACAGATGTCATGTCAAAACCAACCAATGGCAACAGACTTCTTACGGAGGCTAAAACGAGGCCAAATTCACAAAATTTAGTTTCCACACTTAGCCTGCAGTCCTTTTTTCTCTGCTTCCTGCTTTTTGTGCAATCCTAATGGTCACTCTAATAGGCCTCTCTGAGGAGAGAGCCAAACAGTTAACAAGGCTTACTAAACAATGACCACTTCTGAAAATAAAATAAATAAAAACCCAACTTCAAATGAACTGTCAACAAAATATTTATGTCGCCTGAAAATAACTGCAGCTGTCAAATATGAATCTGTGGAACATTTGTGGGCCCTGTTTGAACACATGTAATTGATCCATAAATCAAAAGCTGTCTGGTTTGAGCCCATTGTTTCCAGTTAGCTATTTCTTATTTTGCTTCAATTTTGTACCATCATTTTCTCCATGCTGACTGAGCCCTGTGTTTCAGTAAACAGATGCTTGGCTGACAATGCCTTGGTGGGTAAGCGTAGGACTGGGTTACTTACTGATGAACTTGTTTTGCATAGCCTCCAGCAGCGCCTGGTGGGCATCCTCAGACTGCATGGCAGCAGAGCACTCCCGTGCCAGCATGGTGCGAATGAGATGTTCCCCACAGCCTGGCAATACAACCACAGGAAGAGAAGACAGGGTGAAACATAGGACAGATACTTATCTATCTCAATTCAGTTGCAGAACTGTCTGTTTGAACTTTGTCAAGTCCCTGATATTAAGATTTGTTGGAAAATCCAAAACTAAAACTGGCAAGGGTGATAGTTGGCTGAATTTCACAGATTGCTCATCTACAGCATCAATGGAGTGCCAGACACAATGCAACAAACAGAACACATCTCTGCACATGTTCTTTGGCTGGAGCACAGAGTTGTCAGTCAAATAGGAGGAGTCAGGACATGCCACACTGCTGTAAGGGAATTACATACCAGCACACTTAATGTCTCACTGCTCAGAGTTTATCAGTGATGGCTGAAATACAGCTCTCCAAAGAAAACAAAATGATTCCACAGTAAGGTTGTGTGTATGTTCACAAATCACCCTTCGTATACGTACACAACTTGTGATGTTTTTCTGGGGTACTGAGTTTTAAGATCCTGATGTTAAGTTCCCTGATGCTGTTTGATGTTCTTCAGGTCGATTGCCATTAATATGTGGCAGAGTGCAGCTCAAAACAATAGCAATTTCTTCAGTACTTTAACAAGCCAGTCATAAAAGCACAAAGCATGGGAAGTCCATACAGATGTCGCACCTTAATCCCCACACCTCCCACTCAAGACAAAGCAGGTGTACAGTATACAGGTAGATGTCAGATGTAATGCAATACTAAAGTATCAAATGATCTACAATTGAGGTGTTGTTACATCTTGCGAACAAAACATAAAATCCCCTTATATATATATAAATATGCTGTTAACATAAGGATACTTAAAACATGCTCCCTTCCAAAGGTAAAGGAAGCCAGCCAGCACTTTGGTAAGGATAACAAATAAATAAAATTTAAAAAAAAAAAAAACTGAAAAAGAAAACAAAAGATGTCTGGCAAACACTCAAGAGAAAACCCATAAAGACTAAAGAAAATAGCCTTGCTGTTTCTGTAAACACAAATGAAGGCCCCATAAAATATCAGGTAACTACAACAAAACTGTATGCCGGTTGGTTACTGTGGCAACCAGATGCCTGAAGTAATTTTGAGTTCTTTCTTAACGAGAGCAAAATGCTGGATTGGCCCGGTACCTTGCCCTCCGTACTCTGTTTACCGTAAACTGCACTGTCCCAAGGGAAATGGATATTATGGCAGCACAACCACAGCGTAACTGGAGCTTTAACAAGAAAAGAGCACTGTGAGAGCTCCCAGACCATATATAGGAGAGACATTTAAATAACATAAAACAAACTGACACACAGTGTCACAGCCAACCACTGTGAGAGGAAACACTGCCGACTTGTGAACCGTACTCGCGGCAACCACAGCAAAAGAAAGACCGAACAACAAGGTCAACAAAGAGACCCACATATGAAGAAAGCCCTGCATACAAACTGGATCAGAATGAAGGCGAGAAAGGAGAGGGGGAGAAGAGAGGGGTGGAGAGGATCAGGGAACTAGACCAAACTCCATGTGTCAGAAACTAAATTTCTGCTTCTTTTGATGGGAATGCCTTTCAAGTTTGGGAAATTAAAAACAGGTGTTGTACTGGAACACACATTCATGCTCCCCATCCCCATAAGAAAGCTTTTTCAATTGTGACTCACATGAAAGGAATACCCATGCTAAAGGAAGATGGGGAAGTAGGTGACAAACTATAGAGGGCAAATAACTGGTTGTGTTTTTGTAAACCTAGAAGATTCAAACACATAACAATATGGCTTTAAGTGGCTAATGAATACATGTTCCAAAGGAGGAAATTTAAGGGATGAAGTTTGTCTTGGAGGGGAAGAAAACTAGTGAAGGCACTTCTGTCGTGATTCAGCTGGTTAATACAGACTAGCCTCTGTGCAGTCGACCATGTGTAAGTGAGCTTGATCTAGATTCTATACAATATGGGTCAAGACCATATTAGCTATAGTACAGCTCCATGACAATCGCCAATGGGGGCATTATCTCGTTTGCATCCCCATGTTGCTGGTGGAGACTGTAAGCTACATTACTTCAGTGGTGAGCTCCCTAAACCACTATATCACAGACCAATGCACTGATAAAGTCCTGTAGCTGCGGGTGAATAGGCTGTATTGTATTATGTCAGAAATACATGAGCCACAAGCCTGTGATTCAGGATGAATGTGAAAGGTTTCCAGGGGTCTAGGAGCATAAGGAGTAACGCTGGCAGTATGTGTCACATTCTAGCTATGAGGTGTGCATCTGATTACAGCACGAGGAAGCACATTAACGTCAGTAGCAGTTTTATAGGGTGTCTCGCTGTTAAAGTCACTTCCCTGCCCCAAATAATTATTTTAATAAAATCATAGGCACCCTTTTCACTCAAGTCCTTTCCAGTGTTTCCTGGCACAGTCACCTGAATCCCTCACTGTATGCCTGTGGTGACGAAATCAAGCGTGATTAAGTCCACTCAACGCTCGGGTGCTGAGAGACTTCAGTTATCTCTGTGGCCCAAAAACACATGACCCAAACTTAAGCTTGTCTGATCAAATCAGCTTCCATGCAGAGAAAAGCATTTTGCTGGGAGTACACATCAAAAGAGTTAATGTTCCCAGAAGCTAGCCTACATGCAAACCCATGTCTACCCATCTTAAAAGAAAGAGGGACAATATAGCATCTATTCAGAAACATACATCTCAGAAGAACCTTTATGCACAGCAAATGAATAGTGGTGTTCTTTTCACTATCAAAACCGCTTTTTCTACACAAACCCAGGCATGCACATATACATTGTATAAATACATTAAACACTCATGGCATTGCTTTGTTGGCATGGGTACAGACAATATGAAAAGGAAGGGTTTCTTTATTCATGTGACAGGCTGCGTTAGTTTGAAAATGTAAAGCCCACTGCCTCAGGGTTCTCTCGACAAGAACCAGAGGCAAAGCAGAAAATCTTATTTTGCTTAAAAAATATGTACTTACTTAGCATGTGGCTAAGACATTTTACATTTTGGTAATAAAAATAAATAAAATTCAGCAGATTCCTTTACGGCACACAAGACATAACTGTAATGATCAACTCATGGTCATTCAATTGTTGATGAACACCAGTGTCTGTTCCTGTACAGCAGGCTCCATTTTAGACTGTTTTATATATTGAAATGAAGTAGCATATAGTTTAAAATAATACCTGAAAATGGCAAAATAGTAGCTGTCCACAAGCACATTGCAAATGCATACTTTTGCAGACAGAAAATGGACCCTGAGTTAATTTTGGTAATCTGTCTATAGCCTTCTCCAACAAAGTGAAGAAAAGAGTCTGTGCCAATGAAGCACTTGTCTAATTCAAGCTAATGCTGTTGTTTCTGCGGCACCATATTCTCCAACAGTCCTGTCTATGGCAGCTCAGGACAGCTGGTATGTTTTCTACCCTCCCCTAAAATTACACCATTCTATCATAATCAGGACATAAAAGAGTAGTTAGTTCAGAAGTTGAGGAGGAAAAAACTGTAGAATATGTTATCCTAATATCAAATTATAATTGATTCTGTCTTCTGTTACAGAAAAATAGCATAGTAACTCTCATTGACCCCTACAAAAGTATGACCTTTCTATTGCTGAACCTCTCAAATAAACACATTTTGACTTTGAGGAAAGCTGTGAATTTGCAAGACTCCCTAGTTGGCCCTCCTTCTCCCTCACCCTCACCCTCTTTCTCTTGACCCACCAGCTATGCTCAGCTCATCCGTCTCACTTTGAGAGAGACATGAAAGAGAAACACTACACTAACAAAACAGAACCGCTTGGTTGATAAAAATACAAAAAAGCAGTTGTTTTTGATGGTTAAAAAGCAATGTGAGGAGATGTCACACATCAAATGCAAGGACAATGGGCCTATATACCAAGATGTCACCACCATCTAGCTAATGCACACCAGATGAGCCACCTTGTTGATTTTGAGGTTATTTTCACAGACCTTGAGAGGGCCAGGCCATGGAGGAGTAATACTGCCTAGACATTATCACATCCACTGCAGGTGTCCCGTGTTAAACTTTACTGCAAAACCAGTGAGCCTCACAATCCACCTGGCATGCAGCTGACTAACAAAGGGCACTACACAATGACCCAATCAACTGAGGAAGTAACTGATGTAGATCTCTCTGCAGAAAAGGGGGGTGGATGGAGAGCATTAGCGGTCATCAAAACCATGACTCAGTGTGGCTAAATAAGAGACCTAAATCATACAGTATCTGTATCTGAGTACTATGAAGCTCAACAAACGATTCATCAGAACTTTAAGCAAGTAAAAGCAGGCCAGAGTTGGATTTCTTTACACTCTACATAGGTCAAATTAAACATTCAAACAATGGAGGGAACTTTTTGATACCTGAGGTACTCACTGCTGTAGAGTAAGGGTTCAGATTACAAGCATTCTCAGCCCAGCAGCCACATCCATAATGAGCAGCCTATGAATAGAGAGTGGGAGGGAGAGACAGACAGGGAGAGGGGACAGGAAGATTTGAGTAACATGTAACATCTCTTATGGAAACATATAGCTAAAAGTTGAACATTAAATGCATGCTCAAGTTGTATGAAGTAGAAGGATGGCCATGGTTACCTGACCGACTCTGCCAGGGTGTTTCATTGCCAGGCCACCACTGGATACTGCAGAAGCCACGTTCCCCTCCCGGTCCACCACTATCGCACCCACTGTGTCCAAACACCCAGAGCCATTCTCCTACGGAAAAACAGAGTCACAATAGGAGGAGAATCAATTATCAGATTATTAACACAAAGACTTGGGAGAAGTTCTTGAAAAAAAAGAATGAGTCCACTTTTTGAGAAGAAACCCTGACACAGAACCTGACAGAAAATTCCTTTGAAACTTTACCCACTTTAAACATTAACGAGAGCTTATTGTATGGGGATCCGATTAATCTTTCTCTCCTCTTTCATTTTTCATTGGTAACACACTGTTGATCTTTTAAAAGTTTGTTTTTATTCGCTGATTGCAGTTTGCTTTGGAAGGGGCTTGTTTGCAAATCGTAGAGAGCGGCCGGACCGTGCGATAAATCAGCTACTACAGGGTAATTGTGCAGAGGGACATTATGATACATGATCTGGACTCTTCTCTTACCATAGACTGAACATCTCCAGTGAACCTGGGCTAAAAACAACAGCCTCTTAAAACAACAGCCTCTTTTCTTGATTTCTGCTCTCCAAAACCAACCCTGTCTCAAGGCACATTAGAACCAGCAGACTCCAGGGACCAGACATTTCAGGAGGTTCCAGCTGCAGAGAAATATGTATTGATTCACTTTCTCTAGTTCCACATCAGTGTCCATGCCTCACCTGCGAGGTAAAAAAATAAATAACCCAATTTCCCATCTGGGACAATAAAGTGATTGAATTGAATTGAGGTCGGGCAAGGCAGGACATACAAAGACAAATTAGTTTAGCATTAGTCAATCCTTTCTTGAACGGCAGAGATTATAAATCTGAAAAAGTAAAATCTTACTGTAAAATATATCGAATTAAATTAGAAAGTACAGTTTCCATTCCACATCTTTATCCATAATCTGCAAAGACTTTCACCTATGGAGCAGGTGCTTGTGTCTCTATCAAAAACAAGAGAAACGAATGGGAACATTTTTATGGCTTGGCAAACATGAGATTTCTTCTTTTTTTTTTTGACATAAAAAAACATTCTGTATGAAAATCAAAACCAGACATGCAATCAAAATGTTTCATGAAATCCACATGATTCTCTGATACAGCCCCTACTCAAAGCACTGGAATCCTCAAATAGAAACTTATGATTATGAACCCCTCTATCTTGGTATTCTAGCAACTGCTTGACATGTGTCTGAGGACATACACAAATATAAAGCATCATTTAAATAAGGTATACAATAACATTAGCCTCAAGCATCACTTCCTTATGGTTGACAAAATGGTCCACATTCCTACCAATGGAAAGCAGCCGTGTCAACAGACCTGAGATTGAGTGGTGGTTAAGGAAAAGGACAACATATAAATCATTAAAAGGTCAGGTAGGTCTTCTCTATACCACATGGGAGGAGCAAAGGAAAGCAATTCAAATGCATTTAATCCTCATTAACTTGTTTTTTGGCACCTAAATAAATCAACTGAAACATAAAGTCACCTAAAACAACAAACAGCTGAACAGAGTTATTGTTTTCTTTTAAAATAATATCTGCTTAAAATGGCATGGATTAATGAAATTGAACTGAGTAAATAATAACGGTGTGTTTGAATAAATACAAGTAAACTGCCTGAGGCCTGGGGCATTTGCACAGGATGTAACTACCATGTAACTACCGTCGCAACACTGTGCCATCGCACCATCTCCATCTTCTTAAGATTTCTACAATTTGGATGACAGATGTATCCTTGAACTATTTGTCTTTCTGGTTTATAGACATAACAACAACATTGGCTGAACATACCCAAGGTATAATAATTGTTCCCCACCAATCCGGTCTCTGTTCATTCATATGCCACACGCTTGGGACAATTTTGATGAAACTTGGGTGAATGACGGGTCTTCCCATACAGATGTGACATTTACAAAATTACACTGATTGGCCCAATTTTGACGAAACTATGGTGAAAGATGAGTCTTACCATAGAGATTGTTTAGGAGTTTCAAGGTGATGCCGATTCATCATTAATAGGATGCAAAGTGGAGAGCTAGGAGTGTTGCCTAATGCAGCAGGCATATAGCCTTATGAATTTGGGAATAATATTTTAAGAAATCAATGCAAAGAAGCAAGACTGATAAAGTGATGAAATAAGCACTACAGGTTCCGGTGACTTTTCAGTCTGGCTACGAATGAGAAGTATAGCCTAATGCGATAGTCCTGGTGCCTAAAAAATGTGGGATTAATATTTTGTGAGTGAAGTGTGTTATGCAGCATAATTTAATACCGACACTTGGCCTCAGTCACATTTGTAACCAAATAATTTGGCTGTGTAAATATTTTGCCTTAGCCTATTTGTGAAATTTGTGTTTGAAGTAACAACAACTCTTGGCCAGACTCCCCGCCTCCTCCATCAGGCCTCTGCAGCTCATCCAGAACGCTGCCGCTCGTCTGGTGTGTAATCTCCCAAATTCTCCCATGTCACGCCCCTCCTCCGCACCCTCCACTGGCTCCCGGTAGCAGCTCGCATCAAATTCAAGACCCTGGTACTTGCCTACCAGGTGGCAAAGGGAACAGCCCCTCCCTACTTGCAAGCAATGGTTAGCCCCCAAACCCCTGCAAGATCACTCCGCTCGTACACCTCGGCTGCCCGTCAACAACCTACCCGATGTGTTTTGCTCGTTTCAGCCTCCCAAAAATAAAATAAATTTTCAGCAGCATCTGGATCTATCTTAGTGTCACACTATTGAAACATGATGCACCACCATTGGATATTACCATTCACCTGAATGCTTCAGACACTGTACTAAAAGAAAAGACTGAAATAGACATAAAAGCTACTGTATAGTATATCTGAATTCCCAACCCAATAACAGTCTCTAAGGTTAGACAACAATCAAAGCTTGTTGTGCACCCGTATTGGTAGATATCTTAAATCTTCATACACCACACTGTCAAATAATGCCATCAAGTAACCACTGCTTGTATCCTGTTTGTATGCAAGAGTGTGTGTACAGTGCCTTGTGTAAGTAATGGAACAGTGAAGCATTTTTTTCTTCTTTTGGCTCTACACTAGAAAAAAAAGATTTTTAAATCAATAATGAGGTTAAAGTAGAAATGCTCAGCTTTTATTTGATGGTATTTGCGTACATATTGGTTTCACCATTCAAAAATGAAAGAGACTTTTTAGACATAGTCCCCCTGTTTTAGGCCACCAAAAAGTGACATTTGCTTGTACATTTCAGAATTCATCCTGCAGCAGTTTCATCATCAATGAAGACAAGTGAATCAGTTCCAGTGGAAGCCATACATGCCCAAGCCATAACACCCCCTCCACCATATTTCACAGATAAGGTGGTATGCTGTGAATATTGGGCAGTTGCCATCATTCTGGTACATGTTAATCTTTGTCTCAGCTGTCCATAAGACCTTTTTCCAGAACTCTGCAGGCTCTTTTAGGTAGTCTCTGACACATTCACACCTACCTCCTGGAGAGTGTCTGTGGGACAGTTGTTTTGGGGGTTTTCTTAAGCATGGTGAGCATTCTTCAGTCATCCACTGTAGAAGCCTTCCTTGGCCTCCCAGGCTGTTTTTGATTTCTGAGCTCACCAGTGCTTTCTTTCCTTTTAATGATGTTTTTAAGTTTTATTCCAAACTGTTGATTTTTGTAGATTTAAGGTTATGGCTATGTTTTGATATTTCAGCCTCATAATGGTTTCTCTGACTTTCATTGACTTCTCTTTGGTCCTCATGTTGACAGACACCAATAGCAGACTCCAAAGGAAAATGCAAAACCGAGAATCAATACTAGACATTGATAGCTCTCTTATGCCTGCACAAATGATGTGATGGAACACACCTGATGAACCAGAAACACCTGTCAAGCCAATTGTCCCATCAGTTTTTGCTACCCTGAAATAGGGGCAGTATGCATAAAAAGTGTTGTAATTTCTGAATGGTGAAACCAATACTTATACACATATCAACAAATAAAAGCTGTTAATCTGTACTTTAACCTCAGTAATTGTTTGATTTCAAATCCAAACCTTTGGAGTGTAGAGGCAAAAGAAGGAAAAATGCTTCACTGTCCCATCACTTACACAGGGCACTGTATCTACTGTACGTAGATACTCACTACTGTACGTAGATACTCACTCACCGAACACTTTATTAGGAACACTATACTAATACTGGGTAGGGCCTCCCTTTGCTCTCAAAACAGCCTCAATTCTTCGTGGCATTGATTCCACAAGATGTCGGAAACATTCCTTTGAGATTCTGGTCCATGATGACATGATTGCATCCCGCAATTCCTGCAGATTTTTCTGGTGCACTTTCAAGCTGTGAATCTCCCGTTCTACCACATCCCAAAGGTGTTCTATTGCATTCAGATCCAGTGAACACTGAACTCACTGTCATGTTCATGAAACCAGTTTGAGACGACTTTTGCTTTGTGACATGGTGCATTACCATGCTGGAAGTAGCCATTAGCAGGGTAAATGGGTAATGGGTAGATGGGTAAATTGTGGCCATTAAGTGATGCACATGGTCAACAACAATACTCAAATAGGCAGTGGCATTCAGGATGATTGATGAGTATTAACAGGCCCAAAGTGTGCCAAGAAAACATTCCCCAAACCATTACACCACCTCAACCAGAAGGTGTACAGGTGTTCCTAATAAAGTGTCCAGTGAGTGTATATGTACAGAATGTGTCTTTGATTGTGAGTAACTCAAGTGCAGTTTCTTTGCTTCAAGTGGCATTACTCACGTTTTCACTTGATTGTCTTCTTTTCTTTGTTTGCGTATACCCTGTGTCCATTTTTTCTGCTAGCGCCATCTTGCGCTTGTTCCTCTTGTAAGCTGATAAACTGAACTCTACATAAAACATAAAACATTTTCTCAAGGATATGACAAACACTTGTAGCATGATTTCTCCAAATAAAAACATTCCATATCTCTGCTAACTAACTATGATTAGTAACCAGACACACATTTCACTCATCCCGATCAAAACTAACCAAATACATGTAGTTGAAAGACAAGCTCTATGCACACTGAATGAAGAGAAGAAGACAGATTGAGCGATCTGCATTATGAAGCAGTCTTCAACAGACCTACGCTCAATATAAACTGCCAATAACAATGGACAGTATATACACAAAGTCCTACAATACACAAAGTCCTAATTACGGTTCAAAAACCTCCAGCAAGGGAAACAACTGCTTCAGACAGGTTATTAGATAAAGAATGCCATTGTTTTTTAAGTCCTTTTTGTTCTGCTCATGTTCAATCTTTTAATCAAAGAGGGTTAGAGGAATACAATCAGTGCAATTACGACATTTAGAAAATTAAATGGAATGCAATCAGGCCCAGTAAAAAATAACATGTAGCCGCTGCCTCTTCTAAGGAGGGAGGGAGAGTGCCAGATGAATAAACACACTTAATTGCTTCTGAATCATTCATCAGTGTTTAAGAGGATGGCATGAAATTACAAGACATGAAATAACTTCAGTTACATAGACCATCTAATGTCACAGCGTGCAAATGGGTTGCATACGGTATAGCAGTGCTTTAATGTCTACATAATCCTATGGAAAAGCTCTTAACAAGACACAGACAGATATATGTGTGGTACCAGCTGTTTCCAAAAACCATCGTCCCCTCTTGCCTTCCTCGAACACACTGTGCAGAGTAAAACTGGAGTACTCTCCAGTACAGTTAACACATTACATTAAGCTACTGCACTGATCTTTACTGTGAACAACAGATTCATCACTCGGATTCACATCAGTGCGTTTGCGTGCAAACACCCTATAACTACAAATAACATGAACATAGCCTTCAAGACCAACAAAAATCTTTGTGGGTCTTTATATTTATTGCATTTTATATTGGAGTATAAAGGGTCAACTTGTTCTCGTAAGTTATTTTCTAAGCCAGGATCAGTTCACACTCCCATAAAGGTGAAGAGTGAGTGGGTTTTCACTAGCATGGTGGTTGTTCATTAGCACGTTGATGACATTGTTTTCCCTTACAACAACAGTTTTTGTTATGCTAGCTGATTAACACTGAGATACCTGACCTAACATCCCCTGCTAAGAGATGTCCCAGAAGGGATGGGACACCCAGAAGGATGATACTCACTGGTGGCCATTTTCTCTGATGGACAAGGTGGTATCCCATGGCTCACAGCCCAGTCATGTGCTCCTCGCCCCACTAAAAAGCTGAGAAAGGACAACATGGCATTAGTGGAGGAAACTCTACCATATCATATCAACATATCAACTTTCTGAATCAAACAATCAGAACAGAAAATATCTAGAATAAAAAAAAGCATCAGAGTTCTGCAGAGGTCAGGGAGTAATAAAAAGAATGATCACCAGGGGGGTATTCGACCAGCTGACAGTTTCCCTTTCTGTGCTTCACTTAGAAGTCTGTTTGCCACCAACACAGGGTTCTTTATGCCTAGAAAAACAGAGGGTAAATCTGACTGTTAACAACAAAGCATTCCATGTCTAGGATGGCATACAGAGGGTTAATTCAGCTATTCCTATGAAACCAATTAATGAATCAGCATGATTGCATTAAGTTGCAAATGATTGATAGGACCACTCAGCAGCAGCTAACGAGACCATTGATTTGTCTACCATAGCTTAGTAGTTTCATTTGCCCTAGCTCAAGATATCCAATGATTAACTATTCATTCTTACCGATACAATACATGAAAAGTAAAAGCGTTTTTCCCCTAACAAAATGTATCATGAATAGGATCCAAGCATATATAGTATGGGACCACTTTGGTGGCAACTCAAGGATGTAATGCTCCAATACACTGTGGTCTTGGTCAGGTTAAACTAGTTCAGTTAAATGAATTCCCATTCATTTTTATTGCCATTCCAAAGGGGTCGTATCCAGGTGGTTTTACCTAACTGATGACTTTTAAGGTGCAAGAACAGTGCATCAGAGAGCTGAACAGACAAGACCTGGCATCAGTCTATGCTGCCTCTGATTCAAAAAAAGAACCTTCCCAGAAACATGGGCTTGAAAACAGGCATCTCAAATCTGGGCCAAGAAACTTTCATTTGTCATGTACCAATTTCATGGATGACTGTTACATCATGCAGTGTAACAAAAACAATCTGTTGTTTTTTCCTGACTCAATGTGAAAAGCCTACTTTCACCTCCAGGCTCTTGTTTTTAGTAGATCACGTGGGCTTACTCAAGAGACCTGCCTTTGCTTGAGGCCTAAAAAACAGGACAAGCTGAAATGTTAACAGTATGAGCTGGTTAACTTCCAGGTAAAGTTAGGGAGGTCATTCCAACATACCATTTATGATGCCAATAGTATTTCTCTCTTTAAGTTGGCTTTGCAAGAGAATCAGCAATGGCAGAAATACACTTTTACACCCCTTTTTACATGTTTGTGCCAACATGAACAGTACTTTACTGGATCAGATATTTTCTTTGTCCTTTGAGGCACAGTTCCAGCAACTATGGTGGCTGCATTACCAGGCCAGTACAGTACAGCTCAGGTCGGTTCAGTAGTATGATAAGGGAAGCAGTGGAGACATGGGGAAAGCAGAATTGTTCAAGGTCACATCCTTGCTACAACCATACATGTAGGTTACATACACTAAAATTACATAAATATCAAACACATTAACAGTAACACACCACTAATGGCGCCTACAGCTCCATAATGCAGCGACTTCCCATCCATGATGCTGGCATCACACTCAATCTCCCCAGACAGATTCAAGTTGGATCCCATCCCCGCATTAGTAAAGGGAGAATCCTGTGAATATCAAACACTTTGAAGAGTCATGCTGTAACAGACAGACATTTAAAACAGTCATAGCTTACATTTCCAAAGTTTCATAAAGTGGAAACAATACTTTTCTACAGAGTTGAGAGAAGAAACAACAGGGTCCCCTTTGTCCTGAAACCTTGTACCAAATTACTGTGATGATGACTAGCTTCTTTATACCTGAAGCATTATTTTACAAGCACAACTTATATAAGTGAACTGCTTACTGCACTGTACATATATCTGTCCAATCTATAGTGCAACTAGAGAGGTTGTCAACTTCACCCCTTTTTTTTCAAACTTGCCCCTAGAAAACTTACCCCTTACATCATCAGAAACCATGTATATGCATGCAAAGTTCGGGGCAGGACAAAGTAGCTTTAGCTAAATACAGACTGGTCATATTTTTGTCAGTCCATTTTTGTCAGTCATTCAGTCCATTATATGGATCTGAGGCCTAAATAGCATCACATTAATTGTAAGTTTTAAAACCAGTTTGAGTGTGTTTGTCTATTCAGATTCAGTGTGTAATAGTGGTTTATGTAAACAATCTCTGGTTCAAAGGTGACCAACCTCAAGCTCGACCAAGGCTGCAGCCACAGCCTCTACTGCCAGGGCACCAGCTTTGAGTCTGTCAACAGCCTGGAAGACAGAAATGGAGTGCATAGTACAGTTATTTCTCAAACGGTGTTAAAAGAAAATCACCCTTGCAAATTTAACTCAAACTATGGGTTAATCAATTTCACTATGCAGCCTTACTCTTCACAAGTTCACACAGCTCGTGATTTTATCTCAGACATTGCAAGCCTACAATCTAGATGTTAGCCAACCTAGTAGCTAGCTAGTGTGACATTCTCTCCCCCAATTGGTACAGTATGTTGCTGAAGTCGCAGAGAAACATTTTCATAAAATAGAATTGGTTCCTTTTCTGGTCGCATCGCCCAACTGTAAAATCACTCATGTCTCTGGATGTTGCCTACTTGAATTGGAAAAAGACTGATTTCCAGCCCATTCATTGCTAGCAACTGATTCTGGGGTGAATGGGGGGTTTTACACTCAAAACTGTAATTTCATTGTGATAGTACTCCGATACCAACGGTGAAGTATTAAATAAAACTGCTGTTTATCTGCTGTAACTTAAAATCGGAAAGCGTAAAACATTACATTTAGGCGTGTAGTGACTCTGGCTCTCTCTGTGTAGCTCTGAACAGCTGTGGCTGGCAATGGAGTGTTATCAACACATAACTCACATTCCCTGGCACATAGTGCCTCCTCTACAAACACGTCTCCCCTTACTTTCATCCTGCACATTACCAGTGCTCTGGAGCCTCATCTCACTTTATCTCTCTCTCCATTAATCAACGTCATCAAATCAGATCCCCATTTACTGTATTCTTAACAATCAGCTATCCCTCCTCTGTGTCTGCAACATAAAATAGACCTAATCTAAAGCCTAAATAACGCAATGTACAAGAGGGTATGAATTAGGCAAATTCCTTGTTTCCTTGTGTTTTTCTAATTTAAATTCCAAAGCATTTTATTTTTAATTCAAGATTCAAGATATTTATTAGTCATATGCACAGTAAACAGTAAACTAACTATTGGAACATGGTCAGATTTTTTCAATTTATTGAAAAATCATTGAAAATGAATGCCCTTTTTATAAAAACAAATTGCCTGCCTAATTGGAATTCAATTAATTTACAGAATTTATGTAATTTAAAAGGAATTCGCCCTGACTCTGGCATGAATACTTAGAGACCCGGGCCTATTCAATAAAATATCAGTACCAAATAATGGTAAGTTGATAATGATAATAGTAATGAAGTTGGTAATGAGATTGGTAGGCTAATCATGTGCAAACTCACTCTCTGGCAAGCTCTCTTGCACACATGCTTGTATTCCTTAGCTTTGGATTCTGAGTGGTATCCTGCCCCTGAAAGCAGATAAAATTAACAGTTATTTCAAACACACATACAAATGGTCTGTAACCAAATGCATAAGGAAAAACTGTTTTAGGCCTATTGTCTCAACAGCAAGTAATCCAATCACACAATAATCATGTTTGCCTCGCTTTCACTGCATAGTAATTCACTGTAATAGGCCTACTTATATCTATTAAACAGTATAATATCATTTTCATCACTTGGTGACGAGGCTAATTATATGAAATGTTTGATACACAAACCTGCATGCACCAACACAAACCCAACGGCTTTCCCCGTTTCATTCTTGCTTGATACTTGGTCCTGTTGGGTGGACCGTGAATCGGCCAAGGGAGGCGAAGGTTGCCGTTCTTCGGCAGACTTCATTGTTAGATTCTCCATAAGCAGAGCATAACTTGACATGCATCATAGCCTATCAGTCCATCGTAAGAATGGCATCCTGACTGACACCTAAAAGGAGAGAATATAAGAAAGAGACAAGAAAACAAATGTACAGGGGCGATGCAATTTGACATAGGCCTAACTTGAATGTGAAAGCATAGGCTAGACACATTATAGGATAAAAGTAAAACATTTCTAGTCATTAACTGTCTAACAATCCCACCTCTTAAAGGTCAAATCTGCAATATTAACTGCTGTTTAATGGTCATTTCAATTAATAGCCTATATTGTGTGTTATGATGGGGTGAGACAGGGTTGTTTCACAAACAATGTAGCCTTAAAATAGACGTTTGTATAAAACTACTATTAATCACATGGACTGTTAGTCCTTCCATCTAGAGTGATCATTACATTTCTCCAGTCCCACCATTCATTCCCAAATCAAGTGGCAGGGTTGCCACTTAGATACACAAACACATTAAGAATCACAACTTTTGTCTATAATGTAGCTAGATACATAAGTAGAAGGACAACAGGGGCATCGACAGCACAAGGGCAGAACAGTCCTCCTGACTGTCAAAACAGGCTCACCCAATGACAAGCCTGTGTACAGTATAATGCTGGGGTGTTTGACAGTGGTGGATCATTCAGAAAGCTGTCACTGTAGGTTGGCCAGTGATGTCATGTAATAATAATGTTATTTAATAATGCAAGCTAACATAATTGGACATGCATGTACTACAGTGAGTGTAGGCCTACATAATGCAATACTAAAGACACAACAAACAGGACTAGCTAACTTAGCTAGCTAGGCCTACTCATTTCAACACAGCTAGCTGCTAATATGGGAACAGATTTTGTCAGTACAGTCAAGTTGAAAGTTACCATCGTGAGGGTGGGATAACAAACTCAAATCTTAGCCAGCTATGTACAATTGTATATAGACGGATAACGTAAGTAGCTAACTAGTTAGCCACATGCTCTGTTTCTGATACTTTGTCAATTTTGCCAGGTAGGTGGCTAAGTTAGCTAATGTTAGAATGAAGACAAACTAGCTACCTTGCTAAAAATGTTACCAGCAAAATGAAAATTGAGAGAGGTAGCTAGCATGCTGCCCACATTTTATGTTACTCTTTCACATTGTAGGCTGGTTTGCTATGCTAGTATTTAAGTATCTTACTAAGCAGGCACCGGCATTGCATCCACATTGAGGAGACTTGACTTACTCAACTGTAAACTTCTTTGTGCTAGCATTTGCAGACTTGCAAAGTAGCTGCCACAAGCTCCCTGAACATGTTTTTAGGTCTCTGTGAAGTAGCTTATTTAGACAGCGGCGTCACTATCAAAATAAACTTTTAGCGCCCTGCGCTACTGACAGCTAACCTCTTTGCTAGTGCTGGCTAAATCACTTCCTAGTTCACACGTAGTGACGTAAATGTGCACGCCCAAAACATTGCCCCACGTGTTGAGGAGAAAAGCAATCATTGTGCTTCTCGCTTGAGAGATCTGTGCCAAACCGAGTGGGGAAGGTTGTTCTAATCAAGGGATAGACCAAAGAGATAATAAGAATAACAATGTTGAGGCTTGCACACATCAGTCACGTTGAACATAGAAGTTATTATATAGATTGATATTTTGCAGGAGCAAATACTTTGTAGATTCTGATATGATTGTGTGAGGTTCAGGGAGTTTTAAAAAAAATATTATTCATTATCAATATTCTCACACATTTTCTTTAGTGTCTAGCAAAGGCCAACTTCCACTGAACATACTATTCATAAAGTCCACAAATCTTCCACATCTTTTATTATCATTACATTGAGTTGTTTTCTTTCTACCAACATAATTAATTCATTATTTAATATCAGAATCATCCAATTTGTTTGTATCCCTAAAACGACTGTCCATCCTGTTACACTGCTGAATGTCGACAGCCAAGTAAGCATCCATGCCTTATTTCACCAAATGTTCAATGTTTTGTAGTGCTTAATTGATTACGTCAAGCATAACATGTCCACACTGTTACGCTAGATTAGGAAGGAAATTAATAAAATGTTGATAAACATTTGTTGAATTCATCTGTATATGTGTACAGTGATCTAGCATGTTCTTCTTCACACGGAGTAATGGCTACATTTAGGTCTAAATGTCCACACTGTTATCTGGTCAGTGCATTAGTATTGTATACTGTAAAGTAACAGGGTGGACATATTTTGTGTGGGATATGCCTAGAAATTATTTGAAGTACCTGACATGTCCTGCTTCTGATTCAATTGTATTTCAAGAATGGGAAATTAAAACTTTTCAAAAGTTACGAGGTCCACCCTTTGTTGTAAGTCGCTTTGGATAAAGGTGTCTGCTAAATGCCATAAATGTAAATGTAAATGTAAATGTAAATGTCCAAAAAGCACCAGATTGTAGGAATGACCCAGCCACAAGAGGCGTTCGTTCCACATTACAGTATTTCTCCTTATGTTGTATGTGCTGAACATCAAAGACAACATTTTTACATGCATATTCTCCCCAAAAACAAACTTCAAAAAGAGAGCTTTTCCTCCAATGAGCAAGGAGATTTGAACCCTTTTAACATTTATACCAACTAACCAGCTTACCTTTTAATATATTTAACATATTATTTGAGTCACAATGTTGTTCTTTGGAGGGAAAAATAATATATCTTTGTGTTCCTTCAATGGAAATGGAAATGTTTCTGTAGTTTTTTCTTGTTCAATCCTCACAGAAATGTACCTCAAGTGATGGTTATGAAAGGTCAGTCTAGGTCTTTTAGAGACATCATGTTGGTCCATTTCATCTTATTATCTCTTTTCAATGTACATTGTTATACTAATGTTTTGCTATTGTCAATATGCCCCCCCCCCCCCCCCCCCCAAAAAAAAAGAAATATATATATATATATATATATAGTATGATTTATCCCCCATGTAGAACTCATGTAGTGTACCAGGTTGTGGTAGTTGCTATCAATGGGTCTTCATCTCGCAGGAAATTCAAATGTACACAGTGTTGCTGAATTTTCCCCAGTACAAGCCTGGAGATGTTATCAATGGTTGAGGAGAGGATGGGGATTACCTAAGAGTGTCTGTCAGTCAGCAGGTTGTTAAATCCTGCCAAGAAACGTTTAATTAACCCTTCTATCCAGGCACGACTCAGTACTAGCCAAAAACAGAAACACCAGACCTCAGCACTGAGGTTACCTCTCTCAATCTGGAAAAGGTAAACCCCAATCATTTTTAAGAGCACATATATAATTCTCCAGGCATTTTCCATTCTGTCTAGACATGTGTATAGAAGTTTCATTGTCCAAGGCCTGTTAAGGTGAAAATGACAGCAGAGGATTTGAGTCAGAAATTAATCATATGGTTTGCAAGATAAATGCTGTCATACATTCCTACTTTCACAATAAAATGTACCCCTCTGTGAAAATAAACTGTAGGTGGTCCAGGTCACAGACATCTTTTCTCAACTACAGTAGTCTTTTAATACAACACAATACAACTTTATTAGTTCAGTTGTAACAACCCCCCAGACAACACAAAAGCATTAACAAATTTGAGAGAACAGGATCGGCCACAGTGCATGACCTTTGTGTCTAAGGGTCTTCAAAGGCACAACAGCAGGAGATTGTAGCAGAAGAGATGAGAGAACTTCTGTAAAACACATATTATCCTTTAGGTAGACAGTGATAGCTTTAGTACATACACCTCACAGTTAACACTGAGTTTCTGATCAAAATAGGGGTCTAGGGACCAAAAACAAGCTTATTTTTCTTTAATCATATGTGTAGGAAAATGATTTTAATCCCCCCCACATACACACACACACACATACACATGTGGAACCCTCAGCTAAATAAGTCAGGACAATATGATCAAATTGAAATTGTGTAAAGGATGAAGTGTCTGAACCATTTAAAGAACAAGGCCACAGATCAGCGAAACATTCTTCCTCGTCAAAGCAGTGAAGGAGAAGGCATGCTTTGGTGTGAAGAGACATGCTGCGTGAATGCTTTTTTAAACAGAGTAAAATAAACAGAGGGAGCCGTTATGACACATTCTGCCAAAGCAACAACCCACAGGAATCCTGCAGGAAAACACTCAGAAGGTGATGCCTTTTTAATTCAGCACTAAACTGCTGTCTGACCATAAACTGAGCCTGAGCACACAGTCTGGACTCTCTCTAAGTGGACCACTACACCCCGGCTAGGATGGTCATAAAAGCTTTGACCCCTCCTATACAATATACATCATAAGTGTTACACTGGATATGCAGGCAAATGGCTTTGAACCAGAACATGATTTACAATGGCATAGTTTGTATAAAATGTGTCTTTGGTCTGAATTTGTAAATGTGTGTATCAAAATAAGCATAAGCTTGTTTCTATTGAGTGGGATGTTTTGACTTTTTGGGTCCCTTTCAGTCAGAATGAAGAGATTTTTTGCAGCTGTGGAACACATGAGTATGATGTTTGACAGGACACAACAGAGGATCGGGGTGGGACGTGTTTGACTGAAGAGGTAAAAGATGCCACACAAACCACCAGATTGTATTATGTGATAAATTACTGACAGTTCCCCCAAACCATGCTCTATAGTTGTTATTTGGCAGAAGCTGAACAAAGGAATTCCAATGAAGACACTCTACCTCATTAGTACAAAGACATGCCATTTTCATTTCAGCATAAGTCAAAAATACTTTTTGAACACTTTATTATGTATTTATTCCTGTTTGACATGTGATGAACCTCTGGGTACAACCTGTTATGGCAACCTTAATATTAATAATCTGACTCCATTTCAATTAATTAACACTATGTGCAAAGAATTGTGGAGTTTGGGTTGACTAGAGCAAGAATCGTCAAGTGAGAATAAATTAATTAAGGCTTTTATTACATTATAAACAAATACCTCCATTAAGGCAACATTTTATGTTGCTATAAAACCTGTAATGTCGCTTACTGTCCTGGAATCCTGTGTGACTGACATTAAGTTATGGATGGTAAATAACTTCCTCCTCCTGTTGGTCATTGGGCCAAGAAATCGGAGGTCAAATTTCACAGAAGTGGCGCTCAATTTAGAGAGATGTCTAGTTTCCTCCAAAAACAAAGTAACAAATCTTGGTATTATTATTGACTCTGACCTTGCATTGGACGCTCACATAAAGAGCACATACAGAATAGCTTATTTCCACCTATGCAATAATGCAAAATTAGGGAAATTCTCTTTTACTACAGGATGCTGAAAAATTGATTCACGCTTTTATATCATCAAGACTCGATTACTGTTACATTTCACAGCTCTCTACTGGGGTACGGAAGTGCGTTTTCCAGGGGGGTACAATCATCTTTTAACTATGATGCAGGTGATTGATGGCGATGAATGCTAACTATTTTGATAATGCCCCAAATTCATGAAAAAGTTTCTGAAACATAAAAATAACAACAACAGCAAATATCGAATGTGGCCAATGGTAAGGTATTTGTAGTGAGGGTCAAAAGGGAAAATTGACTTCCATACGCCAGTAGAGGGGTGTAACTTCAGATTTCCGGGATTTTTATGCTTCCAGTGTGAGTCCTACTATCTGGGTGCGGCAGCCCAGGCCAAGTTCTAGGTCTGTATTTGCATTAAAGCATTTCATTTTAGCTTGAAAGCAGAAATGCAAGACCTACACGGAAAAGGCGCATTGGACGACTGGCACGAACCTCTGGCCTATCCGATATGGATGTGCAGTTGGACACCTTTGTTGATTTGTGGAGATCTACACGTCCAGTGATGATGAAGCTCTATCATGGCATAGATGCTGACAAATAGGCCTAGGCTATTTACCTGCCACCCTGTTTGACCGGTGAAATTGCGAATTGGCAGCCTCGCCAGTTGGGGAAAACAACAAGAAAAATCTGTTGTTATGAGAGGCAGTTTAGTACACATCTCTGCTCTGGTCATCTTTCCTTCTTTTCGACTCATGAGGGGTAAAAACGAGTGCACAGACCTCACCGCAAGCAATTGTTGCAAATGTTACAACAGAAGGGACAATTGATCAGCTACAGTAGGCCTGGTTACAGTGACTGACATCATTAAGGGGTTGTATGGACAAAACTGGATAAAAAACTAAAATGGCTGTGCCATTGCATTCTGAGTGAGACCTGCAAAATTGCACAAAATGCGCTGACAGAGGACCACATTTTCCTGGTAGGCCTAGATGACCACAGACTTCAAGGTCTTGCTTTTAACATATAAAGCCCATAACGGTCTCGCAACTGAGTATTTAGCAGATCTGATCAACTCCTACCAACCCACTTGCACCCTCAGATCGAAAGGTGCTGGATTGCTGGTCGTCCCCTGCATCAAAAAGAAAATAGCTGCGGGGGGGGGGGGGGGGGGGGGCCTGCAGAAGAGATGGCTGCTTAGCACTTTTGCTCCTGCCCTTTTCCCCTTTTTTAGTTAAAAATACCTGTAGATCACTTTTATTTCAACATTTTAACTCTGGCAATCGTTTACTAACTCCTCGTAAATCAAAACGCCGAACACAAGATCCACCAAGCCATCAGATTCTGACCAAAAAGTTATATTTGATGAGACCAAAGGCGAGGGAAACAAGCTAACCACCATGATTGAAGCAGCCATGGAAAAACAGCACCAATTCATCTAATTGCAATTCACTGACCTGTATGGAAGATTTGATGACATTAAGGCACACATGGCTGGCTGTACCAAAGATGTGAGAAAGCTCCGTACAGACTGCAACAACTTTCATAAAAGAATGGAGAAAGTTGAGAAAAGCACAATGGACAACAAGGCTAACCTGGGGGACGTTGTAACCAAGTAAGCAGATTTGGAAGATCGTAGCCACAGGAACAGCGTTCGCATGCTGGGAATACCCAAAGGTGCAGAGGGTACTAATGCCAACCAGTACATCTCCACCAATGTCCCTAAATGGTTCCCCAGCTTGGGCCATCAGAGAATGGAAATCATGTGGGTGCACCGTATCCCCCTTCCCCACAATGCCAACTCCAATGGCACACGGATACTCATTTGTAAAATGCTACGTTTTACTGACCGTGACAGAATCCTCAAGGCAGCCAGGCAAACTCCTCACAAGCTTGGGGCCAGAGCGGCCCAATTAAGCATGTAGCTTGCCTAGATTACCTTCGCAGAAAGGTCACACCTGTCCATATCCAACTTTCAATTCCATGCTGTTTCTATTACCTTTCCTGTCAAACTTCACATTGTTGTTATATATTGTCCCCCAGGCTAGCTTGGTGACTTCTTGGAAGAGATGGACTTTTCAGTTTCTTCCCTGACGATGGCACACCGCTCACACTACTGGATGACTTTAACATCCAGTCAGAGAAGTTTCACTCGTCTGGCCTTCTTAACCTTCTCTCCTCATTTGACCTTACCCTTTCCCACTCTCCTTCGACTCATAAGGCTTGACCATGTCTTCACAAGATCCTCCCATACCTCCAACCTTACTGTTACCCCTCTTCCAGTTTCTGACCATAATTGTGTATCCTTCTCCCTTCCCCTCAAATCCACCCCCTCTCAGTCCGACTCCACCCATACTCCCTCACCTATCTCTCTTCCTCTGTCTTGTCCTCCCTACCCTCCCTTCTATATACTGATGCTGCCTCCTCCACCCTCCTGTCCACTCTTTCCTCATCCTTTGACTATCTCTGTCCACTGACCACAAGGCCAGCACTATCCTCTCCACGTGCTCCTTGGCTGTCTGCAAGCTTGTAGATTAGGGCTCCGGGCAGCGGAGAGGAAATTGAGTAAAGCCGCCTCCCTGATGACCTAAAACCCTCTTTCTCTCCTCCTCAACTACACCTCTGCATCAGCTGCTAAGCTTCTTACTACCATTCCAAAATTCAATCCTGTGCCTCTGACCCAAGGAAACTGTTCTCCACATTGTCCTCACTCATCAACCCACCCTCTCCCTCCCTGTCTGCAGATGGCTTTGTCACCAACTTTGAAAAGAAGGTTGATGACATTAGCAGCTCCTTCACTCAACCTCTCGCCAACACTGCTACCAGTCCTTCCAAACCCAGTGTGCTACCCTCGGTCTGGTTTATCAACTCTTTCTCCCCTGATGATGTCCTAAAACTTGTCGCATCAAAGCGGGCAACCACCTGCTCTCTCGACCACCTCACCCTTTTTCCAATCCATCTCCAAAGACCTTCCCTTCCTTACCACCATAATCAATTCCTCTCTATCCACAGGATCTGTCCCAGCTGCGTTTAAGACAGCCAGAGTCAAGCCTCTTCTCAAGAAGCCAACTCTTGACCCATCTGCTCTCCATAAGTACAGACTGGTATCCCTTCCCTCCTTCTTATCTAAAACCCTTGAACGTGCTGTCTCTAACCAACTGTCTCACTATCTCCTTCAGAACAACCTCCTTGAACCTCACCAATCCGGCTTTAAGGCTGGGCACTCTACTGAGACTGCTGTCCTTGCTGTGACGGAGACCCTCCACTCTGCTTGAGCTTCCTCCCTCTCCTCTGTTCTCATTCAGTAAACCACAAGATCCTTCTCTCAACCCTCTCAGAGCTAGGCATCTCTAGATCTGCATTCTCCTGGTTTGCGTCCTACCTGGCCAATCACTCTTACCAGGTGATGTGGAGAAGGTCGCTGTCCTCTTCACGTGCCCTCACCACTCGGGTCCCCCAGAGTCACTACCTATTTTCAGCCGTAGACTGAAGACCCATCTCTTTAGGCCAGTGTTTCTCAACAGGGGTGCCGCGGCACCCTTGGGTGCCGTCTGGCATCTTTAGGGGTGCCGCAGAAACGTGGCTGACACTAGGCTAATATAGTGAAATTGAAATAAATGAATGCATCATTTTGGAATCTTTCTTTTAGCTGTATCATACAGTTAAGTAAATCGAGGCACACATCAGAGAAAATAGTTCGGATTAATTTTCTAGTAGCCTACCGACGCTGCAATCAGGAAAGTAGGCTGCATGACGTAGGCAAATACTTTTATTTACAGCGCGCGATATCGGATGAGTTGTCATAGCGTTGTGCAGCGGTTAATTAGCCAGCAGCATGGAGTTTTTGAAAAGAAAAGCTCCACAGTCTGAATACTTTGTTCGTTTGAAAAGCGAAAAGCCGTTGAAAAGCCGACAGGAGCAGGTGATGTTCAAGTGTGCGAAAGTCTCAAACAATGCACTGGAGGCTAGCTACCTGGTAGCCGAAATAATAGCTAAGGCTAAAAAGCCTCACACCATTGCCGAATCAGTAATAATGCCAGCCTGCACGGCTATTGTAAACAAAATGATAGGCCCACAAGCAGCTAAAGAGATCGCAAAGGTACCACTTTAGAACTCTACCATTGGAAGGCGTATATAAATGACATGTCGGCAGACATAGAAGACGTGGTCTTAGAGAAAATAAGGCTGTGTGGGAAATTCTCTCTGCAAATTGATGAATCAACAGACGTGAGTGGCCACGCACAACTTTTGGGATTTGTGAGATTTATTGATGGAGGAGAAATTCGTGAGAATTTTTTATTTTGCAAGTGTTTGCCGCACAAAACAACGGGAGAGGAAATATATCGTGTCACAACAGAGTACCTTGAACAGGGAGGTCTAAGTTGGAAAAATTGTATCAGTGTCTGCACCGATGGCGCTGCTGCGATGACCGGCAATGTCAAAGGTTTCATCAGCAGGATCAGAGCGCAAAACCAAAATGTTCGCACAACGCATTGTTTCCTTCACAGGGAGGCACTGGTTGCCAAGACTTTACCGAAATATCTTTCAGATGTACTAGACAGGGCAGTGGACATAGTTAATTTCATAAAGGCGCGACCGTTAAAGTCCCGTCTTTTTTCCATTCTATGCGAGGAAATGGGTAGTGATGGCAGTTTGACACTGAAGCTTCGATACGTGCTTCAAACACTGACCAACAATTTTATCGAAGCACTGCTTCAAAGCTTGCTTTGGTGCGAAAAAAATCACGTGACATATGACGTCCGAAGCAGCAACTGCTTCGTTGCCTGAATGAATCACCTGACTGGTTCGCGGTCCAATCAGGTGATTCACTGGCACTGCCTCGTCTCGATTCTGACAGGTGATAGGTTGCGACAGTTTTGAATTTGAGTGCCTCAACACTTTATAACCGCTCTAAACAATGCACAATTTGTGGATTGTCGTAGTAGGTGCGTTGTTGCTGTTGAGTTGTTGGTATTGCGTTTGTATTCTCTGAGTGTTCTTCTTGTAATCTTTGAGTGTTCCCCATCCCACATAATCACCCCCTGCCATAGTTACACAAACACACCCAACCTATGCCATATTTTCCCCAGCACTCTCTCCTCAATAACACAATACACACATTCATCAATCTTTATTTGTAAATAGAACATGATATTCAGTCTTAGTGTGTGTGTGCATCAAAGAATTTCATCAAAGCAAAGATGCTGTAGCGAACGGCGTGGTAGAGCAGCTTGCCTTAAGCGGGTATCGAACTCGCAATCTTTCGCTTACAAACCGGCCGCGCTAGCCACAACACCAAGAGCGGTAACTCCCTTGGCGGAATTGCTAACGGGCCTTTCACAGGGTCGTTACAATACTTTAAATCCAAGGTTGATCAAAGCAAAGATGCTTCAGAACAAAAGATCTTTTCTACAAAAGTAAAGTAGTTTCTCCAACACTGCTCATTGAGGTGTGTGTGTGTTCGTGCGTGCGTGCGTGCGTGTAATTAAAAGCCTCCTGTCCACCAACTAGCCTGCCTAATTTGACTGCAGCCTTGCACTTCGCCAGGAGAGGTCACTGTAACTGAAGCTTCGAGTAATGAACCCATTTTCGAAACAATTGGCACAAGTGGTTCAGTGCTTCACAAAAGCTTCATTTGCCCATCACTAGAAATGGGAGCCGAGCATCAGAGCTTGTTGCTGCACACGGATGTCCGCTGGCTCTCACGCGGAAAGTGCTTGGACCGACTGTACGAGTTAAGAGAAGAAGTCAGAGTGTTTCTAGCGGGAGAGAATTCTGCATATAAAGAGTTCATTGCAGATGCGCATGGTGCGCGAAACTCACATACCTGGCCGATATATTTAAGCACCTCAATGAACTTAATTCTAAAATGCAAGGTAAAGAGGAAAATCTACTAAGCTCATCAGACAAATTGCGTGGCTTCAAGTCTAAACTCACTCTCTGGGCTCTTGTGTGAAACGGGAGAGTTGAGATGTTTCCCCTGTACAGTGCACATCCAAACAGCAAAAAACTTTCTGGCCTTATCTCTCAGCATCTGCAAACCCTTGACGAGAGATTTAATAAGTATTTTCCAGCTGAGACCTTTGCTGGTTTTGACTGGGTCCGTGACCCTTGGAATTCGTGCGCTTTGGAGAACGCAGCCGACCTGCCAATGCAGGCACAGGAGCAACTGGCAGAGATGAAAGAAGATCGTACATTAAGGATGAAATTTTGAGAAAAAAAGGTCCTCTTCACCCCCCACTACCCATCTTGACTGTCTCCCCTAAGACCTCTTCACCCCCCACTACCCATCTTGACTGTCTCCCCTAAGACCTCTTCACCCCCCACTACCCATCTTGACTGTCTCCCCTAAGACCTCTTCACCCCCCACTACCCATCTGGACTGTCTCCCCTAAGACCTCTTCACCCCCCACTACCCATCTTGACTGTCTCCCCTAAGACCTCTTCACCCCCCACTACCCATCTTGACTGTCTCCCCTAAGACCTCTTCACCCCCCACTACCCATCTTGACTGTCTCCCCTAAGACCTCTTCACCCCCCACTACCCATCTTGACTGTCTCCCCTAAGACCTCTTCACCCCCCACTACCCATCTTGACTGTCTCCCCTAAGACCTCTTCACCCCCCACTACCCATCTTGACTGTCTCCCCTAAGACCTCTTCACCCCCCACTAGGTGACCTCTTCACCCCCCACTACCCATCTGGACCTCTTCACCCCCCACTAGGTGACCTCTTCACCCCCCACTAGGTGACCTCTTCACCCCCCACTACTCCTCTGGACAGTTCAGTTTTAAATCCGGCCTTAGAGCGCTCACATCCTCAGGAACAACATTCTCATTCCCAAAATTCAACATCTGCCTCTTTGTCCAGTGTTATTTCAGATTTCAATCTTTTGGATGCATTCAGAACTATTAACCCCTCAGTTAGGCAATACAGTCTCTTCTCCAATACATAAAACGTATTCTTGTATAGATTACATATTCTTATCGTCAGCAATCTGAAATACAGAGCGCAGTAATGTCTACTAGCCCTATATTGTCATGGTCAAACTTACCCTATTAAACACGCCTTCTAAGGCTTCTCGTTGGGGTTTCAATACAACTCTCCTGAAAAATAGATTACTGTAAGCATTCTTACGCAAATCAGAGACCCTTACGCAAATCAGACAAAGATTTTAATGCCAAAATTACATGAACTATTATCCTTGCATTAAGATGGACTCGATTCAACTTATTGAGTGATTTGTTGATGACATTTTTGCATTTTAGGTCATTTTAAGAGTGTCATAGTGTGGGGGGACATGCAGCGTTCGGCCTGTAGAGGGAGCTACAGGACCGTGGCCGGGGTTGTGTCGGCGAGACTTTGTTGCACACCTGCTGCAAATGAAGTCTCGTTGGCGAATGTTTAAGATGTGTGTGCTTCTGCCATTTCAGTAGGCGAGGAGAGCTGGGAACGGCGAGACGAGAGAGAGAGACTTTCTGACGAGGCTGGAAAGCCCAAACAGTGTGACGATTAACTTTATGAATAAACGGGAGAGATTCCCTTACCGAACGCTGCATGTCCCCCCACACATAGCAAAGGGTCTGAATACTTTACATTTACATTTACATTTATGGCATTTAGCAGACGCCTTTATCCAAAGCGACTTACACCAAATACATTTGTTTAAGTAAGTGAATCATCTATCCATCAGTCATCATAAGATAAAGTAATCAATGCTCAGACAAGGGGCCATAGGCAGTAATAAGTGCACCTGTTCCCTGTCTCCACTCAGCACACCTGCGAACCATCCGCAATCACCTCCCTACAAGAACCCTGCCTGAACTCCACTCCAGTGCCAGAACGTACTGTGTCCCACGGTAACCCTTCGAGTTTCACATACGCTTCGAGCCTTTGCATATCCTCCCGTGTTTCCAGTGTTTGTTTTGTGTTTCATTGCGTTCTCCTGTGATCCCCTAGAACCCTCGTCTTCCTCGGATTCCCCCTTGTCTCCCTTCCACGGACCTAGCCCATTCCTGTGTCGACTACCCGCCTGCCTGCCCGACCCCTGCTCGTCTGACTACCCGCCTGCCTGCCCGACCCCTGCTCGTCTGACTACCCGCCTGCCTGCCCGACCCCTGCTTGTCTGACTATCCACCTGCCTGCCGAACCCTGGACCGACACGCGACTACTCTCTATTGGATTATCCTTCCCTCTCCTACCCCTTTTCCCCTTTTATTATTAAATACGCCTTCGGGCTTCATCTACCCTCTCTGTGTGCCGTCGTTTGTTTCCTCAGACATTCTGTGTAACAGAACGTTCTAGCCACCAAATGTTGGAACCAGACGGCTCTAGGGACCCAGGTCTGGAGGGGGCAGGGGCCGGTGCCATCGACTATCCCCTGTTCTCCATCGTTCACCATCATGGCACCCTCCTGAACCGGGTCACGGACCAACTAGACGGCGCCTTCTGGCTCATTGACGAACGGCTCCGTAAACTCGAGCTCAACGCCCCGAACCTACCCCAAGCCTCAGCACCAGCACCGCCATCTCAAGAGACAAGCCTCGCCCCCGGACCCTGTACCCAGATTCCCCCAGCTTCCGGGAGCCTCACCTCGTGCCGCCTTGTCCCTTCAGAGGCGAGTTCAATCTCTGCCACGGCTTCCTGGCCCAATGCGAGCTCGTCTTCCTGTACCAGCCCTGCAGATTCCGATCCGGAGGGGACAAGGTGGCTTTCATCGTCGCTCTACTGACCGGGCGTGCGCTGAAGTGGGCCGTCGCTGCTCTGGGCAATAACTCCACCTTGACGCTCAACTACGAGGGCTTCAAGGCGGAGTTCTGGTTTATATTCAATCATCCCCAGGAGGGCTCCGACGCAGCTGCCCGCCTCCACGTCATCTGCCAGGGGACTCACTCGGTGGCGGACTACACCATGGAGTTCCACACCCTCGCTGCTGAGAGTGGCTGGGGGGATAAGGCGCTCCTCAGTGCTTACAAACCCTAACCCTAACATCAAGGATTGGGTTCTCAAGAACCGCCCCTCGTCCTACCATGGGCTGGTCACCCTCACCCTGGAGATGGATGTCTGTCTACGTGAGCGTCGCTATGAACGTAGCCAGGAGCGTACTCCATCTCCCCGGCTGACGCCGATCCCCGGCCGTGTAACCCCCAGCTTCCTCCCCGGACCTCCCCAAGCTCACGTCCCCACAGCGCCCCCTATGACCACCTCTGTTCCCAGGGTCGAGGAGGAACATATGCAGGTGGGCAGGTCCCATCTGTCTGCAGCGGAGCGCGAGCAGCGTTTCCGGGATCAGCGTTGCCTCTATTGCGTCCTCGCCCTCCCGCAGTAAAAGACACGGCTTACCCAAGAGAGGGGGTCCTGGCAAGCCATACCACCTTCACCCACTCTGGCACCCCTCGAACTTGGCTCATACCAACCACCCTCGCCTGGAACCAGGAGTCTTATGGCCTGGGCACCCTCCTGGATTCCGGGGCCGATGACAGCCTCATTGACGCCACCCTGGCTAAGGAGGCTGGGATTCCCCTACTTCCCCTGGATACCCCCATTCAGGCTCAGGCGCTGGATGGCCGACCCCTGGGCACCATAACCCATTCTACAATCTCCCTCACCCTCACCCTGTCAGGGAATCACAGCGAAACACTCCGGCTCCAGGTTATCCCTGCTTCCACGGCCCCCCTGGTGTTAAGTAGACGTTGGCTAGAGAGGCACAACCCCCAGGTATGTTGGACCACTGGGAGGATCCTGGGATGGAGTGTGGGGTGTCATGCCAACTGCCTCCGTTCTGTCCCCTCTCCACCCGGACCTCCCAGACCGGTCGCCCCGCCCCCGGACCTATCTGGCGTGTCTCCCTTCTACCACCATCTAGCCGAGGTCTTCAGTAAGGAACGTGCCCTATACCTTCCTCCTCACCACCCCTACGATTGTTCTATTGACCTCGTCCCTGGTGCCGCCCTCCCGTCCGGGCGACTGTACAATCACTCACTCCCGGAGAAGCAGTCCATGCGGGAGTACATCTCCAAGTCCCTGGCCTCGGGCATCATCCAGCCCTCCTCCTCCCTGGTGGCAGCGGGGTTTTTCTTCGTAAAGAAGAAGGGAGGAGACCTCCGGCCGTGTATCGATTACGGAGGCCTCAACGCCATTACTGTGAGGAACAAGTATCCCCTCCCTCTCCTTAGCTCAACCTTTGAGCCCCTTCGTCACGCAGCTGTCTTCACTAAGTTAGACCTCCGGAGTGCGTCCCATCTGGTGCGCATAAAGGAGGGGGACGAATGGAAGACGGCCTTTAACATTCACCTGGGGCACTTTGAGTATTTAGTGATGCCTTTCGGGCTCACTAATGCCCCGGCTGTCTTCCAGGCCTTCGTGAACAACGTGCTGCGTGACATGTTGAACATATCCTGGTGTTATACAGGACAGAGTAGGAGCACCAGCAGCACGTCCATCTGGTCCTCCAACGACTCTTGGAGAACAGACTCTTTGTGAAGGCCGAGAAGTGCCAGTTCCACGCTGCCTCCGTGGAGTACTTGGGCCACGTCGTGGAGAAGGGTCAGCTACGGGCGAACGAAAAGAAGATTGGAGTGGCCGCAACCCCTGAACCGCCAACAGCTAAGATGCTTTCTGGGCTTCGCAGGATTCTACTGGCGGTTCATCTGGGGTTTTAGCCAGGTTGCCGCCCCACTGACCGCCCTCACTTCCACACTCCGCCCGTACTCCTGGACCACGGAGGCAGAGGCCGCCTTCTCGACCCTGAAGAGTCTGTTCACGACGCCTCGGGGCCGTCCTGTCCCAGATGTCCGCGGAGGACCAGAGACTCCACCCCTGTGCGTACTTCTCCCAGCAGCTGACACCGGCAGAGAAGAATTATGACGTGGCCAACCGGGAGCTGCTGGCAGTGTATGCGGCCTTGGTGGAGTGGAGACACTGGCTCAAGGGGGCCCAGCAGCCTTTTGTGGTCTGGTCCGACCATAAGAACTTGACCTACATCCAGTTGGCCAATAGGCTCAACTCCCGCCAGGCACGCTGGGCCCTCTTTTTCACGCGCTTTGAGTTTTCCATCACCTACAAGCCGGACTCCACTAACACCAAGGCCGACGCACTCTCCTGCCTGGCCCTGGAGGAGGTGGCTCCGTCAACCCCGGCACCATCCTTCCCCAGCCGCCCTTGGTCTCACATAGCCCTGGACTTTGTAACCGGTCTTCCTGCCTCCCAGGGTAACACTGTGGTCCTCACCATTGTTGACCGGTTTTCGAAGTCCACCCACTTCCCTTCCCAAACTCCCCTCCTCTCCTGAGACTGCCGACCTCCTGGTGCTCCACGTTGTCTGTCTCCATGGCATTCCCCAGGATATCGTGTCTGACCGTGGTCCCCAATTCACTTCCCGGGTGTGGCAGGCCTTCTGCAAGGGCATTGGGGCCACGGTCAGCCAGGAGGTAGAGGTTGCGATCCCGTCCACCAGGGCCCACCTCCATCGGTGTCGGTGGGTCTGGAGGATCGCTCGGTCTGCTTTGGAGAGAGCCACCGAGCAGTCCAGACGCACCGCCAACCACAGATGCAGACCCGCCCCCACCTAACATCCTGGTCAACGGGTTTGGCTACGGGCCAAGGACCTCAACCTCCCCTCCACCTCCCGGAAGCTCGTCCCACGCTACGTGGGCCCCTTCACGGTCGAACGGATCATCAACCCCACCGTGGTATGTCTTACCCTCCCAAGTTCCATTTCAATTCACCCAGTGTTTCACGTGTCCCAGCTTAAACCGTCAGTTTCCAGCCCCCTGTGTCCCCCAGGTCAAGCACCTCCACCGCCTCGGGTAGTGGACAATGGCGACCCCATGTGGACCGTGAGGGAGATCCTGGCGGTCCACCGTAGGGGCCGCGGGTTCCAGTTCCTGGTCGACTGGGAGGGCTATGGGCCTGAGGACCGGGACTTGGTCCCAGCCTCCTACTTCGCCGACCCCTCCTTCTTGGACGAATTCTATCGGGCCCATCCCGATGCTCCAGGACGGTCGCCCGGTGTCTCCCGTAAGGGGGGGGGGGGGTACTGTTATGGTCCCTCTCCCTGACCGGCTCTCTGGCACCACCTTGAGGCCCCGGCGATCATCGCTGGAGCGTCCACCTCCCAGTCGACAGCGCACCTGTTCCCTGTCTCCACTCAGCACACCTGTGAACCATCCGCAATCACCTCCCTACGAGAACTCTGCCTGAACTCCACTCCAGTGCCAGAACGTACTGTGTCCCACGGTAACCCTTCGAGTTTCACATACGCTTCCAGCCTCTGCATATCCCGTGTTTCCAGTGTTTGTTTCACCGCATTCTCCTGTGATCCCCTAGAACCCTTGTCTTCCTCGGATTCCCCCTCGTCTCCCTTCCACGGACCTAGCCCATTCTTGTGTCGACTACCCGCCTGCCTGCCCGACCCCTGCTCGTCTGACTACCCGCCTGCCTGCCCAACCCTTGCTCGTCTGACTACCCGCCTGCCTGCCCGACCCCTGCTCGTCTGACTACCCGCCTGCCTGCCGAACCCTGGACCGACACGCGACTACTCTCTATTGGATTATCCTTCCCTCTCCTACCCCTTTTCCCCTTTTTATTATTAAATACACCTTCGGGCTTCATCTACCCTCTCTGTGTGCTGTCGTTTGGTTCCTCAGACCTTCTCTGTAACATTCTTTTAATTTAATCCATTTTAAATTGAGTGTATAACATGACAAAATGTGGAAAAAGTGAAGGGGTCTGAATAATATCCGAAGGCACTGTAACACTGTAAAATAAGCCATCTTACATTCCAGTAGTTAGCTTCCAGGGCATTCTAAGTAGAGTGGAGGCAGACATGGAAAGATGGCCGCTTCTCCCAAACTCCATTCAAGCTTGTGTCTCCATTGTAAAAATGGACATTCTTTCCAGGGTGAATTTTTATTCTAATATGTTACCCTTTTCATCGCCTGTGGGTTACTGGGACAAGATTCATAGTCTTGTATCGAAGTTCATTTGGAGGGAGAAGCATCCACAAACTTGGCCTCCACTGTTACAAGATTTAGTATACTCAGGTTTATCACTTAAATGCTTCAAGGTTAAGCTTGGGCCTATAATGTATTTTCTTTGATCAGAACCACACTCTCTAGAGTTTCTCATTCCCAGTTAAAGTGGCATACACACAGTCCCATTTTTCATAATTTTCCCCTTCTAATTGGTTGTGTGCCTTTTTCTTTTCCTCAGTGGAGCAAAACCCCAACCACAAACAGATTCACTTTAATCTACACAGAATATACCTCACTCCGAGAAAGCGCCACCTCATGAAACTCACATCCTCTCCAATTTGTGATCGATGTCCTCTTGGTCATGTGGGCTCTTTCTTACACACCACACACTCTGGGAGTGCCCTGGGGTGGCGTCATTCTGGAGATTGGTGTCTTCTAATTATCTCTGATGTATTGAGGGTGTCTGTACCTTGTTGTTCCAGGTTGTTGCTTTTAAATGACACTTCATCATTGGACCTGTCTGCTTCTCAAACACATATCCTGCTTGCTGAGTTGACTGCAGCCAAAACAATGTTAGCCTTTTATTCTGGAATCCTCCACATACTCTTACACATACTCATTGGCTGCAGTAATTCCTGAGCATTCTATATATGGAACAATCCGTAGCTAGAATACATGAGGCCAGTAAAAGAACAGTCCAAGCATGGGCCTCTGCTGATGCAGAGATAAAGGATTTGTTGTAGTGATTTTTGTCTATTGGTGGGCTGTATTGTATGTCATTTTATCCTGTTGTATTTTATAATCTTGTTTTTCCTGTAATGAAGATCTTTCGTGGGGAGGGGTGGGAGGGGGATGTCCCACTTGGGTTGGGGGAGGGAGGGTTTGGGTGATTGGAGTGGGATAGAGGGATGAGGAGGGGTACATTTATTTTGCACTTGTTGTATTTGTGTGCATCATTGTACTCCTTTCTAAAATAAAAATAAACAATTGATAACAAAAAGAAAACAGCTGGAGGCAGGGCTTTTTCTTATCGAGTGCAATTTCTGAGAAATAGACTACCTGCCCTTGTTAGGGGGACAGTGACAGTTACCACTTTAAAGACTAACCTCAAGACCCACCTTTTTAGAGCTGCATACGATCACAACTTCCCCTCCCCACTGCCTTTCCCCATTCCCTAATGTCGAGTTTATTGTATAGCCTACGCATATGCTTTTATTTATGTTATATGTTTTCTTAATCTGTTTGGTTTGTATATAATCTACAGTGTGTTGAGAAATTTTTAAACTTAAACATAATCTTAAATGAACTTAAATTGAGACAATCCCTTTGTCTGAATGAGTTTACAATGGCCATTTGGCCCATCAGGGGAAGGGATCAAACGAAGGGGGGCAGACTTGGTTTGTCTTGTCTGCTTTCAGGTCTCCACAAGATTTCACATGTGACTTAGGGATGAAAGGCACCTGATCCACCAGTTAATGTCTCCTTATGTTGATCTTCATCCACTTTGAATCAATAACACGCAGGCAACTGTAGTCAATCCTCATCTGTGGCTTTTGATAACAAAAGTTCCCTCTCTGTTATCCCTCATCTCTCCCCGACAGGAACCATGAAATGTATAGAGCTGTCTTAGTGTCTGACGATCAATCCAAGAGATCCAATATGATGGTAGACAGCATACTATACTTTTTATACTTTTAAATTTTTTGATTGTGCCCATTATTTGTCAGTAATGCATGTGTGAACTTGATCTTATTTGTAAAAAAAAAAAAATCTATGTATGTTAGCTCAGTTTTTATGAAAAATGTGTTGACCTGTATGGCAGAATTTGAAGCCCCAAAGAGCAACATGCAGAACTATCCATACACTGTAACTATGGAAAAATAACATTATCATTATTTTTGCTATAGTGTCCTCTGTTTTGGAGTCTACAAGCCTGCCCTGCCCTGCTCTAACTTTGAAGCTGCCATTGCTGACGAAGTGAAATATTCACCAGGTGAAGGCAGCCAAGTCCACATCTGCCGCAACATCTCTTGGCTGCTCATCAAACATCATGTCGTCCAGAATAAACCTGTTTGAGAACTACAGGAACCATAACAATACAAGGCAGTGTGAGTGTGTGTATGAGTGGAGGGTGTGTGCTTGGCAACATATGAGCAAAAGCATTCTTACTCCCAAACATCCTTGTACAGTATGTGAAACATATCCTAAGGTTGACCTTCTGTCCAATGACCTTTTTATAACATTGGACCTCAGGAAACAGCGATTTTGTTAATGCTTATATTTTCATGTGTTCACCAAAATTATGATATCCAAAAATGCTATATCAAATCCTATCCCACTCCAGAACACTGGTAAGCTATTGGAAGTTCATTCCAATTAAAGGACGTATTCAGTCGTGTGAAATGCAAATATTTTAGCGTGAGCTTTGCAGTTGAGCTTAACTCGAAGCCGCAGTGTCAACTTGCCAAAACGTAGGTGTGCGAGCTTGTTAGTAATGTTACTAAGAGAAGAGCACAACAGTAGAGCCCCAGGCCCACATAACTGTGGGAGCATACTGTGTTTATACACACACTTTTGGAATTTGGCAGGTGAATTATCTAAAGAAAATAAACTCCATGTTGCTACAGTGGCCTACAGGGCAACAAAGGGAACAGCCTCTACCTATCTACAAGCAATGGTCAGTCCGCAAACCCCAACACAAACACTCCGTTCTACCGTTCTACTACATCTTGTCAAAGAAGGAAAAACAAACCATGGAAAATATGTTGAAGGTTAATTGAGACTGTTAAATTTGGCTGGAACTGCAACCCTTGCAGTCCTAACTGAAAGGTCTTTGTGTTGTTGTTTTTATAGAGCTGGCTACAACATAACAACTTTGTTCCAGGATAAAGATACATGTTATAGCTTATGTTATACCAATTCTGATCAAGATAAAGATACATGTTATAGCTTATGTTATACCAATTCTGATCAAGAAGAATTGGGACAAACATTTTAGGTGGGCTTGATTTTGGTTCCATTGTACCAGGCAAGCACAGATCAAATGTACTATATTTTGACCCTGGTGTCTGCCACTGACAATGCAAGATCGACATCTAGTGGTTAGAATTTTCAATTGCAGTGGGAAAGTTGTAGTCCACAGCTACACAGTCATTAGATTAGATTAGATTAGATTCAACTTTATTGTCATTGTGCAGAGTACAAGTACAGAGACAACGAAATGCAGTTAGCGTCTAACCAGAAGTGCAAAAAGCAGAAAAGTGCAGTGTGAACAATATATACAGGTAGTGCAGTATATGAGCAGTATAAGTAGTGCAGTATAAGTATAAGTAGTGCAGTGTAGCAGTAACATTATAAGCAGAATAAATAGAATGCAGTATGAACAGTATAAGCAGCATATGAGCTGTATAGGCAGTGCAGTATAAGCAGTATATATGTATTAACAGTAACATTAAAGCAAAGTAAATAAACTGAATAAATATGGAATGCAGTATGAACAGTATAAACAGATATGTACAGTATATACAGATGTGCAGTGTATTAACAGTAGCATTAAAAAAAAAAAAGGATATGTGCATTATGAACAGTATAGACAGATGTGTACAGAAGAGCAGTAGTATGTAGTATAAGAGCAGTGTGTACAAGTGAGGATGCAGTATGTACAGTTTATAGTAATACTATAGGGTAAGAGTAGTGCAATTGTCCGGGGGGGGGGGGGGGGGGTGTAGGGGTTGGTAGGTTGTCACCTAGTTGCAGAGTTAGAGTTCAGTAGGATGACAGCCGCAGGGAAGAAGCTTCCTCTGAACCTGCTGGTTCGGGTGCGGAGAGACCTGTAGCACCTCCCGGAGGGGAGTGGGGTGAACAGTCTGTGGTTGGAGTGTCCTTGACGATGCTACGTGCCTTGCGCAAGCATCGTTTGCCCTGGACAGCCTCAATGGAGGGGAGTGAGGAACCGGTGATGCGTTGGGCAGTTTTTGCCACCCTCTGCAGTGCTTTCCGGTCAGAGGCAGAGCAGTTGCCATACCATACTGTGACACAGTTGGTGAGGATGCTCTCGATGGTGCAGCGGTAGAAGTTCACCAGGATCTGAGGAGACAGATGGACCTTCTTTAGTCTCCTCAGGAAGAAGAGACGCTGGTGAGCCTTCTTGATCAGGGTAGAGGTGTTGAGGGTCCAGGAGAGATCCTCAGAGATGTGGACACCCAGAAACTTGAAGCTGGTGACTCGCTCCACCTCAGTCCCGTTGATGAGGATGGGGGTGTGTGTGCCAGCTTTTGACTTCCTGAAGTCCACAATGAGCTCTTTGGTCTTCCTGGTGTTGAGAGCCAGGTTGTTGTCGTTACACCACTAGCCAACAATATGTCCTATGCTGTAGCTGTGTGCTTCCCTGTCAATGTATGGTGTTCAGTAATACTTGTTTTATTATGTTGTATCTACATAATGAATAAACATACAGTAATATTAACTACATAGTATTGCTTTGTTTCGAGGGCCATTACATGAGCATTGGAGGATGCTACACAGGTCCATGAGTGAATACAAGCAGTATCTGTGACAGTATGTTAGCTGGTTTTATGTTTTAGGATGGATAGAAATGGCAGAAAAAAGTCAACAATATATGCAGTATGTGATACTCCAATTCTTAGTCTTAATTTCTGAGAGAGAGCAGCTCACTAAGATAATTATTTTTAATTTCATGGAGAAAGATGTAGATTAGTACTGACAAACATTGACTGTGTGGGAGACATCTCATTTGGTTAGCCGTTAAGACTATCCTAAAGGTAGGAGCTGCTCGAGAAGATGTGCAGATGTGTTTGCATAAAACAAGGAGAAATACGTCACCTCACTTCTACAATATTTACATTTACATTTACATTTATGGCATTTAGCAGACACCTCTATCCAAAGCGATTTACAACAAATACATTTGACTAAGTAAGTGAATCATCTATCCATCAGTCATCATAAGAAACAATTATTTATGCTAGGACCAGGGGCTATTGGCAGTCACAATGCTAGAAGATTGTATTTATTTATTTATTTATTTACAGGAGAGAAACTTGCACAGTGTGGTAGTGGGGATGAAGAGGTCTTTAGGAGCGAGAGTTAAGATGTAGCCTGAAGAGATGGGTCTTCAATCTACGGCAGAAGATAGGTAGTGACTCTGCAGTCATGACAGCAGTGGGAAGCTCGTTCCACCAATATAGCTTGTTCCTCCAATATAAGAACTACTTTAAGTTATTATATAATTGTGGGGTTTGGAGGTCAATAAAGGATACCGTTTTTCAGTCATTGACAGTCCTGAAGGCCGGACACACAGATGACAACCCAACAGGCACCCCCCCCCCCCACCCCCAAACAGAAGGCATCCCACTCTCTGGAACACAGGCATGCCAGGTCCCCAACCCCCCACTCAATACAAACACACCCACTCCCATTTATATTTGATGCATTCATTCATGGTTGCCTTCATGTAGATTATTTTGAGATCATGTTGAGTCCTCATCCAGTCTCAGTATTAGCAAAACAACTGGCCATTCTATGTAACCCTTACATGGATCTAATTGCAGTTGTAGACATACTATTACATTCTTCATTCCAGGCTAAAACACTTATGAGGTAGACATGGTACAGAGGGGGAAGGCAGCTTTTGAATGGCACTCCTCAGGTAGCTCTTAGTGTTGTTGATGTAATGTCATGATGTCAAAATCTCAACATAGTTGTTTGTGGGGCTTTTTTTTCCTTTCTTTTTTGTGTTGTGAAAACTAATTAAATATTACTACAAAACAAAACAATAACATCCTCTTGAAGATGCTTACTCTTACTATTATTCATCCCAGTCACTAAAACATGTGCAAGTCTCTGTAATGGGAGAGGCATTAAACTGTTATTTTGCTGCTCTTGAACAATAGTGCAAACAAGAAAAGCATGGTAGCATGGTTCTTGGCTCATTACTTATCCTGCTGTACTGTATGTCAGCCTTTGGAGTACTAGATCCAGACAGTCCATACTGTACAGTATGTTCTTGGAGGCAGCTCAGCAAACAGCGGCTGATTCCTGTGGGCCCTGGAGCAGATGGGTTTCTATCAGAATAGCGCTGACACACCAGATGACAGACAGACGGTGAAAACACGGCTCTCTCTCTGTTGCACACATGACAGCCTGTGCTAGCTGTTCAGATCCAGTCCAACCTGAGTGACAGACAATTCTCGAATGAGGATACTTCAGTGGCAGAGTGTGTGTCCTGTGGTATGGTTTCATCAAATGGGTGCCATGAAATAGATCTTTGTTACATGGAGGGCCCTGAGAATTAACTGAGATCTATTTTTTTAATAAAACTCACATGTATTGAGTAGTGTTCAGCTAGTGGTTGCAAGAGAGGCATTGGATAATTAACATATTTTAAAAGCAATGACATGAAATAACACCACATTATGGTGTATTATAGGCCTAGATATACTATATTCTGAGGCCTAGCCATTATAGTAAGACTGTAGCCTAGCCTATTCAAAAATGACATACAGCCAGAATATGAGAAAAATAATGACATTTCTTCATCATTGAGCTACTAGCAAAGGAGCAAGGACTGATTTTAAAAAATGGATTGTGAGGACTGCAGCGGCAGCATTATTAATTTGTTATCCTTTTTAGAATCTTAACTTCAGTACAGTACATGATACAGTATTATGAGATGGGATGAGAGATGAGGTTTATGATGCATCAGAAAAGATGAAAAAAGGGGAAAAAAAGTCAGTTTCTATGTAAGCCAAAATGTGCCAGATAATTGAGCATTGATTGAGACCGAATGTATTAACACTCAGATAGTCGGGGCATCTCTTTAGCATACAAAGTGTAGGGCTATTACAGTATGGTTATAAAGGTGAAATAGGCTCTCTTGAACTGAAACAACATGGCTTTGAATTTTGCTGAAATGTTGTTTTCGTAATCATAAATACACTTCCTTGAGAGAACAATCAACGATACAGAGGCCATTCTGATGACTTCAATACAATGGGTTAAAAATGACACCGCAGGACAGCAGGAAAGGTGACTCTGCAAATAATACAGTAAACTTGACACTTGCGCCAGTGCTTATGGGACACATGTAAACACAGCTTGTAATGATATGATATCTGCAACTGCTTTACAAGATCAGTTTACTGTTTCCCAAGTTGGAGAAGTCTTCGGTGACATTACAGTATATTTTCAAGCAATTCACGTGAAGCACAGATGGCACAAAGTGGTGAAGTGTTATATAGTGTTTGTTATAGTTGTGTTAGATAGTTAGATTTGACACTTCCTCTTCTTTCCCACACCTGGCAATTAGCTCCATTTGTGACTAGACTAACTACTTTTTACATGTGAATGTTGTAGAAGTGTAGTCACAGATTGGTAGGCACAGGGGATGCTGTGACTTCAAACGTAGCAGACGGCTAAACAATGACTCACATCACGGATTTGAAGACATTTCTACAAATAAAATCGCATCCATTAACATCTGCTCATACAACATCCAAATAAAATCTAAAAATAAGTATGTCTAGTCACAAATGGGGCTAACCTGGCAATGTACTGGCAGCCTATAACGCTTCAGTTAGAGCAATAGGCACAATGGGTTCCTAATTTTTCAAAGCAGGAAACTGCATTATGATGTGTTATATATCATATCATAATGATCCTGAGAAATTAGCAGCCATTTTTATGCTGAAAAAAAACCCTCATGGACAAACGTCCATATCCTAAAAGTATTAGGACGCCTACATCTCTACAGCACTCGCCCCCACCCGGGCAGATCGGACCACAACCTAGTCCACCTCAAGCCTATTACATTTTTTTTTTTTAGATTAGATTCAACTTTATTGTCATTGTGCAGAGTACAAGTACAGAGACAACGAAATGCAGTTAGCGTCTAACCAGAAGTGCAAAATAGCAGAAAGTGCAATGAACAGTATATACAGGTAGTGCAATATATGAGCAGTAAGTAGTGCAGTATAGTATAAGTAGTGCAGTGTAAGCAGTATATGAGTAAGCAGTAGCATTATAAGCAGAATAAATAGGTTGCAGTATGAACAGTGTAGCAGCATATGAGCTGTATAGGTAATGCAGTCTAGCAGTATATATGTATTAACAGTAACATAAGGTAGATAGCAGAATAAATATAAATATGGAATGCCGTATGAACAGTATAAACAGGTATGTACAGTATGTACAGATATGTGCAGTGTATTAACAGTAGTATTAAAGAAAATATAGGGATATGTGCATTATGAAAAGTATAGACAGATTATGAACAGTATAGACAGATATGTACAGAAGAGCAGTGGTATTGAGTAAGAGCAGTGGCACAGTAGTAGTGCAATTAGTAGTGCTATGTATGAGGCTCTAGTCCAGCAGCACTCTGTAACCACTAGGACGGTGAGGAGATGGACACAGGAGGCTGATGAGTCTCTGCAGAACTGTTTTGAGACAACGGACTTGGAAGTTCTCTGTGAGTCACATCTCGGACTACATTAACTTCTGTGTGGAGAACACCGTATCTACTAGGAGGGTGCAGTGTTTTTCTAACAACAAGCCTTGGATCACAAGTGATCTAAAGGCCCTCCTCAAGAAGAGTGCCTTCAGGTTTGGTGACAAGGAAGAACTGAAGTGGGTGCAGAGGAAACTCAATGAGAAGCTGGGGACACCTACAGGCCGAAGATGGAGGACAGCCTGCAGGACAACAATACAAGAGAGGTGTGGAGCAGCGTGAGGAAGATCACCAGCTACAAGCAGGCAAACGACCTGCAAGTGGCTGGACAGAGCCAACGAGTTGAACCAGTTCTTCAACAGGTTTGACTCGGGGGCTCATTGTTTCCCTCCCCCCAGCTCCACCAACGACTCTCCACTCTGTCCTCCTTCTCCTTCTCCTCCTCCCAGCTCCTCCAGCCCTTCTCAGCTACCGGACCAACTCCCCTCCCCTCCCCCTGTCCTGTCTGGACCCATTCACACCTCTCACCTACCCCTTTGTCCAGTACCCTCTCCCTTCCCTCTCCCTCTCCAGCCCCTCTGACTCCATTCACACCTCCCCTCCATTCCCCTCCTCCTCCAGCTCCATCATTTCCTCACTTCACAACTCTTCAGGGCTCCCCATCATTCTGCCCCTGACACCACTGCCACTGCCAATGACCACCCCCACCCCCCCCCGCTCCAGCGTCTTCAGTACGGCTCAGGTGAAGAGAGAGCTGGGGAAACTCCAGGAAGGCTGTCGGTGTGAGCCCGAGGGTGCTCAAAGTCTGCACGGACCAGTTGTGTGGAGTACTCCAGTACCTCTTTAACCTGAGCCTCAGTCTGGAAAAGGTCCCATCAATGTGGAAAACATCTTGCCTGGTACCAGTATCAAAGTAAAGGAACCCCAGTGTTCTGAATGATCCCACATCATGAAAGACCATGGAAGATTCAAGATTCAAGATTCAAGATGGTTTTATTGTCATATGCACAACAATTACAGAGCAATCGCTGGCAATGAAATTCTTAAGCCTTGGGCTCCTCCAACAGTGCAATAAGAAGTGTAAATAATAAAAATAAAAGTAACAACAACAATAACAATAGTTACCTAAATACAAAACTAAATAAATGTAAATGTAAATGTAAAATGTAAAAAGTGAAATGTAAACAGACGTTTTTATCCAGATGTCGACTGGTATAAAGTGGCATTTTATAAAGTGGCATGTTATAAAGTGGCATAGTTAAAGTGTCATTGTGGTGAGCTAAGTAACTCAGGAGTTCAACAGTCTTATTGCCTGTGGGATGAAACTGTCCCTGAGTCTGGTGGTGTGAGACCGGATGCTGCGGTAGCGTCTGCCAGACGGGAGCAGCTGAAACAGCTTGTTGCTGGGGTGATGAGGGTCTTTAATAATCCGATTGGTCTTCTTCCTGCAGTGTAGAGGTCCTCCATGGATGGCAGCTCCGTCCTGGTAATGTGCTGGGCAGCTTTCACCACCCTCTGTAATGACTTACGGTTGAGGGCGGAGCAACTGCCGTACCAGGCGGTGATGCAGCCAGTCAGGATACTCTCTATGGTGCAACTGTAGAAGTTGCAGAGTATCCTGGAGTCCATGTTGAACCTCCGCAGCCTGCGGAGGAAGAAGAGCCGCTGTCTTGCCGTCTTTGTGATGGCGTCGGTGTGGTGAGTCCAGGTCAGGTCCTCGCAGATGTGGACCCCGAGGAACTTGAAGCTGCTGACTCTCTCTACTGCCGTCCCGTTGATGGTGATAGGGGCGTGCCCGGCTCCCTGCCGGCTCCCTGCCGCTTCCTGTAGTCCAGACTGGTGCTAGCACACATGAGGCGTCTGTTGAAGACTTCCTTGAACCCCTTGCAGTGATCATGCAGGGGTTTGGGGGCTAACCATTGCTTGCAAGTAGGGAGGAGCTGTTCCCTTTGCTGCCCGGAAGGCGAGCACCAGGGTCTTGAATCTGATGCGAGCTGCTACCGGGAGCCAGTGGAGGGTGCGGAGGAGGGGCATGACATGGGAGAATTTGGGGAGATTGAACACCAGACGAGCGGCAGCGTTCTGGATGATGCCATCATCTACCTGCTACACAGAGCTCACTCCCAATTACATAAGGCTGGCAGCACTGTGAGGGTCATGTCCTTTGACTTCTCCAATGCATTTATCACCATACAGCCCTTACTACTTGTGAATAAGCAGCTGAGGATGAAGGTGGACTCCCCCATTGCTTGCTGGGTTACAAACTACCTGACCAACAGGCCACAGGTTGTACGGCTGCATGGAAATTCTGGCTCCCTTCCTCTTCACCCTCTATACCTCGGACTTCAGGCATAACACAGATACTTGTCATTTGCAGAACTTCTCGGATGATTCTGCTATTGTGGGATGTGTCAGTGGAGGCCAGGAGACCGAATACAGAGGACTGGTGGATAGTTTTGTTGAGTGGTGTGAGGAGAATCACCTGCTACTCAATATCAGCAAGACAAAGGAGATGGTAGTAGACTTTAGGAGGGCTAGGGTCCCCCAGTCTCCTGTTTCCATCTGGGGAGAGGACGTGGAGGTGGTCCAGAGCTACAAGTACCAGGGGGTGCACCTGGACAATAAACTGGATTGGACTGGTAACACAAATATCCTGTACAAGAGGGGCCAGAGCCAGCTTTATTTCCTGAGGAGGTTCAGGTCCTTTGGCATATGCAGGGCTCTGCTGAACATGTTCTACCAATCAGGGGCAGCATTAAGAAAGGTGACACCAAGAAGCTGAACAATCTTATAAGGAAAACTGGTTCTGTCCTCTGTGTCACCCTGGACACTGTGGAGGAGGTGGCCAATAGGAAGATGAGGACCAAACTCCTGGCCATCATGGACAATCCCTCCCATCCCCCACATGACACTGTGGCAGAGCAGAGAAGCTCCTTTAGCAACAGACTACTACTGCCACGTTGCACGAAGGAGCGCTATAGGAGATCTTTTCTGCCTGCTGCAAAAAGACTGTACAACTCCTCCTCCGGCTGGCTTGATCGGGGTGATCAGAGTCAGGCTGGGGGATGTCAAATCATACTGGACTGATCCTACTGTATATAATGTTTCAGATGTCTATTTTATTCTATTCTATTATTCGATTGTCACTTTATTTTATTGTTGTGGTTTGGTTGTTTGTGATGTGAGCTGCTGTAGCGCCTTAATTTCCCCGTGGGGATCAATAAAGTACCTATCTATCTATATAGCCTATTATAAATATATTATATGGCCTATTAACACATTATAACCCTACAGTACCTGTATGTTTAAGTAAATGGTTAGAGAACTGTGTTATCTGGAGGGATAGTTACAAAGTTTCATTTTCCGTTCCTTCATAACCCTTGTTCTTCCCAAGAATTGAAAATGAAACAAAAGCCTTTTTCACATCTATTTTCTATTTTAATCAAATTGACGTGATCATAGCGTGATACGGTTAAATATGTTGAAATGTTTGAGAAACTCTGAATAAACGTGCCATATCAATTTAAAATCGAATTGTATGGCACAAGCAATGGAGTTCAAGCGTATCAATTTAATGCATATTATCTATTTTAAAGACACCTGCAGGATTGCGCCCTCTTTTGACTGCAATGGGAATTCCAATGACAATTCAGAATAATTCCTCCTCCTCTCTCCCTTCCCTTGCTCAATGCAAACTACATCTAACTGAAACAATAAAACTATGAGTAATGTTCTTGTTTTTATCCAGCAGTGTATTAGTTGCATGAACTTGAGAGAAAGCAAAGGAGACAAAGGTTGTTTGAAAGTGCAGCTGTTATTTAGTTTGGAAATGTTCAACATGCAAATGAGCCTGCCAGCGGAGATTCACATTTGCTAAACCCGAAGTTCCAAACAAATCCCCTCATTCAAACAAAACTCAGACAAGGCTGTATTGTCGAACAAGACATTCACTAAGAATAATCAGTATACATATACACAATCTTATAAACGTATTTGCACACAGGGTTTCCGTTGCTTAGGTCGGCTTCCAGCATTGAGAAATGATTGCAGCTTCCAGGCAGTAGGTCAATGAGCCACACAAATGCAAGTCACAGGTTACACTCCCGCAGCAAGTGGTAGACGTCCAGAAACGTCCCGAACATTTTGGAAAAGCAAATTCAGGCAGAAGGGCAGGGTCATGGCAGACTGCCAATGAATCTTAAGTAATGATTCAGCATGGTTATTTTGTGACATTTTCAAGGGGAAAAAGCTATATATTGCACCTTTAATAGTTTGCAAAAATCCAGCACGAGCTAAGCGGTAGGATTTTGTGCAACAATTCAATGGACAAAAGGCCTATTGCAAAATATGTGATATCATAAATCGTTTTCAACTTCTTCAATCATGTAAAAGAACAATATGTGAGGCGGTCAGATCAGATCTTCTTGAACCTGTCTGTGACTACAGAAAATACTAGCTCATTTGCCTTTCACTTGCGCCAAGCTCAGCGCATCATGCATGCATCCCTGAATTTTCACTCCATCCGATATCCTGCAGTAAGATTGAAAGCATCACTAGCCCGGCGTTGCTACCCTACCACCTCACACGCTCGAAGGATGAACCCTTGGAATCAACCTACCCTACCTCACGCGTGTGTGGGTTTTATCTGAGTGCCATATCAGGCGGTCCTATCGTACACCCACTTCCCTGTCTTCGACAGCCAATCATTTAGCCGTAATTTCAACACATAATTTACGGCGCTATCATGCTAGGTTGCATGAACTGAGGTCCATAGAATTTTGACAGCTTCACAGGTGAGACATCGTAAAGGGTTCTACACTTTCCCTTTCACTTTCCGGAACACACTCGCTGTGAGCCTGGGGTTGTCACAGTCAAAAAACAGTAACTCGAAATCCAATCATCTCGGCAGTATGAGCAAAAAGAAAAAGGACTGGAAAACAGAAAAAGGTAGGCTAAGCCTTATTTTGGGGAATATAATCTCTATCCTGAATTCCATGCCTTAACAGCTTGACAACCGCTCTGTTTGTCAGTTGAAGATGTGTTGAGCCCGTTATTATAATATTTCTAGATATCTAGAAAGCAACCCGAAGTATTAACAGTGTGCAGATGTTGTGCTTAGGTTGCGACTCTCTCTTTGCCTAGTCTCCGTTGAACCATGGTTAACACTCGCGCCACACCACTGTCAAAACAGTGCCCCACGTTATTACATAGTCTACCTTGTATTGCGCACGTTCACTGAAGCTAATAATGTACTAAAATCGTGTACACTAGGCCGTGTATTTGAGCAAATTCACCTGTTCGAATGATGAAGGGGCGGGGGAGGGGGGGGGGGGGGGTTGGGGGGGGGGAGGGGGATAAGAGATCATGTGAATAAGAGATCATGTCTAGCCTTCACACAGCTTAACTACCACCACTGTTGTAGGTGAATTAATGTCATTAATGTCATTCAATGAATTAATGGGACTGTCAATGTCAACCGAGTAATACCAATGTTTACATTTGTTGAATGCATGGGCCCTTAATAGTATCTCTTAAACTTTAAGTGGGAAGCAACTGACTCCTATACCATAGATAACGTTTGTGTGGAGAAAAATAACCTCACTGCAACTGTAAGACTTAACTGTTGTCATGAATGTCAATACCAGAGATGAGACCAAGTCACAATTTTGTGTTAAGCAAGTCTTAACCTTAGAGTCTCAAGTTAAGTCCCAAGTAATAATGGGCAAATCTCAAGTAGAGTCCCTATAAATTCCAGAGCTCAGGTTAAGTTAAGTGAAAAAGTCCCTAATTTTGGGATGTCTCAATGGTCAAGTGTGTTATACAAATTTGAATGCCATTTTTAAATTCAGGTTATATTTTCTGTTTTCTTTACACTACTGGTACATACTGTAGGCCTACATAAACTTCACAGATCATGTTAGAAATGCTTTTTATTTGGCTATTACTGATAGAAAGGCTATTTAAATGATGCCAATAACAACAAGAAGTTGTTACAAGACCTTGTTACTTCTTATTCTAAAATAAAAGCCCTAGGCCTAATATAAATAATATAGAGATGAAATATCTTTAGATACGATCTTAGTGATTAAAGTTGGATTTAATCTGTTAGGCGTTTTGGTATGTTTTAAATGCCTCCCAAAGTTGGCCATATGGTAGCGTACATTTTGAAGAAACTGTTTGAAGAAAGTCACTCAAAACATTTTAAAACAGCGTATTGTGTTTCGAAACCATAAAAAGTGATCTGGTGTTTGAATAGTGTTTGAATGTAGACCCAATACAAGTGTTATGATACAGTGAATGTAATTGAACACACCATTACAATTCAACGAAACACGCAAAGTAGTTCTTAAATCTGAATTTTGGTGTAGCGAGAGTGGTAAGAGAGTACTGTGAATACACATTTAGTTTTTTGGTGTATTTAAAAGCAACATCCAAAACTAAAACTCAGTTTATATGTTATGTTTTGGCAGGCTGTGTCATCCCTTTAAATATATATATATTTTTAAATTAAAATACCATAAGTGAACAGTCAATGGTAACATTAGCTATGAGAGAGAAAACATATGTACAGTGTCATAGTAATGATATTTGTAGGATGAAGAATTATAGATTAAGTAATAGTATAACAATCTGCAATGATTGGGCTTGAACACTGATCATATGTTCTTCAGGCAACCATTCTCTCTACTACACCAATCAGATTTACCAATTTAAGTGCAAGTTTGTTAGATTACATGCCTCCCAAAGATGGCCATATGGTAGCGTACATTTTGAAGAAACTGTTTGAAGAAAGTATTTTTATTTTAAAACAGCGTATTGTGTTTCGAAACCATAAAAAGTGATGTGCCTACAGTAAGCTAAGATCTGGTGTTTGAATGGTGTTTGAATGTAAACCCAATACATCATAAATTGTGTTATGATACACTTAATGTGATTGAACACACCATTACAGCACAACAAAACACCCAAAGTGGTTCAAAGTGGCCAAACTTACAATGCCCATGTTTCATGCCCACATGGCGATATGGTGTCAGCCGTCTTGCACATAAAACAAACAAGTCGACAATTGACAATTGACAATTAACCATACCATAATATAGTAGATTATAGATAGTGTATATATGTACAGTGTATACAGAAACTATCAATGAATCTAAGTACTTACTGGTTATGCACACACACTTGATCAATGCAACTATGCACACACAGTAGTAAAACCTCAAAAAGCAAAGTTGGGAGATTCTTAGATACACACTACAACTGCATTCTGACAGCATCAGTGGTAGAGGTGTGTCCACACCCTTTAATGCTTCCTGTTGCATGTCATTTGCATAGCAAACAATGGGTGCTGCTGACGAAATGTAACTCAGCAGCCAATAAAAAACATGATTGTTCCCACAGTTTATAAACACTTTTTAAATATTAGCTATGGATAGTTTTGAAAATGCTTTTTAAAATCGAGTGTCTAGGGCGACACAGGTTTGTTTACAATTGGCCAGGGGTTATTCTAGGGGAGTGGACTCACAGATTTTCGCCTTTCTGTCTCTTCTCGCAGCCTCTTCTAATCAGAAACTCCACAGCTCATGTCCGACACTGCAAGTTCATTTCGGGGGGTTATATTATTATTATTAGAGAGGATGTTGTTCTTTGGAATTTCAAATTGAATTTCGCCTCGGTGGCCAGAGATGGCATATTTCTAACAGACTTATGCACAGCTCATACAGTATAAAGGAAATTTCACCAATGGTAACAATGACTCAATAACAAGTTATAATTGGTCTTTGTTGTCTATATCCAGGAAATATAAAAAGATTTGCACACATGATTATTGAACCAGGAAGTAATATGTACGAATGATAAAATCCTACAATGTCCATTAACACAGATGATAGATGTATGCATGAGCACGGTACTTAGGGATGTAAACAAATCAGGCAGTAGCTAATTCGGGACGGGTGAGCTCACTCCTCCCTAAAGCTTGTTGTAGTTTTCAAAACCATGGGTAAAAATCAGCAATACCTAAGTTTACTCTACAGAACGCATTTGGAAGCCATTTTCACATGCCTACATGTGAAAGGTGCATCAGTGAGGTGTCCCTTTGAGAAAAAGATGAAGCAATCCAGATGTAGGGTAGTGGTGAACTGCTTTATGTATGCGCTACATTTTCTTTTTTCAAAAAGCATTTCCAAATACATTCCAATATTAAACTACTCACTTTTTAAAATGCGAATGTTCCAATAACGGTTGAAAGAGCCTTGAAAGTAATTGTAATACTATTTCGACCCAGGTCTGTTACTGCTCACTGACTTACAGGAATGACAGATGGAACTATACTTGACTTAACATCTTAACTAACCTTTTGATAATAAATAATAATGCTGCCTTTTTTTGGTCTTTGGCAGTGGTCTATTCCGGTCGATCACTAGTATGAATAAGTTAGAAGGGGTCAACTAAAAGTTTTAGTAACAGACCATTGTAGTGGTGTAGCCCAAAGAGCACTATTGTGTTCAAGGACCCAAAGCATTGCCTTTATTCATTCATGTAGAATAAAAGCAGTCTGGTGAATGACAAAAAAGCTGCTCAAATGTAACCATACAGAGGGAGGAGTAGTTGAACAGCAACATAGGGATGATAAGGGAATGCCCGAAACACCACAGCTCTAATGCACCTAGTTGCCTAGGGAGGAAACCCAACCCAACTTTCACAACAAACTTTTTTTCTCACTGGTGCTTTCTCAGTATTCTTAGCCTCTCTTAACCTGGAAAACCCTTCACTTGCTTCAAGTTAAAAACCCAATGGCCTATACTTCATCTTAATTGAGATCTTTGCTGGAAAATTTTGTTGCATTTTTTTTTACAGTAATACATGCATATTTTTGAACATTATTTATGTATCTATTTATTTGTATTGTTTTATTTATTTTGCACAATAAGATGTGAGACAACACTGAATTGTAAAATTGCCAGAGTTAGCTAAACAGCAAATTTTCTACTGTAGTCCCTGGACAGGCAGAACAGATTATACTGTAGCTATTCACAATATATAATCACAAATACACAATCACAGTACATTTCAATAAGTCAAACAAAGGACCCATGAAATAAGCACATACTTTACTCTATGTCAGGTATTGTAGAGAGAATAAAAATGAATTACATGGTTACATGATTTGTCAACCAGGATTTCAACTTTTTTCTTTGTCTTCCACAGCCAGACTGCTCAGTCTGGAGCTGGAGGAGAGGCGCAAGGAGTATCGCCGTTCAGACTATGTGTGCCTGGACAAGATCTCCACCTGGAGACAGGGAAGTAAAGGTGAGACATACATTCTCTGATATAGGCTAACGATACCGAAATGTAGCCTATTTGGGAGGAGCACAAGGGCACACAAGATAATAATGCCGTCTCAACCCCGCTTCACCCTAAATAGGGGGTGAGGTTGTATGGTTCCCTGATCCCCCATGTTCACATATGATGTAACAATAATAACCAACATTGGACAAAAGAACGCAACGCGCCAGTTGACTGCAGACAATTCTAGTGGAAACATTTATATGTGGACCATTTCAGAGGGTTTTTTCCCCCAGTGTTTTGGCTCCGTAACAACTGTTGACTAGAAATCATGCTGAAAACTATGTAGGCCTAGAAGTGCATGAAATGCGGTTACAGTAGACCACATTTTCCTGCAGGACTCCCAGACCCTCGTACAGTTAGTCAAAAGTCAATTACACGTGGTGGTTCAAATCAGAAATTGTGGGTATAAGCTCACGTTTGTAGACTAGGCCTACATTGTAGCCTAGTGCTTCTTTCATGTGAATTCATGTATTTATTTTACTTTATTTGATAGCATTATTTAAAAGCAGCCCACAGATTTGGGTTAATTGGGAGTCATGATGAACGGGATAATGAGAGGCACATAGTTTGTGCGAGGTAGCTTATAGGCTACTGTTCGAATCCTGCCTAGAGCTCAATGCCTACAGAAAAGTTTTGTTTCCAAAAGAAGCCCTATCAGGCATTTTCTCTCCTGTCCCATCTCTTGCTCTATAGGGGTTGTTGCCTCTTGAGGGCCATGTTGTGGTGTTTATTTAATTCATTCGGAGCCCATGGACAGTATTTTTGCCAAGCATCATTCAATGTTTATTTTTGTAAACCTTTGAGCTATTGGCCCTCTGTCCCGCAGTCTGGCACCTATCCTCACCCAGTTAACCCACATTAACACACAAACAAAATATTTACATGAGTGATTCTTTGCTTTGTGTGGATGTAGTGAATTAAACTTGATTTATTAAATAGCATTATTTGAAATCAGCCCACAGATTTGGGTCAGATGGGAGTCATGATGAGAGTGCAGTTTGGGCAGGTTACTATATTCGTAGCCCAAGTTGTAGTAGCGCATAGCCTGTTTAATTCAGTATCAACCATGCTTTATTTTAATTAGTCTACTTGAGAGGAATCCCATTGAGCCTAAGCATTTCAGGGTTAGTTTAGGAGTTGAGGTGAATGGGACATTGTGGATGCCTCTTCACCTTTTCCACATTTTGTTGTGTTAAATTTAAAATGGATTAAATTAAAAGAGTTTGCCATCAATCCACACACAATACCCCAGAATGACAAAGTGAAAACAGGTTTTTAGAAATTTCAGTACATTTATTAAAATTGTAATACAGAAATACATGTACATAAGTATTCAGACCCTTTGTTATGACACTCTTAAAATGAGCTAAAATGCAAAAATGTCATCAACAAGTCACTCAATAAGTTGAACTGAGTCCATCTTCATGCAAGGATAATAGTTAATGTCATTTTGGAATTAATATCTTTGTTTTTATAGGGTCTCTGATTTGCAAAGGAATCAATTACACACTGGTTGTACTCTCCTCTTGTTTAGAGCATTATATACAGTAGTAGGGGTTTAATAGGTACAGGCTGACATTTCAGCAGGGCCTAATTCCCCTTGCTGCAGAAAGTTCACGTTGTGAAATGCTGCCGAAAGCCACCACAAGTTGGTGACAAGAGCTGTGAAAAGCTGTGTGATATGCATCTTGCACTTGTAAACATTCTTGTTTGTTTACATTTGTCAACACGCATTTCACAGCGCGCAAAACAATAACCACCATCGGATTACATAGCTCACACGTAATGTGATAAATTGTGAATTGTAATCACTACATCGCGAACAGGGGATGATCTCACATGAGAAGATATACCTTCGTCAGAGCCAAATGGGGGCAGTTTTACTTTAACACCATGTTTTGAAGCTCATATACAGTATCAAGGACAGGAAAAGATGTGAGGGGGCTACAATGAGGGGGGTGCTGCCTAAAATGTTGCGAGGGGGGTGAAGGGGGGGCTGTGTTGTATACGACATGTTAAACAAGAAATTCCGTTACTTTTGATGGGAGAACAACATAGTGGTTAGTGTGAGTGAAAAGTATGAAATTTTCCAATCATGCACTGCAATCTACAGTAGCAGGCGCCTACTGTATGTCACCGTGCACCACCTCGCATTTGTCCCGATTCCGCCACCCAACAGTGAGCTCACAGAGCGTTTAACACTTTAACACTAACATGAATACTTACTCACTCCCACTCTGCTCAAATACTTGGAGGAAGGGACGTACTGTAGGCAGTCTATTTCACAAGAAGGAATAATACGAGTCATGCAGTATGTGTTAGCTGTAATCAGTAACCCTGTAATCAGTACCCCCCCCCCCCCCACACTCCCAATCGTCCTCCCTAATCCTGAATGGCACCAGCCATCAATAACCGTCCTCCATAACATTAATATTCCATTCATCCATTCTTCCGTCAAAAGTCACCAGAATTGCTTGATTAACATGTGATATACAACACAGCCCCCCTTCAGCCCCTCACATAAATTCGTCGGATATCCAATACAGGCAAAATTGAAGATAAAGTCATACTACTGTATACAAGCTAGACCAACCTTTTCAACCTACCGAGACTATGACTAAGAGAATGGTTTGCCTTATCAGATAGATTGGCAAAATGAAGTTTATTATAGCAGCTAATGAATTGCAGAGATAAAGAATGGAAATGGTTTAAATATCTGGATATTTTAACGAGGACCAATCAATGGGACCAACTCCTATCTACTCTCATAGCATCATCAAGCATTCTCTCACAGCGCAGAGAAGCGGGGAAATGTTTTAGTGCAAATATATTTTGCGAGGGGGTGCTACCTAAAATGCTGTGAGGGGGGTGATGATGTCTTTGGATGAACCTTAATTTAGAAATAATTTATGTCTTCATGGACACTTTATAAAATGATGTCAGACATGGAATATATGTGGCAGTGTGTCTGCGAAATTGCATATTAATTAACTCATAGGATATGATGTTTCTCAGTTGATTCTGCGCATTTCAGCTATATGGACAGACAGTGCCTTCGGAAAGTATTCAGACCCCTTCACTTTTTCTACATTTTGTTGTGTTATAAACTCAATTTAAAATTGATTAAATTAAAAGAATTTGCCATCAGTCCACACACAATGCCCCAGAATGACAAAGCGAAAAACAAGTTTTTAGAAATTTCAGTAAATTTATAAAATTTGAAATACAGAAATACCTCATGTACATAAGTATTCAGACCCTTTGCTATGACACTCTTAAAATGAGCTAAAATGCAAAAATATCATCAACAAATCACTAAATAAGTTGAATTGAGTGAATCTTCATGCAAGGATAATAGTTCATGTAATTTTGGAATTAATATTAATATAATACTTTGTTTTTATAGGGTCTCTAATTTGCATAGGAATCAATTACTAGTCCTAAATGTGTCATTACTCGCCCTCAGGCACTTTTAGTCGTTACTACAGGGACATCATGTCCTGGTCAGTACGGACAACGCGTCCTCAGTGGCGTATGCCAAGGAGGGACACGATCCAAGCAGCTTCTAGCCGCACCGCGGGGACTGCTGCTTTGGATCTATTATCTCTCAGAGCAACACATGTACAAGGCAGAATAAATTCGGGAGTTAATTTGCTGTCCTAGCAGGGGAATGACGGCTCCACCTGGATGTCATCCAGGAGATGTGGAGATGTCACGGCAGGGCCACCGTAGATCTTTATGCATCACAGGACAAAGTGGCATTGCTGCTTGTCTTCAGCGATAAAGGGTCGCAACGCTCCTCTGGACATGGACCCACTGGCTCACTAGTAACCAGATATGCTCCTTTATGTATTGTCTCCTGTCAGCCTCATTTCTCCCACTCTGAACACATTGAAGGCTTGCAGTCTATCTTTTTCCTGATTGCCCCGCATTGGCCAGGTAGACATTGGTGGGTGGGCTAGTACAGCTTCTTTACACCTGACATTGGCGCCTCCCATTGCACAGGGACTTGCTATCCCAATCACACTATATTATTTATCCTACTATTATCCCACTATTTATCCCAAATATTCCACCTACACCCTGAGTTGATAGATCTATTGGTTAGCCCAGTGGCTCCCAAACTTTTTCACTACATGACACTACATGATCACTACATGATCTTTCTTGGTAAAATTAATTGTATTTGTTGCATAGTTGTACAAACCGGCATTTTCTCTCTATAAATAACAATACAAAGATGCAATAGTGAAAACTTTTTTATAGTTAAAAATAGTTAAATTGTGGAGAGAAAATTAACATAACAAGTAACATAACAAATAACACCATATTCCTATCTTACACAAAAAAGCCTACACAGAACTTATTGATCTTCCCTGCACCATATTGCTATTCTACACATTCGGTGGCTTAGGTGTGCTTGTTTTCCTTTGCAAATCTTCTCAAAGCGGGGTTGTTGTTTTGAGATTGCCACTCTCAGTTCATTCTCAATGTTCCGTTTTTATCTGTATTTTGAAATGATGGAGGCAACAGCAGAAAAGCCTGTCTCACAGAGATATATAATATATGTCATTTAGCTGATGCTTTTATCCAAAGTGACTTACATTGCAGTGAGTGCATACATTTTTCAGTATGTATGGTCCCAGCGGGAATCAAACCCACAACCTTAGCATTGTTAATGCCATGCTCTATCACATGATGTGGCAAAAGGAAGTAGTACTGCCACTGCTCTGTGGCCAATGAGGGGCAATTCTTGCTCCACTCCAATCCAGAACCCAGCCATCTATCAAGACCAACACAAATTGATATCCCTGTGTTACACCGATCAAATGGCCCGATAATATCCATGGCAATGTGGTCGAATGGGTTCTCGACCAATGGTAAGGGCCGCAACGGGGCTCGGGTAATGGCTGGGGGATTTACCAACTGACATTCGTGACAGGAAGCGCACCACCTACGCATCTCTGCCCGAATTCCCGGCCAATAAAATCGAGCCATTATACGGTTTAGTGTCTTATCATAACCTAAATGGCCCACCATGGGGTTGAAATGAGCCGCCTCGAATACCATTTCCCGGCGGCTACGGGGAACCAACAACTGGGTTACTTCCTCCTGACTATGTGAGTCACGACTTACTCGGTATAACCTGTCGCTGATGATCGCAAAATAGGGGTGGGCGCGCACTGTGTCTGGCCATACCAAAGTACCATCAATCGCTATCACTTGGTCATAGGCCGATCGTAGGGTCTCGTCATGAGACTGCTCGAGGGGGAAGTCACCTAGCAGCGGATAGTTCGGCGGGGAAATCTCGGGTTGAGACCCCCCCGCCGGCCCCGGCTCCTCGGCAGTGTCGCGAGGCACCGCCTCAGCGCAGAGCACATTACACGCCTCACACCTCCCTCTCTGTCATGCACGCACCCCGGTAGCCCGCTTTACCGCTTGAGGAAACCCCTCCCAATCTACACCCAGAACAAGGGGATGCGTGAGGCGCGGGCTAACCGCCGCCTCTACACTATGCTTTTTTCCCTCATAATGAATTTCGATAGGGACCACAGGGTATTCGTGAATGTCCCCATGCACACACTTCACCAACACCCTCGATGCCCTTAACAATGCCCCTGGTCGATCCAGGCGCTCCTGGATCATGGACTGCATGCAGCCCGAATCCAAGAACGGCTGGTGTGTATCGTGTTGTATCCTTACCGGAACACAATACGCCTCTCCTGGTCCGGGGGAGGGCCCGGTATGTTGCCGATGCGGACGACCTGCCCCACCTCCATCACTGGGCAATTGGCCTGAACATGGCCCGGCCGTCCGCATCGCCAACACACCCCCCCTGCCACTCGGGGTGCTTCCTGTGGGGCCAGGGCTGGTTCTCGACATGCCTGCCCCTGCCCCCTGGCGAGGGGCCAGGGTTGGTCGCTGGGGCTCCCGCGGTGGGAGAGAGAGATGGTCCTCCGCTAAGGTCACTGCGGCCGCGAGATCCTGGGGCCGGTGGTACTGGACCGGGATCCCCGTGAGGAACTGCACCATCACCACCCGGTCCCCGACCTCCTCCGCCGAGCTGTTCCTCGGGTCCAGCCACCGCTACGCGCTGTCCCGCAGCTGCTGGGTGTAGGCAAAGGGCTGGCTCCCCTCCTCCATCATCAGGGCCCGGAACCGGCGACGGTGTTCCTCCGGGGTGAGGCCCAGGCGGTCTCGAATTGCCCGGGCTAGGGAGGGATAATCCCGCTGGGCGGCCGCTGGCAGGCTGTGGGCAGCGAGCTGCGCCTCACCTGACAGGAGGGGCAGCAGATGGTATGCCCACTCGCCGTCCGGCCACCCCGAGATCCTCGCTGTCCCCTCGAACACCGCGAGGAACGCCTCCGGGTCGTCCAGGTCCCCCATTTTCTGGAGGTGGACCTTGGGGGGACCTTGTGCCGACCCGGGCGCCAGTCCCGCCTTGATGGCCCCGACGGGCTCCCAGAGGAGTGCACGGTCCTCAGCCCTCGCTGTCACCATCTCCCCCACCGTGGACTGCTGCTCCTGCTGCAGGTGGGCCTGCCGCTCCAGTATAAGGGTCATCCTGGCGATGGCCGCGCTTAATGTCTCCATCTTTTCCTCTGTGCCCCACGTTGGGCGCCAATGTAACAGAGTTCGTAGACACAGAGGCGGACTCGATATTTCTGTTGAGGGAAACCCCATTTATTTTATGTTTGTCTGTCAGGACCTGGGTGACTTTTCAGTCCCCGCTTTCCAGCCCTCCAAACCCTTGTTGACTTTTCAGTCGACGCTCTCCAGCTCCTTTTCTGAAAGCAGAGGCACACACATCTTAACCCATTCGTTAACGAGGCTTCATTCGCAACAGGTGTGCGACAAAGCCTCGCTTCCGCGCCTTGGCCACGTCCTGTAGCACTCTCTACAGGCCGAACGCTGCATGTCCCCCCACAATGCCGTTTTAGGAAAGCGACTCTGCTGACCTCGGTATTCATTGAGCTTTCTCTTGAAGAAGTCAAGGGGCCTGTCAGCATCATTTGGGTGTGTTGTCTCAAGGTGACGCTTCAGCTTACAGGGCTACACACACTGGTCGCTCCTCCGCACTGAACCCGAGAGAGATATCCCTCGTCATATTTTCTGACTTTGTGGCTTTACCTTGGGGGGGCAAGGTGGTTGGGAAACCCATGAGAGGTCCAACTTACACTCTGAGGGCTTGACCCCAAATGTGATTCAGCTGTGATTCAGGGTGCTAGTGCCCCCTCCACAGTCTATTTAATCTCAAGTGGAGGGCGTTTGAGGGTTGGTGTGAGAGGCGGGGTGTGGTGCCTTTTCAGTGCTTCACTCCCACAGCCCTTTTCTTCTTACAGGACCTGCCATAGTCGTTTCACCAGGACCTACATGGCACGTTGGATGTGCCATGTAGGTCCTGGTGAAACGACTATATGGACACACCCCCTTATCTCTTGTTTTGTGAGGGGAGCACGCCACCTCCATCCGGTCTCCAGGCAATCTGTCTTATTTTGGAACTTATTGTTCTCGATGCGCTTATGAGTGATCAAGCGAGCCTTTGGTGACTGTCAACTTTGAGACTTTGAGACTGTATGAATTTATTCACACCAGGGGATCAATCGTCGTAAAACCTAGTGGCCACTCCTGGTCGTAATTTTCACTTGTAGTTCTGCCCAAAAAGACAATTTCCAATGTAATTCCAATGGTGGAGTTAGCATTGTTCCTGGCCAAATGAGGTCGATTCCAGGGTGACTTTCTACAATTACTTAAAATATACAAATTCATGCCTTGGCCATCGTAATTTTTTTTATAGCCCAGATCAGACGATAGAAGCATTTCTCTTACCTCTATAAAGAGCTGACTCATATGTAAGAGTCTGAGCCAGCCAAAGGGCGGGAACACGCAGAGACTGTATCAGCACGAGTGTGGCACTGAGGACGAGCATGGAACTGTACTAGACTTTGGCGCGTTGCATCCAGAAGTGCCGCAACAATTGAACACTAACACTAAAGTAAATAAATTCACATTCTGTGTGCAGTATAGGCCAGTACATGCATTATTCTTTTGTATATTCTCAATAATAGTTGTAACATGTAGTTATACCCCATATCATGAATGCAAGATGACAATATAGGAGCCCAATACTAATGTAATGATGATTAATTAATTTTAATGACTATAATAAATAGTTAATTATGACAAAGACACTGATGTTGAAAATGATGAGACTGTTATGATATGTGATATAAATTATGAATTTGCAAAGGGCATCATTTGATGGCAATCCATTACTTGGATGCCTAAGATGATGGCGCAGTTAAAGGACAATGAAATTATTATTATGATTTGTTCTACTAAAGAGTTCAAATTAATAAATGATGACAGCGATGATTAGGCTGCATGAAGTTGTAATAATTAAATGTGTCCAACTAATTGTGTAGAAATATATTATATGACTACATATCATATGTAATCATATATCATTATTATTAATTTACTGTAATTGCTCCACAATTCGTTATTGGTCTACCACATTTGCGAACATCATGAGTTTGAGATCAATAACTTGTCAATCGTGGCTAGTGATGGAAGATATTAAGAAGGCTTATTTGGCCATTTAAAATTCAGAGATATTTGGACTATGTTTCCTGTGGGATGGTATTTATGGATGATAATATCAAGTGTATAATCACTGTACATGTCATGGCTGAAGGTAAGTCTTTCTATAAGTACACTTTGCCGTCCTCTCACGATCAATATGCTTTGGAAGAAACAGTTAATTCATTTCTCAAATCATTACCATTTGAGTTAACTTCGAATGCAGTACTCAAGTTTCTCACTTGTTCTAACTCCTGTACTTTTCGGATTAGGCTATCAAGAATAAAATGAGATTTTGATTTGGGCTAGATGGGATTGACAATAAATTGGTTGATTAAATATCATGAATCGTGGCTATATTGAAACTAATCGCTTGGTATATATATTGGTATATATTGAACACCTAGGCAGATTAGGAGCTTCTCATAAATAATACAAAAAAAGGATTTGCACAGAATCAGAATAAATTACACTATGAGTATGTTTCTGTTACAATCATTGATTCTAATAGGGCGTAAATGATTAAACGTTAGAACAAAATAAATATGATCAATAATTACAATGTAGGCTACCTACAAAATAAATACAATCAATAATTACGATGTAGGTTACCCATTAAGGTTCCTGCAGTTTATCTCTATGTGCTTTAGCCTAGGTTAAAGAAAAGCGAGTTCTATAGCGGGTATTGTTATATCAGCTGAATGATGTGCTGTATCTGTATTGCCCTGTTGCCAACATTGCTTGCTGGCTGAGGGCTGAGGCGTGTTCTCGTGTGCTTCTTGTCTTGATAACCCAGTGTGCATGCTTGATCGGTAGAGGCCTGCACGTGGCTGCCCAGGGGTCGCCTTTTGCTCAAAGGTTCTTCTTGCGTTGTTCTAAACAAGAGCGAATACTAAGCATGTTCAGTGAGTGGACAGATCAAAATGGTGACAAGGAAGTACGCATTTCTTTGGCGGATTAGTGACACAAGCTACCACTATTGAAATTAATCGGGTGACGTCAGACTTCAATGTGTCCATTCTGTTTACACATCATTGATTCAGACAGTAGTGATAGTTGGTGACTTTATCTCACACATACAGTAAATATCCTAAAAGATGTTTATACAGGTGTGTGTATGTGTGTGTGTGTGTGTGTGTGTGTGTGTGTGTGTGTGTGTGTGTGTGTGTGTGTGACAGTACATAATGTGTCTGTGTACAGTACCTGTCTGCAATTTCACAACAAGTAGCTTACATTATCTTGTTGTTTCTAGTGAGCGATGACGAGGATTCAGAGGAAAAGGACCGTTTGAGTGACAAAGTATCTCTCTACAAAGGTGACATCACCATCTTGGAAGTGGATGCCATAGTGAATGCTGGTAAGGAGTTTTCTTTTCGACTCATTAATTTTTTGTGCAGGTGGTTGTGATTTAACCCTGGTTAGCTTAACTGTGGGAAATCGTTTTACAACTGCAAATTCACAACAATCAAATGATTTTGCTGTGTTTGCCTGCCCTCCAGTGTTGGAAGATGGAAAGTGTTGACTTCTGCAGAATTTGTGGTCATAATCTGCTCACATGACATTAATCGGACAATGCATGTTCAGTTATTGACTTTAAAGTGCTGCGTGCTGCTTTATCTATACTTTGTGCTTGGACAGAAATACAGTGATATAAGAGAAAGTATGAATCCTGTGCCATTCCACAACCCCCACATATTGTGTGATTTGTCCTATTGTGAAAGCTTATGATACACTACGGTATTTGAGACTACATTTAGGGCTACACTTTACAGGGTCTGGTGTGGGGTATTATAAACTGTAAGTGGCAGTTAGATTAGTCTTGTGTACTGCTCATGTGTGTCTGGTTGTTAACCTGCCATCTGCTTTAGTTAGAAAATCAGATGTCAGAATCAGGAATCAGATATCATTACACCATATTAGTATGGTAATAGTTAACCCTTTATTCCAAGAGCTACAGTGCTTACAAACTGTGTGTAACTTACATTGTTACGATAATGCAGACTTTCATGCACTCATTTAGCCTTCATTTAGACTGCTAACCCCCCCCCCCCCCCCCCCCCCCCCCCCCCTTGGCACAGTGGTGTTCCTCTCTTACTGTTACTGTGTTCAGGAGGTTGGAGAGATTAGAACACAGGCGCTGACTTTCCTGTAAATTGTTATTCACCACCTATGGCAGGTATTCTGAACAATTGGAAAGATTTGTTAATTTTAAGAAACATTGCAGAATAGGGACCCATGTATTTCTGGTTGATTGCATTGTATTGTGGTCATATTCAGTTCAGCCATTACAATACAATAATTCTATATCATAAACTAGTGATTTTGGGAGCTGGATAAGACTACATGTATTTTACAGATAAACAATGTTTGCTTGATAGGAGTGTGGCTGCAGAGAAAGTTGAGTTCAATAACATTGTTATAGGTTAACATGGGAAACAGCCGTATAACACAGAAAACCTTTTTGCTAACTAATATGTTGACCATGATTTGGGTCACATATATTGTTTATTTTTTACAGCTCTCAATAGCTTTTAAAGGATCTCAGGATGCTTTATATCCTCTATTTACGTTTGTTCCACACTATCTCTTATTTTAACCTCACTCTTTGTTGCCAGCAATATCCCTTTTTCATCCCCCTTAGAGCAGCCCCACCCCTCCTATTTTGCATAAGTATTCCTGGACTTTCTCTCTAGCATAGTGAGTCATCCTGGTAACGCTGTTGACAAACAGTGGCCTTGATTAAACATTTTACAGAGTAAAATGATATCCTGTAATGGAATGTGTGGTTCTTAAACCAACTCTTATACACGGACGACATGTAGTGGATTCTCAAATCTACCACTAGCCTACTGTTCAGGTTTTATATTCAACACACTATCATACATACTGCTAATGTGTTCATTAAATTCATTGGGATTATGGACAACGCTTGGTTGATTTGTCTTAGCTATTGATCCAGGGGGTTTGACTGGCAGACTGCATGTCTGGATTCCCTTATAGATGATGTTTAATTATCTTGTTAGTCTGTGAGCCCAGGCATGTTTAAGGAACAGGTGCAGACATTGTCTTGTGTGATCCCACAGAGATTTGTTAAATCTATCAGGCAATTTCACTGATTGCTAATCCATTGCATTTAGAGGCTTATGTCAGTGGGATCTGGCATCTTGCAATGTTAGATGGACAGAGAAATGATGCAGATTTCAAGTTGTGACTTCATGCTGCATTTTGGGGCCCAGTGGATTGATGAAATGAGGCTTGCAGGATTTACAGCTAATCCATGTTATTTTATTTTCCTTTTGAACCAACAACATAATTTAATGCCCATCATTTTCCTCCCTGTCTTTCACAAGGAATGCGTCTGAAGTTCATCCTCCTGCATTCTGACCAGAATGAGGTCATAAAGATAGCAGTGTGGAGTGGAAAGGACTTACTATAATGATGACTGTTGTAATTATACAGAGGGGTTGACATTGGATCAATTACCAATTGTAAACCTTTCCCATCCTTCTGTATTAGATAGTTTTTCATAAGAGCCAATTTAGTGTGCAGGCCATCTGGTTATGAACACAATAAATAACCCTAGGGGTCTGAACTGAGATGAGGGCCAGAGAGGTTATTGGTATTCCGGAGTATGCAACCACTCATATAGCATGCATCACACTTTTGATGAGATTAGGGATGGACCGATCAATCGGCCAATTTTCTTGCTAAATATGAGATCCGTAATCGTCTGATATTCCTTTCATTTTTCAGATACAGCAAACCGATCTACCAAAATTTCTCTACAGTGAGTTGTCATAGGTGCTGCTGGTGCATGTAAACAAAATGTCTACACTGGGCCCTTCGGTATTTATACAATGGAGTAATGTTTTGAGGAGTTGTCTCAAAGCAGTTTTTCCCCCCTAAACTGTGAGAAAACACGAGGGGGAGGGGCTGCGCACACACACACACATACACACACACACACACACACACACACACACACACACACACACACACACACACACACACACACACACACACACTGACAGACACGTCACACACAAAGGGAGCTGCGGAGAGAAGCGTTATCTGTTCCTTTTTGCCTGTTGTTTATTCATTCACAGACAATAATGTTGATAAAGTGACAGAACAAAGGCTTTTTTTTGCCAAAATAGCACCAGTCATGGTTTCCAGCTATGCCTTATATTGCTAGCAAACATGGGCGGTTGTTTTTTCAGGGAAGCATATTGACTAAGCCATCCAGCTTGTGTCCAAGGTCCAACATTTCACAACATTTTAAAAGTTTATTTGTCTCTACTGTTGATCTGAATAGCTTCATAGCTTGAATAGCAATCATTGACTGTGTTATTTGATTGAGTGGTTTAATACATTCTAAATAATTTGCTTGTACATATCACTCAATTACTGTCAGAGTTTATTTTAAACACATTTCAGTTCAGCATTCTTTAGTTTTTGACTATTTTACATTTCTTTATTGGATAGTTAAAAACAGTCACAAATATTTCTGGACAATAAATAGGCCAATATACTGGAGATACTTAACTTTCACTACAGTCAAAGAAACCCCTCCTGACCGATATCGCTATCGACCAATACTGCAGGCAGAAGATCTATCAGTATCGGCCCCAATAAACAGATCAGTCCATCCCTAGATGAGATTATTAGTGATCTGTAGAAGGCATAAAACCATGATCCAGAGATTGACTTCTGTTTGTTTGTGATGTGCAGGGGATTCACTCTGAGCATACTGGGTTGGATGAGTGTAGGAATGCTAGAATCTCAGAAATACCAGACTGTATTGTTAGTTACTGATTGGTAATTGAAGCATTGGCGTGATTGCACCTACATGTTGTAGCCTATATTGAATAGATGGAGCGCCAGATGACTGAAGAACGATATTCTTCATTCTGACGACTGAAGAACGATATTCTTCAGTCAGTACAAGGACACGTTTATAGTTTTTTTCTCTGCAGTTATTCCTACAAGGGTTTCACTAGACTCAGAAAAATGAGAAAAAGCACCACAGAATTAAATAGAAAACACAAACTATTTGTATGAAAGCAACCGTATTTTGTATATATACATATAATATTTTGTATATATATATGTGTGTGTGTGTGTGTGTATATATATATATATATTGGAGCCCCCCCCTTCGTGACACAGTGGTAAGCACAGTCAACTATGGTAACAGCACAGATGCAACATTGCGTAATGGTGTTTAATGTCCAAAGCACATTACATGTCTCCAGCCTTAATGGAGAGCACTTCCATATTTATATAAAGAAGGCTTTGAGTACTTTTGTAATGGTTACTTCGTAGAGAGGAGTTACAGAGTGAAAAGAGGCCATTCTCTCTGAGTGCACTCTGTAGACAAACTCAAAATGAGCGCTTTTTGAATGCTCTTTCTCTCATAAAGATGTTAGAACGGTAAAACGGTAAAATATCACCTGACGCTTTGAATTGTCTCTGGATTTACTGTAGCAAAGCATAATGCTCTCCTGCGAAACATATTTATTTCATATTCCAAACTGTATCACTAGCCGTGTCTTGTTTTACTAATGTGACAAAGGAATGAAGAGCTTAACGATACACTGTAAGTTCTCTCAAAGAGAAGGCCACCATAAAGATTATTATTAAATTAAATGATTAGAAAAGGCATTTTCAAGTTTCAAGTTATCTATGGGGCATATTCATCATAATCAATACAGTGTTTCATTATTTGAAATAACTGGAAATCTTGTAGGCTACTTTTAATACTATAAGTCTTCACTATGTGTAGACCTAGAGTATGTTTTGCCTCAGTGACTCAGATCACAGTGCTGGGTGTCTCAGAGACTGTTCCCTTTATTGGCGTGAAGTGTAGCTTGTGATATAACTCAGCTTCTCTCCATTACATGCTGTTAGACCATGGACAGGCTGCCCAACACGTGCTGCCCCCAGAGACTTTGAGAGGACTGTCTATGTATCTCTCAACAGATTTACTTCCTATGTGCATGTGTGTGTTTGATGATATGTAAATCATGTTTGATGCTTTATGTAAATGTGTCCAAAGTTGAATCACACCAATCTTGAAAATATAGGATACAAATTAAAACTAAGGAAAAAATAAATAGTTCCACAGTCATTTCTAAGAATTCGATATACGGTTTAGTTATTTTTCAACCCCAAAAGAATTTAAGTTGTGTTTTATTTTTTAATTTTTTGCTTGGGGGCAAAAATTCAAATTCAAACTCAAAATCATCTTGTCAATTTAGTATTTATGCACTACCTTGTCACTTTTTTGATGTGCACAATTCCCCAGCAGTTATCTCTGCATGTTCTTCCTCATACACACATACAATCACTCATACTGTACATATGCACACTCTCATCACATGCATACATATTCTTTAGCTGTGGGATGGACAGGGGACAATAACCTCTTGTACAAACTTGTGATTGTTGCACTGTTGCACCAGGAATGAAAATCGATGCCTCTGGCTGGGAGAAATTGCTGCTCTGTTGAACAGTGAAATGACTGCGGAGAGAGAGCTGCATTGAATCCTGCTCTAAAAAGCCTAGTTCACAGTATCAGTGACACAAGAAAGATACAGTACAGGGATTGGATTTTCCTTGCTTTTGAAGTGTATGCTACAGTATACAGTATGTACACAGACATGAATAGCTGAACCCTCACATCAGCCATCCTGTGCTGGTACAGACTTGTTATGTTCAAGCTGCGACAGTTCTTGTAATTATTTACTGTAACTTTAAATTCCTTATAATTTGATGGATTGATTTTTGGATAATTTTGTTAATCTCGTGCCAAAATAACTTTTTACACCTTCTTATACTAAAACTCAACAAACTAATCTATCCTATGATAAGTTGGTTAAGGAAACTAATAAGGGGAATCCTTGCTGTCATGATGTACTGAGAATTAGAGAAATGTTTTGCTTTTTTTAGAGCGCGGATAGTATACACACACACACACACACACACACACACACACACACACACACACACACACACACACACACACTTGGATGGAGTGTTTAGAGAGCAAAAGTGACGTATTACTCAAAGCCTTGACAGTGTTCATGAAGAGGCCCTTGAGTGGCAGGAGGGCAGGTCTTGACTTGTTCTCCCCTTGTCTAACAGAGAACGTAAGTCATCATTATGGAGGTGAGGGGGCTCTCTGTCCCCTAAAAGCCATCGACCAGGAGCTATCAGCCTCCTCCCCTCTTCCCCTTCTCCCCTCCCTGAAAAGAACACTTTGAGGACACTCCCTGGTGCAGACATGCCAGTCTCCATCCATCATGGCCTTGAGTAATTGGGAGGGTACTCAGACAGGGACACAGGCGTTTGTCTGAGAGGAGGAAGGGCTCTCTATCCAACCATTGTTCTAGCATTACGTACAACCCCTCTGTACTCCCTGTGTTTTCCATCTGTAGATCAGGAGCTGCTTTTAAAGAATAGTGAGGAAGTTTGGAGGAGGAGAAGAGCTAAATACATCAGTAGAAACAAGTACAATTAGAGTGAATTTATTTAAGTTCACCGCAGTAAGTGTTACATCAGTTCATTGATCTTGTTCAATACTCACTCCGCCTCCTATTCCCCACAGGCATAGTGGGCTGGGTGGTGGGTCTGGGATGGTCCAATCATATTCATTAGAGCTCTCCCTGCTGAGACACAAAGCAGAGTGCTGTCTGAGTGGAGAGTGTAGGTACTGAAACAATGACTCACATCCAGACCCTCTCCAGTCAGAAATTAGTGTGTGTGTGTGTCTGTGTGTGTGAAACCTCTCAATAACTCATCTTGTTGAAGAATGAAAGGCTCTTTTGTTCCCTGAAGGATGTAAAGCTCTCACAGAGCAGGTGTCCTAGCAAGCAGGCAAACTGACTCTGAGGCCACGCTGGTCTACCTGGCGGCCTGTAGGGGGCACTGTTGTTCCATGGCTACATCAAGAACACGGCAGTCTGGAGAGGAGAGATGAGTGAGCTGCTGGGGGCATTTGAAACTGCTAAATCTCTTCTCTCTCGTCCTCCCTCTGCCTAGATGTTTTGTTTGCATTGTCTGTGTGACCACTAGAAATCCTTTGACTTCATGCTGCCTTTTCTTTTTCTTTTAATATTTACTTCTAAACACCTCACAATTTGCTTTTGTATTAGTCCAGTACAATCACACACAGAAGACCAGACAGAGACCCACAAAACAGGTGTTGAGGAAAGCTAATATGGACCCGGTCTAGATAAGCACATGAAGTGCCTACTGTGTGCCTACATATGAACATGCATACAAGGAACACAAGGAGCAGGAAAAGAGAAGGGAATAAGGAGAGAAAGATAAAAGGATAACAAAGATGCTCATATACTCATGATGACAACTGATTATGAGGGAGAATAATCAACACAGATCCAGGAGGTAGATGTACTGTAGGTATACAACATGGTCCTCCGACAGCGACATCATTCTAATGCAACACTCTGAATCTGTGTTTTGCTGGCACATTTTTGCGTCCTATGAGAAATTATACTGCCTTGTTGTTTCCATGTCTAGTCCTGAAAGAACACCAGGGATTGTGGAGAGGTGTGCTACAGTTGAGGAAAAAGAGAGAGAGGATAGAAATGTAAGATTGGCCTGGCTTTGAGAGTTTTGACTGTTGTGAGAGTGTGATACTGTGTGTGTGTGTGTGTGTGTGTGTGTGTGTGTGTGTGTGTGTGTGTGTGTGTGTGTGTGTGTGTGTGTGTGTGTGTGCATGTGTGCGTGCGTGCGTGCATGCAACATTTTTAACAAATCATTTACTACAAATGAACTACTATAAAGTTACACTCATACATGATTAATATCATCATTGTTTCATTTGATGATTTGTTAATCATGTTTGATGCTTCATGTAAGTATGTCCAATGTGGAATCACACCAATATTGAAAATATAGGATACAAACCAAAACTAAGGAAAAAAAATTATTCTACACAATCATTTCTAAGCATTTTCTATACGGTTAAGTCATTTTTCAACCCTAAAATAATTGAACACACATTTATTTTTTGCTTGAAAAACAAGTGCTTTTTGCCAGTCAAAATGGTCTCGCGGGGTCACCAAGTTAGTATTTATGCACTACCTTGTCACTTTTTTGATGTTCACAATTCCCCAGCAGTTATATCTGCATGGTTACCATCTGGTACTCCACTGGCCTCCACAATACCCCTATTTCTTTTTTTCACTCTTTTCTTCAATTCCCTCATTTTTGGCAGCTAATCGGTAGCCCTGTGGATGATGTAAACCTTTGTTAAAACATGTGAAAGCAAGCCATCAACACAGAGAGCCTGCAGAAGTGTGTGCCTTAGCAGAAACACTGATGAGGTACTTGGTTGCTGGCCTGCGGTGGAAAGGTTTTCCATAATGGCTTGTCTAGGTAATGGCCAGTCCATTACCACAAATAGGTAGAAATTATAAAGAACACACTCTATTTGCTTTGATGTACACAATATTCCCTCTCGCTAAAAATCTTGTTTGAGTTTATTTCGGTTCTGCTGTACAATGTCCATATCAGAGGAGATGATAACTGTTTGAAATTGTTTGAAACTGTTTGAATTGTTTGAAAATGTCAAATTGAGGGTTTCAAAATTGTTTGCTGTCTTGGCTTTAGAAATAAGATGCACATAATAAATGCAGTGTTGCTGAGCGAGCTGTACATTGACGACCTGACTTATTCTAACTCTCCTCTGTAATCAATCATAAAAGGAGATCTCAATATTTCTCTCCTCAGTGCTTGGCATCCGAATATTTACAAGTTGTTTCAGATTGAGCGCTTCTACATATGGAGGACAGACCGCTAAGCGCCTGTAATGAATTATACTGTTATGTTTTTGAAGTGTGCTTTAATTAACAATCCATAATATTAAAACATATGCTACAGAGCTACACATTAAGGGGTGAAATTTAGATGGTTATTTAAATTGAATGCAACACTTACCATGTGGTGTTATTCTGTATCCTCCTTATCATTACTCTAAAAAGCAATTACATATCAGAGCATTGGAGAATTGTTATGATGCAATATTTCAGCCTGATAAAAAACAACCTGTGATCAGGTTTTAATTGAACAAGTATTGCTTGATCTGTAATCATAATGAAAATCCACTCCAAGTGAATTAATTGAACTTACCACAACCTCTCTTGCTTGGTGGCTATATAGTAGTTGTTCTTGTATTTCTATGCTAATTAAGCTTTAACTTACTGGACCCCCTGAAGACATGGTTCTGGTTCTGGCTTCTGTTGACACAACTGATTCTGTTGTTACAGAGTAGTAGCTGCTTTAGAGAATAGGGCATCAGTAGTCCAGTGCCCTCTCTATCAACTTGGTGGTGTTGTGAAATGTGAGGGAGATGCTACACTACTACTAGTTTTCAGAGCTTAACACAACTGTGTTATAACAAACAGATGTTAAGCTTTCTCCTCAGTTAAATCTCTGTATTGGCTGTAGAGATCTATCAGTTATAGGGTAAGCACTTCTTGCCTCTGTCACTGAGATGTCCGGGTTTGATACCCCTTGTTCACGCAACAGTAGGTAAAAACAGTTTGGATTGTCAGAAAAAGCGTGGGGTGTATCGGTTTTCCAGACACGCTCTCCATTTACTGTAGCTGAAGTATGACCTAATAGCGTCTGCAATGTTGGTAATTGCAGTCTTTGGCAGGGGAAAAGGATTGTTTAAATTATTTTCTCAAAATTGCCTGTTTTCATGTCTTTAAGGGAACAATAAAACAGGGTTAATAAAACAGGGTTTTATTGTAAACACGGGCTAATTAATTCAATTAATTGTCCCTGTTAAAATGTGTGTGTGTGTGTGTGTGTGTGGGTGGTGGGGGGGATGGGGTAGGGGGGCTGGGATTATCAAAAATGTGGCTGTATATCAATGAATAGGCTTTATATCCATCACAGAGAGAGAATGTGAAAGATGAGCGGAGAAAGGAGGGGAGAAAGTGAGAGAATTGTTAGGGAATGCTTATGAGCGAGAGAGGGCAGAGTACTGCAGCGGAGTTCAGAGGCTGCTCATATAGAGTAGATATAGACAAGCTGATGATTTGTCATGATGTACAGAGGAGAGCAGTGAAACCTGATTTAAAACTAGTGACCTTAGACAAACTGCATTTGCTTAACCTTCCTGGGCTCTGGTGGTATAATGGGATGATGGCTCCCACCATTAGCATGATGAAATGGACAAATAAGTGACTTGAGCGAAGCCCTTTTATGTAAAGGGCTGCTGTTTTGTTGGCCTTTGATGGTGCAGTTGTCTATGGAAACAATTTAATCTCTTTAATAGAATCTTAACCCCCTCCCTCACATACACACAATGGAGATTTAGGCTCCTAATAAGGCATAGACCATACAGCCTTTATGAAGGAATATAATTCCTAATTCGGTGGGTATCATTTATATGGAGAGACACATCACACTTTTAATGGAACAGTGAGAAAGCCATAGTGCTGTCTCTGCTGCTTTATTTCAATAGTACAGCCTCAGAATGATGGTGAAGCTAATTATATCCGGAGAATGGTGGCCATGTTGTCTGTCATAAGTAGTCAGCTCCTCAGCAGTCCCCTCACAGTCTTCCCTTTGATATGAGCACTAAAAAGACTCTCTTTTGTCTCTTTGCCTTGGCAGTCCTTCCGGTGAGCAGGTGTTGATTGATGTGGAAAAGTGTCATTTGGTACGAAAATTTGGAATTTGAGAAACAAAATGTCCTGGAGACAATCTCACATTTTTGTCATTTGGGTGTTTTCTTGTCATGGGTTGCACTACTCTGACGAACATGAAGACAAGGTGCAGACGTGTTGTATATTTTTAGGTATACTTTCAAACACTGCTAGGAGAAGACGAGAAGGAGAGATAGGAGGTAGTGACAGGCAGGGGACTCAGACGTGGATTTAGTGTACTCTCAGCAGATTTAATTACCCATGTTCCCAGGATAATCAGGCACCATGCTGCCATCTAACTGCCAGTCCTGTGGGTGCCGTGCAAGGGGCTGTATTGATGAAGTGTTATAGAGTACAGCAGGCTGTTGTGCTTTCATGCTTTTGCTGTTTAGGCCGTCATCTCAGTGTGTGGGTGTGTGTGTGTGGGTGTTAGACTTTAAACTGTAGGAGTAGATAGGACATACTGTCAGATAGGACTGTATACAAGACTAGAACCTGTAGGATATTTGTGTGGTGTATTCTCTTTTGAGAATAGTTTGGAAAACGTGTTTTCCCTAAATGGCTCTTTGAGTTCCAACTATATAGATGTCTTTTGTAAAGTGATAAATGTTCACTGTGAGAAATATGAGTCAGAGCTGTTTTTCCTGTTGTGACACTTCAAAGACATCCGTCTGATCCAAGCCTTTGTAGATAGCCACGGAGCAGGTAAGCATATTACTTCAAGAGTGATGTCAAACTTGACTGCCCTTGGTGCTGAAAGGCTCTCACAACAACTGTGACTAATTTTGATTCCCTCTTTGGCTTGTTGAAATGGGAGCCTTTCATACAGTTAGCCCCACTTCCCTCCTACCCACAACCCAGTTAAACACATAGACATGTTCCCTATCAACAAATTACCTTCCAAGTTTTTAAAACATTTCATGCTACAGGGGTGTTGTCTGTTCAACTATGGAGAGGGGCCCTTTTTGTATACATCATTAGATTAAATTAGGGGTGACATCTGTGGTATATTTATTTTAGATTCATACAACGGGTTGATAAAATACAGCATTGTGATTGGCCGAGATTCCAGTCGTTCCGATATCCATGATATCAGCACGGCTACCTCAACACTTTCACAAAATGTGGTAACACTTTTTATACACATTCATAACATCTGACATGAACACTTCATAACACCTTCATAAGTGTTGTCAGCCTTTTCTAAAGTATGTATGTAACATCTATATCCTATATGACAGATGTGGAACAGTATGTCAGATTAAATCGGGACTGGATGTCAAAATAAAAGTCCCCCCAAACTATACATTTTTCTGTCCGAAATTGCATACACCCAATAATTGGTCTTTACCCTTTTATCACAATTATGTAATTAACTGAACTGATATACTTACTTGAATGAAATGGCAATTTCATAGCATATCTATAGAAGTTTTTGGATACTGCATATTAAAGTGACTTACAATTCTATATCTATGAATACTTCAATAAGCTGAGGGGAAGAGGTATTAAGGATATTAAAGGGAGTCAATAAAAAAGTTGACGAAAAGAAGAAAAAAGGGTATTATTTTTAATATGCCATGATAAAACAAAACTTGATGAAACAAAACCAAAACACCAGGGCTCACTTTGAGACAGAGCCACCTAAACAAATTGCTGTACAGAATACAGATGCAGCAAGTGTGTGTTCTTACATCTCTCCTCCATTACTGAACAGATGAGGATACCTTTTCAATCAAAGTGAATCATGGCATCCCAGTAAACATTTTGTTGTTGATTCAACATTTGAAAGACGTCTATGCCCAACGTTGATGCCACATTAATTTCAGGGGCATACTGTATGTTAAAGTTGAAAAGATGGTGAAAGAGGGCCATGGAGGACTAAGATAGTCCTTGATCTCATTGCCGATTGTCTGTGAATCATTTTTCATGACTGCAGCAACCACATGAACAGAGACGGGAAAATAAAAACAGAAAAACAGAAATATAATGCTAAATGAATTCCTTGAATTATTATTGTACACAATGAGCAAGACATAATGGATCCTAGTTCTACAGGTCTAACAGTCTTATTTCACATCATACTAACTTCACAAGTCACAGTGATTTCACACGTTATAATATGACTGATCATTGTAGTATTTGACTTACCACATCTGGTGGTCTGCAGAGTAGATGATGTCATGGTTTTGGAGGGGGGCTTCTGCATCTCTAAGGCACAAATGTTGTCGGGCAGTCCTCCATGGTCCTCCAGATTTAAACCCAAAAATGTGTTAAAGGAAAGGAATATAGCTATCCATCGTATACATCTCATTATCCTATTTATGTTGCCATCAGTGTTTTAGGTAGACTTAGCAATATGACAACGACAATGACAATGACAATGACAATTACACTACAAGATGAGTTCCTGCTCAAAGAGATCTGATAACAACCTCAAGCCCCTACCCTCTAGCCACTTTGCAGAGATCTGAGAGGATTGTAAAGGTGTAAGTAATATGACAGTCATTTCATCTAGCTCTCTGATAGGGCAGGTTAAATTTACACCAATTCACTAGGTACACCTATCCACTCTCAGGCCCACACAAATGCATAGGGGTAGTCGTTTGTGGTTGATGAGAAAATGCAAACATGCTGGCACAGTTGTATATTTTGATCTGTACAATGGAAGTCACCTGATGTCATGTGATAATGTGTGAGAGTTGCAGATTTCCTGCCACTCCCTTTTAGAAATCAGAGGTGCCTATATGACTGATCATTATCCAATGCCTTACCATGTCAGGGGGTTTGCAGAGTAGATGCAGATGACCTCATGGATGTAGAAGGGGATTGCTCAGGGGTACATCTCAAGCTGTCATGGCGAAGCCAAGTGTGAATCTGTGATCAATATTTGACCACAAAATGGGCACAATGCAACATTCTATACGATTTTAAAAATTGTTAAACCATATAGCTTCCTTGCAGCCCAAAACAGAGACAGGTCACATTAAACACCATTTTACATCATAAACTCAATCATGAATTAGAAAACAAGCTAAAGCATTCTAGAAACAATTACAGCTTGGTGCTATAAAGTGTTTGTCAGATGTTAGGTACACCCCTTTCATATAAAGTGTTACCCAAAATGTATACATACAGCATAAACGTTCTATTGTAGCTCTTTTAAAACATTTTTTTCAGTAATGAACATTACTAGACCAATGGAAGGATTCTGACAAAGGTGGATCATACATAGTTGTTTTTGTCATCCTCATGCTGCTACACTCCTCAAAAACTGAACTGGCTAGCTAGCTTTTATAAGCCAGCCAGGTTGAGATTTGTTTACTGGATTACCATGCCAATGATATTAGACCATGCGTTCCAGAACTATCAACCAACCTGCATCCCTAACTACAGTGATATTTCATACATTCACACATACATTGATATTTCATACAGCTATACAACTATCAACGAACGTTCTCAAAGTACAGTAATAGTTTTAAGAACTACTTTTATAGGTGGAGGGCATAAACAAATACAATATGTATTGTAAAAAACCAACTAGCACCATTGCTTCTTGTTGTCAGAATTGTTGCTGTCAGTGTAAATCGTTGTATAAAGGCAATAACACACTCAAGGGTGTTCTATATTTAGGATATCTGAACAACTGTTATGGTCGACGGCATTCGGCTGCGCCTCGTGTCTATGACCGCATCACAGTGGTTGCGATATCCATAATATAGCACACCCTTGAGTGTGTTATTGCTTTTGTACAACAGGTTTATACTATTGTGCTGTTTCTGTTTTTCATGTTGCATTCTGCTGTGCCATGACATTTTGCATTGAATGTACAACAAAGCCTTAAAGGGATGGCTCAGCCTATTTTCATATTTAGGTAAAATGTCATCTTACCCTGGGTTGTCCAGAGATTGTATATACTAGATATATTGTCATGTTTTGGGTTGTAATGATGATGAGTTATTGTTGTCTTATACTACAGCCTAGCAAGGTAACTTTATCCAAATAGCAATCAGGATCTTCTTGTCTTGATACAAGAATACTCACAGGAGGCGAGAGATATGCATGACAACCTGTTGTTCTGTTTATCTTCGGTTTAGTGATAATAATAATGTGTACCACAATACAACAAGGCTGCTAGCTCCAACACTACGGGATAATATCCACCGCATGTAGAGCAAGACGCAAGCCATTAGTATATCAAACAGGGTACTGAGCACACACCGGGTAGGGAAAGGTAGACATGAACAATTGCATACATAGACATGAGATGGACACACCCCATAATAGTACACCCACAACTATATGCCACTTGCTTGATTTACTATTGGTTTGTGAGACACAGGGAAGATGGAGCTAATCCCACTTGGGCATACATTTCAGACCAATTACCATCAAAAATGTTGATTAGTTTATTTTAGTTAGCCTTGCCATTTCCGTAGCAAAGCCAAATAAAGTGTCTTTTACCATTTAACGATCAAATGTCCTGCCCTTCCCATAGGTGACCTATCTAACTGTGTTAGTCTACTTATTGTAAATAAGCGCCAAAAGAGCTTGTTGCCAACATTGCGGTGGAGTGAACTGGCTTCCTTTAAAGAGGCTTTGGCAGCACCCTCTCCGATATACAGGATTCTGACGGACCTTAAGTTAGCATAATTTAAATGACATGCCAAAATCTCCTCAGAGAAACTTCAAAAAAGTTCCAAAGTTTACTGGCCTATGAGGACAACTCAGGGTAAGATGATATTTCACCTAAACATGAAAATAGGCTGAACCTTCCCAACAAATACATTGCCCTCCATAAGTAATGGGAAAGTGAAGCATTTCTTCTTCTTTTGGCTCTATACTCTTCAGTTGTCAGCTGAAAATGGCTACAGTACAGGCCTGGCAGAGCATCACCAGAGAAGATACCCAGCATCTGGTGGGGTCAATGCACAGTATTGTCGACCAAATACTAAACATGAGTGCTTAATTTGGACATTATATGAATCTGTCCCATTACTTTAGGTGCCCTGAAATAGAGGAACTCTGTATACATTTCTTAATGGTGAAACTAATGTGTACACACAAATACCATCAAAAAAAGCTTTGATGGATCTATACTTTAACCTCATAGTAATTGTTTGATATCAAATCCCAACTTTTGGAGTATAGAGCCAAAAGAAGAAAAACTGCTTCACTACAGGGTACTGTAAAGACAAGAAACAGATTTTCATTTAGATAAATACTCCTTTGACTTAAGAAAAAGATTTTCATTTAGATAAATACTCCTTTAACTGCAATTAATTCTAGGCATGCTCCAGTTTTTATCTTAAAAAGAATGGGTTAAGAACAGGGAAAAAATAGGGCAATGGTGAGGGAGGAGAAGGGGAGTTTCAAGGCAATTGCCATTGATTGTATGTTCTGCAATTAAATGGGCTGATTTGGGAACCGTTTTACAAAGTGACTAAATTATCTGATTGTGTTGTATACCTCCAACCCCCCACGAGAGCGAAAGAGAGGGAGAGAGGAGGAGAGAGAACGAGGGTCATCATGACCAGGCAATGTTACACAGGTTACTTTGTAAGTCATTTGCGGATTGCAAATAAACACACGGTTGCTCTCAGTCACCTTTTTAAGTGTGTGGTTTGCAACTCTGCAACAGCTTGGTCAACTCATCACAGCTTAACCCATCCATAGACAATACAACAAGCAATGTATCATTGGAAAATTGTGTTTACAAATCCATCGAGACATTGTGGCCCCCCCAAATAATTTTCTCTTATGTTCTACTCTTTTCAGTATCTTTCTAGCCCAGTAAACATGGGTCCACTAAGGAGAATTGACTCTGAGCAGGAATGACTGGTAGGATCACACTAGTGGTCCCAAATTCCATCTCTGTGTATATGGTTACATTTTTGGAGGTGTGACAAAGCTAAGTAAAACTGCATCCTTTTGAGTGGATCATTATGGCAAACTGGATTTAGTCTCTCACTCTAAACACCAGCTGGCATCTTAATCACAACGTTCTGCTGTGGTATGTAAACATATCTGGATGAGAAGGGTTTCTATTTCTCTGTCTGCTTTAACCTGCATGCCAGAGGTTATATTGCATTTGCATCAAACAAAGCCCCTGACAGTATTGACAATAATATTAATGATGACTGCATCATTTTCTCACTTACTTATGCATTGTGAAGGACAAGTTGCAATGTGAACAAGTTTCATGACATATTCCTTGTTCATGTTTGCTTATTATGGTCAACATAAGTCATGATCTGCAATATGTGGCACAAACTGTCAAGACTATGTGATGCTGCCGATCATATATTGAATCTGTCAAATATTAAATCAGAGGCATGCATGAAGTAGAATATCATATAGAGACTACAGTAGGATAATGCAGAAAGGGTTGTTGGTGTTGTGTCTGAGAACTGCTGATGGACAGTGTGCTCTACTGTGTGGTCTTATTCACCACTCATCCTCATTATCTTACTTCTCTTCCTCCGTAAGGGTTACCATGGTGATGGCTGACCAGTCGTGTACTGTAACTTTATCACTACTTCATACAGATTGTGAATATCCTCCGGTAATGTCTGATTAATGTTGAAGATAATCTCTTGTCAATATCAGATTTTTCTTTCTTTCATTTTCCAAATCATTATTTTGTGTCTTGATCACCTAATTCAATACCCGGTATGCGTGCATCCAGCCTATCTAGAACATTAGAGCCAGACAGTGTGGTCTGCACAGAGGGATTTTCAAACATCGCCATTACAATACATTCCCTTTTTTTAAATCCTGTAACTTTAATTTACGCTATCTTGCCACTTATGTATTCATGTCTTCTCTGAGGGCTTTGATAAAGACCCTAGTAGCTGTCTGTGGGTGCTGCAGTGCTAATCTGATGCATATTACTCACTTTTCTGTGGTTGTGGTGTATGGGAGGTGAGGTGGGGGTGGGGGTGGGTTTCATTTGCACAGTGTTCCTTTGCCTGATTCCTGCCACTGCACCCAGCAAGCAGACAGAAAGGCATTGAAAACCTTGGTTTTGGAAGATTAGTCATCATAAAAGGCAACATGTCTGTGATTTATTTTTCTTAAAAGATGCCTGTAAGAATGCAGCACTCAAAGGTACATATGGCACTATTAAAAGAAAGTTCCATGGATGCATTTACCATTTCTTTTGTTTAACAATACGGCAAAGGCTGACATTAAAGCCAAGCTGGGAGCCATTACAGTACCTACCATGTCACTCTCTCATGACAGCATTTAGCATTGGTCTGTGTTTCCTTCACCTGCCATGCAGAGTTAGAAACTTCATATTTACATGTCACTCTTCAATATACAGTGCCTTCCATAAGTATTGGTATAAGTAAGTATTTAGCTCTATACTCCAACAGTTTGGATTTGAAATCAAACAATTACCACAAGGTTAAATTAGATATTCTCAGCTTTAATTCAGTGTTTTATTTTTTCAGATTGGTTTCACCATTTAGAAATTACAACCCTTTTTTATACATAGTCCCCCTATTTCAGGGCACCAACAGTATTGGAAAATTGACTTGACCAGTGTTTCTGGTTATTTAGATGTGTTCCATCACATCATTTGTGCAGGTATAAGAGAGCTGTCAATGTCTAGTATTGATTCTAGGCTTTGCATTTGCCTTTGGAGTACTCCAGAGGATACAACTGCAGGCAATTACATCTATTATAATCCAGGCAAAGGTACAAAAACATGACGGGCAAAATCCGTAGTAAGGGTTAGAAAAGAGTTCAGCAACAAAGTGGTCAAAAATAACAAAGCTATCAAAAGGCACGGGCGGGACCATGCGGGAACAGGCAAGTCAGGAAACACCGAGGTGGGGACTGTAATACTGCCTGAGGTGGAGTGAGACTGAAGGGAATATAAAGGGAGTGAGAACAAAGGGTAATTGGGAACTAATGAGGGACACATGAGGGTGATTGGTAGGCTGAGGATGTGGATTGTGGTGGTGGTTGTGACAGGAGTCTGCTATTGATGCCTGTCAACATGAGGTTCAAAGAGACGTCAATGAAAGTCAAGGAAGCCATTATGAGGCTGAATTATCTGACAAATCAATCAGAAACATAGCCAAAACATTATACTTTATAATCAACAGTTTGTAATGTTATTACAAAAAGAAAGAAAGCACTGGTGAGCTCAGCAATCACAAACACGCTAGTAGGCCAAGAAAGACTTCTACAGTGGATGACCGAATCATGCTCACCATTATTAAGAAAAAAAAAAAAAAAACAGATCAGGAACATTCTCCAGGAGGTGATGTGAGACTACCATCCGCAGAATACTTCACCAGCTGAACTACAGAGGCTTCACTGCAAGATGAAAACCACTAGTTATCCTCAAAAAGGATGGTCAGGTTACAGTTTGCTAAAAAGTAGCTAAAAAAACCTGTAGATGTCTCTAAAACAGATAACACACATTTTATCATGTACCAGAGTGTTTGCAAGAGGAAAGTTTGGAGAAAAAAGGATCTGCCCAAGATTTACAGCATACCACCTAGCATTCACCACACTACATGAGGCTACGCTAGCTGGCTAACAACAGGGTGGTTGGATAGTAATAAACCCACACTAGGTAATTACTATAAACCGTTACCTGGCTACTTTCTCTCCTTTCAGGTGATTTAGATTTTTGTCAGATGCGTTGTCAGTGCGTTGACACATTACACGTGTTGCTACTGGCCTGTTTGCATGCATTCAGAGCTTGCTAGCATACAGAAGTCACACTGTTGACATAGCCATAGGGGATTTCAACTTACCTGGTGATGAGCTTCAGTCTTCGCTCCTACCCTGTGCATGGTCAGATTCGTTGACTACTACGCTGAGGTGGGTGGTTGTCAATAGGGCTATCTCCATACCACTTTATTTGCGTCCTCCGAATAAGGACAATAGTAATCAGTGCCAAGAAAACAGAGTGAGGAAGGCATATTGCTCATAATTCCGGAGGCTCCATGGGATTTTCATCTCACGTGTCCCACTTGCCTTGATGTTACACACAGGAGGACAGCTTCTCTATCCTTCTTTTGGTGAGCTTGCTCCCAATTGTTAGGTTTGGGAATCTGACGAGAGCTTTGTGGAGAGTGTTGCACTGGAAACAGGCAAGCCCCCATTCATGCGTATGCATATGCCTGGCTTTCAAGATTGCCTATCATTGCATATCATCAGTCTATTTTCTCTTTTTCTGACCATTCTCTGTAAACCTTAGATGGTTGTGCGTGAAAATCCCAGTAGATCAGCAGTTTCTGAAATACTCAGACCAGCCCGCCTGGCACCAACAACCATGCCACGTTCAAAGTCACTTAAATCACCTTTCTTCCCCATTCTGATGCTCGGTTTGAACTTTAGCAGGTCGTCTTGACCACGTCTACATGCCTAAATGCATTGAGTTGCTGTCATGTGATTGGCTGATTAGATATTGTGTTACCGAGCAGTTGAACAGGTGTACCTAATAAAGTGGCCGGTGATTGTATATCAACGATTGGTTGATATGTGACACCTTGGATCAGACAGCAGAGCACACAGAGTTCCTGGTGTTGCACCTCGTCATCCTAGGCTTCTGGATAAATCATGCCAAAAGCTTACCGCCCCAAAGGACAAACCTTGTCAGTGACTCTGGGCTCCAGCTGCCCCCATCGTGGAGGAGAGAGGCTTTTCGCCTATGCTTCGAAGCGTTTCGTCTAGCCACGGCAGTCATATTGGATGTGTCTGAGGCTACTTGGGCACATGGCCTCCTAATAGTGGTAGTCCCATGTTGACTTTGAGACTTTGTTGCTAGCCTTGACCACGGTCAAGCACGGTAGCGACCTCCATGGTTCATCCTTCATGCACTGAGTTTGCCCTTGGTGACTCAAGGGTTAAGATGCATCCTAATGCCACGTTCAATCCCAAAGTAGTTTCTATGACATATAATAGTGCTACTGAACTGTTTTCCTTCCACCTTTTCTTCTCTGGAGGATAGGCGTCTGAACACTCTCAGTGCGCGCACTACTCATTTACATGGACAGATCTGAGGCTTTCAGGGTGTGTGTTTGTGTATTTCGCCAACCTTGTATGGGGTAGGTCACTATCCAAACAGTGCCTTCCCGTTGTATAGTAGAAGCTATTGCAGAAGTGTACAGTTCTAAAAGCCTGCAGCCACCATGAGATTCTACCACCTGGATGTCACTGCCTCTATCTCATACGGTCCTTGGCACTGGAACTTTGAAGGGTGAACTAGGTACATTTGCATGTACTCACTCAAGTTTTCTGTATGGGCTTTGGCAATCGGGGCGTTGCATATGTCCCATAGTGAGATGTTGAACTGAGAGAACTTTGGGTTACGGTATGTAACCACAGTTCTCTGAATGAGTCATCTCACCAGATTGCACCTTTTCTATGGGCTTGTGAAGAGGTGGTTGACAGAATTAAATGGGGACGCATTGCAATCGTCTTATTGGCTAGGCTGGGCCGTTCCTGGCATTGTTAAATAGGGTTTCAGCTAATAGGATACACAGTGGTGCCCTTATCAAATTGCATTATCTTCTGGCACACTGTTGTGGCAGACCTTTGGCAGATGTTGCTGCAAATTAGTGGCAAGGTAATATTTTCACGTGCAAAGTTTTGTGACAAACCTCTGGTAAATCTCTGGCAAGTAATTATAGCACTTCGTTCTAAAAGAGAACTCAACACTTCGTTCTACCATTTGTGGTGATACATGGACTGATCTGTGAACACAGGACAAAATCATACTTTGCATAACTCAACTTATTTAAAAAAATAAATAAAACAACTTTAGTACAAAGACAAAAATATTCCAGAATTCATTGCATGCATTATGAAGATCTACTCACCTTTAACCATGATATTGAAGAAAAAGAGCAAAGATCTAGTTATTATTAAGGTAGGTTTTACAGGGAGAAAAGTGATGTTCAGATAGAACTGCTACAATTGATGTATAAGGAGAGTGAAAAAGATGAAAAAGCTACTGGAAAAAAATACAAAATCAAATCAGGTTTAGAACTGTTGCCCTTATTGTGTGACCTTATTAGAGTTTGTTACCTTGTTGCCAAAGGATTGCTGGAGGTTTGCCGCTTTTTGCCACTTCTGCTTAACTGGTCACCGCTAGTGGCAATTAATGTTCATTGTTGCAAAAGGTTGGCTGGAAGATTGCTGCTACTGGGAAACTCTTTGCCTCGAGTGGCAATACATGTTTGCTTATAGCGGCAATATGTTCATTGTTGCCAAAGGTTTGTTAAAGATTCACTGCTATTGGCAAAGTGCTGCAAACTTCTGGCAATATTTTGTGGCTGCAAATATGGCACAAGTTAGCTGCAAGTTTACTGCAAACAATTTATTTTGGTAAGGGTGCATATCCCATAGTGAGATGTCTCCCTCATCTCCTTCAGAGAACCAGGGTTACATACCGTAACCCAAAGATTTGAGATACAGTAGGCTTAATTTAAAAAACAACAACAACAACAACAACAACAACAGTATTCACATGCATGTTACAGTCAAGAAAAGCCCCATAGATGGATGCCTTAACGTATCATCAACTATCAATTATCATCAATTGTGGACAAATTATAGGAAGCCAGTATAGGAAAGCCTGCTGCTGAAAGGTCTGTTATGTGGTTGAACAGGGGAACCCATAGCAAGATTATTTTATTAAGGCCTCTTTGGGGCATGCTACTGTAACTTCAATTGATATAAGATGAATCCAGTTTGAGGCAGTTTTGTTCCTATGTAGTTTTGAGGTTGTTAAATATTTAATCATATGTAAGTAGTATTAAAGTTCAACAATCTGAAACATTCCACATTTTTAATTGGCATGATTTGAGGGACATACAAATCAGGTGAAGGGGTGAATTGATTATTCCATCATTGCACACATAGAATTCAATATTTAATTTCATACTACTTAAAAAAAAAGACATTTATGGGTCACTAGAGAGGAAAGAGGATTGAGTCATGCCTCCCAATTATTAATAAGAATAGTTACCGGTAGTCAACCTTTAAAACCTGACTAGAAGTTGTGTTCTTATACAACTGATATATTAGGAAAAGCTCTATGCATTTTTAAAATCTTTACATGCACACACACACACACACACACACACACACACAGTATTCCAGATAGTCAGTTCTGGTCAGAGGCACACATTAGGGTCAGGCCAGGTTTCATTTGGAAAATACACTGATTGTAATTAGCGGTTAACAGATTCTTCTCCACGCTCCCCCTCTGAATGCATTGTTATTGTTATTGCACAAAGGCCAGTTGGATAGCCTTCTCATCGATACTATGTACTTTTTCAATTAGGGGACTTTTCTGGGTCTATGGCTGTGATTCATGGGCCACATAATGTGAAGCAGACAACAACCCGAGGAGAATGGAGTTTAGAAACTTGGATTAAGAGAGACTCTCAATTTAACAGAGTGACCATGAACACAACACATACCACAAATGGAGAGAAAGTGTTCTGCCACACATTCTAGCATTTGTACGATTCTTCATGGTTTCCAATGTCAAGTTATGGTATTAAGGTATGGTTCAACAGGTTTGTTTTAAACCTTTATGATGGGAATTGTTACAAGGTAATATGCCAAATATGCCATATTTAGTATTATTCTTTCCACACAGGAAAACAAAGCCAGGCTTCAACCAAGACAAGATGAACTATTTGTTGCAATTGTTTTTGATAGACAGCAGATTTTATTCATTCATTCATTTATTTATTTATGACCATGAGGCTGTCTCCTCCCAGTCAGGGCCACAGTGAGAGGCCAGGAGGCAGAAGATGAATACCTGATCGCTCCACTCCCCAGACATTTCTAAACGAGCAAACTGGCAGTTTACAGCTACCTCTCATCATAACCTGCATGTTTTATAGATGAGGAGACTAGGCTTACTAACTGTAGTAGAATGAAAGCACTTCTCAGTATGGCACTGTAATAGTTGTGCAGTAAAATGAGACATCTTTATGGATGTTTATCATTGCACATTTCACCAGCTTTCTTTTTAACTGTCCAAAAAGAGATGGCAAAAGGGCTTCAAGGCTTGAGTGAATGTTGAAGCTTTTGTTTCATTAGCCAAGTATTCCACTCTATCAGAGTGAAAGAGAGTGAGAATGCTGTCCCTGTGCTTCCTTACTCAAATAGCAATCAAGGGAGGAAATGGGTTAGGGTAAGCAGCACTGCACAGTGAACAAGCAATAACAGCTCCTTTCTCTGCTTCATGACCTTCAAAAGTCATGCGTTTGTAATTGTCTGTTTGTGATTATCAGTTTGTACTGTATGCTGGCCCTCAGATCTGGATGTTTGTGTATGTGTGTGTGTGTGTGTGTGTGTGTGTGTTTGTCTCTCCACACTAGTTCTTTCCATCCAGGGGTTAGTTTCCCAAAAGCTTTGTAGCTCAATTTCTCCCGACAACCCCAGCTGCAAAGCCCCAAGAGAGTAACAATTGCAAAATCAATGTTTGCAGGTCAATCTTCTGTGGGTGAACAAAATTTGCTGGAGATTTGCTAGAAATTTCCTAGAAGATGAGTGGTCCTGGATTTTTAAGTACTTCTCTATGAAGCCTTCTGGAAATTGAGCCCTGATCATTGGAGGTGGACTTCGAGATGTTGGCTGTGTATTTATTTTGATTTTGGCTGAAGCCTGACTTCAGTCAGTACCGTGGTCAGTACCGTGACCAAGTTTTTCAACACAATAGCTCAACATTTCTCACCCTCTACCAGTGTGGCCAATGTTGCATGTGAAGATCGAGGTTTTGATTAACACCAGTCCTTGGCTGGCTTTGAGTCAGGTGTGAAGGGGCAGGTGTCACACGTTTGCAGATCATGGACCTAAGGGAGAAAGAGGAGAGCTGTTGGGCTTCTTATTCCATTACAAAAGCCTCAGGGCACCAGACAAGCACTCACCCCTCCCCTCCCCTTTGCGGTAACCCAATAGCCCCATCCACACCACCCTTCCATGTATCAGCAACTTCCCATGGTGAAAAATGTCTCACACCAACCAGCTCCACAGGAAGTTGACCCAGCAGTGCAGGTCATCACTCTGAGACAAAGAGATTCTTATCAGCCCAGTTGCCCTTTCTTCACCCTGCCTCCATCCCCAGACCCTCAGACTGTGAGTGATGACTTCTCTGAAACTTAATATCAGTGATATCATCGAGGTGCTTCTTTACCTTCTCTCAGGATTGAGAGGGGTGTCGTTAAGAATTACCATCAGGCCCTTGGCTGACGGAGGGTGCCTCCAGGGAGTAATGGACAGTTTGATGCCATCAGGTGGTGTAATACCAGACGGAATGACTAAGTGAAAAAAAAGCAGCAGCGCGCATAGAGAGGGTGATTCTCCACAACTCATTTTCTATTTTCCCCCAAGACAATCAATGGCAAGGAGAAATTACAAGATACCCTCCTGCACTATCAATTTCTTTTTTTTCACTACATTGTTTTGCATTTCTGTATTTTCTTACAGATTTCCACTTGAGAGGCTATGAGGAAAACCTCTTGGTCTGTTTTCTTTAGTTTTATTGGTAATGATGCTATTGAAATGAGATTAGCATGGAAAGGTGAGATCTAAACTGACAAATGATGATTCTGTATCCTCCGAATTAGGCCAACTCCACCATGCTCTGATTCTGCATGCACATTTATATTCTGCATAACAGAGCACATTCATTAAGTTTTCATGAGGAGTGAATTAGCTGGATCCCTAAATGCCTGAGCTATTACACTCTGTACTGTGGCTGTCAACATATATTAAACACATGAATATAAGAGATGTCTAACAAGTACATTAAGCTAACTTATTTTAAACAGCTGTGAATTTCTAGAAATGTTTTGTTCTTACCTTATAGCCCTCTCTCGTTCTATTCTCTTTGTTGGTCTGTTGGTGCACTAAAACATTATGGTCTAATGAGCCAAGTCATATAAACCTACCAAGGTCTTCAACTAGTGGCTCATCATTGGAAATGGTGCTATTGTTGTCCTTGTCTGTGATCAATCAACCATTCAGATGATCCAATATCTTATCTTCAAGTCAATAAGCCGAGCTCCCAAAGTGTGTTATCAACCATCCTTCTGTGTATTAACCAATCAAAAAAGCATGCCATTTAATTGGATAATCAATTAACCATTAACCAGTCAATACATTACCTTCTGAAACTGCCAGTCCACCATCTATTTGACTTATCAGCCATTCAGTCAATATAACATACAATTAAGATATCCATTCTTATGACTTTATCAAGTGACATTCTATACATACTAACCAAATAAATGGCTATCGTTATGCAATTCATCCATACTGCGGGTGTGTCTTGTAATGGACAGTGTGTAATTGACAGTCTTTTTTTAGCTGACTACCTTTTTCCTCTAGCAGTGTTAAATGCATGTGGGTGTTAAGGCTGAGAGGCAGCTGTGACTCTCCTGGTGAAAGGGGAGGCTGAGAGGATCAAAGACAGGAGCACCGTGTCCCTGTGGACATGGGCTGGCCGGGGTGAAATGGAGGGAAATTGCAGCATTCCCATCTCTGGCCTCAGCTGTCTTTGTGCGTGGCAGGGCTTGACATTGGGGCGCCTCCATCCCCTCATAATGAACCAGGCCTTAGTCACGGGCCAGAGGTGGTGTGGCGGGGTGGGGAGCCCGTTTCATTAGCCAGGGAGAATGGACAAATTTCAGGCATCTGATGGAGCGTGACAAGGAGGGCTAACTTTTACTTTTTGGTGATGCAGGGTCTGAAGTCTATGGAACTAAGCTGCTGTCGGTCCAGATGGGGTCTGGCCACACCAGATTACCCCTTCTCCGCAAGACTGCCCTTGGCTCTCTCAAATTATTCAGAAAGTAATGTGGTGTAATTCTTCACATCACTATGGTTCTCTCCATATCCCCCTTGCTCTACTTTGACCCCACCTCCACTTCACATTTTCTGTCATGACTATTTTGTGCCACATGATGCATCTTTTTGATTTCAGTTGAATATTGCCTTATGAAAGAAAGAGAAGTAGTTATGTTTGGTGATTTGAGATGACATTTGTGATGGAGTGCATTGAATATTTGAATTGAAATCGTCACTTGGTATGGGGTGTTTGAGATGTTTTTTGAGGGATGGAGGTTTTGGATTCAGTTTGATTAAAATTGTGTTAATATCTTGTCACTCATAGGAATTGTATAAATGGAAGATGTGTGTGTGTCACTAATGCTTTGTACACATACTGTAACATATGAAGAGGGAATCCTCCATCTTACCCTTATTGATCTTATAACTTTGATTGTTGAACACAATGGGTGTTAAGCTCTGTGAAACAGATGGCACAAATATATTCAGCTATAGGGGTTAAACACCTTATTTACTTTCTCAAGTACCTCAAGTGGCGTTTAAGTTTTGTGAAAGCAGAAAGGACCAGTCTCTGTTTGTGAGTTGGTGTGTAAATTCCTACTTTCTTTGAGTTCATCTTGCCATTTAGTCACACACCTCTTTGTCGCTCTGTCCATATGGTTAGGGAGTGTTTCTCTGAACTAAATCCAGGAGAATAAAAGGATGCAGGGCTGTCTTTTACCCAGGTTAAATTCTGTACCACACCTACAGCCATGTGGAGGTGGAGGATAGTGTATTGACTAATTTCCTTTGGGGATTATTGGAAAGATTGTGTGCTCCTTGGAGGAGTGGGATATGGAGGGGTCACTGGCTTAGGGAGCCAGGATATGGAGGTGGATGGGGGGTTGTTGGGGGATTGGTGTTCAGGGGAAGAGGAGGTTAAGGAGGGCATGGATAGGGTTTTACAGAGCCTGGGCTTAAAGAAAAGAACCTGGCGGCTTTAAAGGAACCACATCCACACTGACCGGTCTAGTGCCTCTCTCTGCAGCCCCCCGTCAGTCTCACACTGGAGCGGTCCATGGCCAGCTGTGGTTTGCCTTACCCCACAAGTGACAGGGCCATAACCTGTAGAACAGCCCCTACACCAACTAACAGTTGTGTGATAGTCAGGTGAAAATTAACTTTGTTCATTTCAGTGTGCATTAATGTATGTGTATTTGTTTATGTGTATATGTTTGTATTATATATATGTGTATGTTTGTTTAACCCTACTCATGGTTGTATCAGTGGGAGCAATGTGTTATGTGGGTAATGTAGATTTTACCTGGCGAATGGGGGGAGGCCCAAGAGAATGATGCAGTTAAGGAATCTGTCCTCGAACATACATCATGTCCAATGCAGCTCTAACAAATGTCAAGCCATCCTAGCAGCACTCAAGCAGGGAAAGAATAAGGTTGTCGGGAAAGGTCTATGCCCAGTGAATTAAATAAATGTTTCATGAATTTTAAACAGCTTGCTGTTGTCTGCCTGCAGTTTTAGACTAAAGGTTTAGAAAAAAGAGAAAAGAGATAGAGAAAATCTGCATACATTTGCATTCATTTTCAAAAACATTAATTTGCCTCCAGAAGTGGAATTACAGTGTTGGGGTCTTGTATTTCTTTCGCTCCCTCTCTCCCTCTATCTGGGAGCGAAATGCTCTTGCAGACATGTTATATGCTGTTCCATAATCTCAGCCCTTTCGATGTCCTGTAGAAATTGAAAGCTATGTACTCTGTGTTTTGTGCTATTTGAAAAGTCTCAAGTCTTGCCCCTCTGCCAAAGAAAAGCCCAGTTTTACTCTGTCTGGCCAATTGACTTAAAGATGACTAATCCAATGTCTGGATCAAATGCTAAAATATCTTCCCATCGCACTCATAAATAGCCTCTATGTTTGCGACTATTTGGTTAGTAAATCCAAGCCCAATTCACTATTCTTCATTTTTGTTGGTGAGAGCATCTGGCATTTTGTGTTGTTTTCTTCTTCTTGGAATCAATAAATCTTAATGGACTTGCTTGCTAATGAGATATCTGGTTGGTTCCAGGCATAGGTTTCTAGGTTATTGACTATTACCTTTTTTTTCAGAGTGGTAACAATGGCAGTGTTTTGATACAATCTTCACACACTATGTCTCTACAAACCACATGTGTATGGAACAAAAGTAAAAGCAGAATGAATGGAGATATATACTTTGTTAAAGCTTCTTGTGCTTACCCTGTGTGGGAGTGGGCTCCATCTTTCAGAGTGGTTAACAGGAGATGCCCATGTTTACATAACCTTTATCAGCTTGCCTGCTGTACTTTTTCACCATACTGTATGTTGTTTCTCAGAGAGAGCCCCTCCCCACCTCTCCTTCCCTGAGGAATTGGAGCTTGGCGCCCTAGTTTAATTTGAAACACTAGCTAAATGTCTGTGTTTTTTTTATTTCTTCTGTAATTCTAAGGCCCTGTTCTCTAATATTGTGAGAAACAATTAAATTGACTGTTGTTTTACGGTGAGGAGGAACACATTTGCACAGTGTGGTTTTATCAGTGAGGGTTTTATATGCTTTGTAAAACTGTCTCTCTACCACTCTCTGCCTCTGTAAATGGCTGAGGTAGATTCTGAGTGTATTAACACAGATGAATACATTTTGCTGAAATTGCATACTCATTGTTACCACCTCCTCTCCTCTAATTCCATTTCTTATGCAATAAGCATACAATTATTTATACTTGCTGATGGTCTCTTTCAATTGAACATTCATCAAGAATCCTTACAGTGAATTGTAGATCTGTTACTTAAGTGTCTCTACTCTTTCTCTTTGCTCCAAGAGGTAGCAGTTAGAATTCATAGCAGGTTCTCTCACAGCGTTCCCATTAATCCTGCTTTTCAATGTGTTATGTCCTCTGGCCAGAAGATAAGTCTGTGTTGGGCACCCCAAACCTTGACACATTCTGCTCTGATTGGGTAATGGCGTAAGACAGGGCTTATTGACCCGCCTGACTGATGCAACTCCAGAGGTTTTCATTACGGGCTTTGCTGCCTTTTAAAAGATCTTCAGCTGTGACTGTCTCTATTCGAAAGGCACAGTTGTAACAACTCAAATTCATTTGAGTGGAAATAGCATCACCCTTTGAACCATAGGTTAATTAAGCTCTTTAAATGTTGACAGAACCTGAAACCTCAGTGTCTGCAGGTGGCTGGAGGGCCAGATAAATTGTAACTCCATTCGCCAGTATTCTTGGGAGGATTCTGCAGAGAAAAAAACGTGGTCCATTGTTCCAGTGGTACATGTAAGCAGTGACAAGTGAACACTAACCCCTTGTTTGTTTTTGACCCTCTCACTTTTTAAAGAGAGAGAGAGACAGAGTGTGTGAGAGAGAGAGAGAGAGAGAGAGATGCTTCCTGCTTTTCCAAAAACATGTTGAAAGGACTAGTACTGTAGTTGCTCTCTCAAAGTACAGATATATCCTAGGATGTAACGAGTCAAAAATCCTTGATAGCAAAGTTTAACACACCATACAGCTCTATACACAGGACTAGGACTACTTCTAACAATTCCCATGAAACCGAAGATTCAAATTTGGTAACTGTATGACCATAAAATCTCCCTGCGTATTTTATGTAACCACTTTTCCAAATAACCACTTTTCCAAAACACTCTTCTTCAAATGAAGATTCAAATATATCTGCAGAAAAGACTGGTGTGTTAACTATGACATGATAACTTGAGTTTGAAAAAAAAATATTTTGGTTGGTGAAATAGATTCACAATACATAGATTCACAATAACATAATAATCAATAGAATATTTCAGAAAAATAGAATGATTCAATATGACCCATATGAACCCTAGCCCTAACCCTAACCCTAACCCTAACCCAAAGTGTCCCTCAATTCAATAGATAATACAATAACACAACAATAAATAAATAGTTCCTCTAAAGATTCTATTACATGGATTGATATTCTCATCATAAATGTATAAAAGAGCATATTTACAAAGCTAGAATGAATGCGCAAGCTAGACTGGGCTCACACATCAAATGTGCTTGTGCACATCATACACCATAGCCAACAAAACAGCTGACAGTCTATGCTATGGTCTGGCATGGCAATACACAGCTGGCTCCCCTGATAAAATAAATGACACAACGAATGAAAATATAGCTGCCGCTAGAAATTTGAAATATAGCAACGGTTATCCAGCTAACGTTAGCTTTCCCTCAGCATTTGATTTACTATTTACATGGATAATAAACATCAGATCATTACAGGAATTACAGGGCAGGTATCAGATATTCATGAGAGCTATATAGTTTGATAGATCCCGGATTACATTTTACAACTTTTACTTTTTTTTTAGGTGGAGCGGGACCTGACGCAGCTTACCTCTCGGTCAGATGTTACTAGACTCATACACACATAAAGCCCAAAACAAATAACAGGTGGAGATGTATAAAAAAAAGACATAAAAAGAGGCAGTGATTTGGCAAAATTCATACTGTTCATATGTGTAGCGCAAGTGTAACAAGTTAATATGAGGATGTTGATGCAGTGGTTTGTCACTACTTACTGTACCCACTGTTTCAGCTGTCTCTGTGAAAGGGACAGGTTGTACAGGTTGTACAGGTTGTACAGGTTGTACAGGTTGTACAGAACCTAAAAGGGTTCTTCGGCTGTTCCTGTGGGAGAACCTTTTAAGGAACCTTTTTGGGTTACATGTAGAACCCTTTTCACAGAGGGTTCTACATGGAACCCAGAAGGGTTCTACATGGAACTCAGAATGGTTCCAAATGGGTCCTCCCACAGGGACAGCCGAAGAACCCTTTTAGGTTCTGTACAGCCTGTACAAAAAGTGAATGTAGCCAATTCAATTCCTTTACCGATTTGATTCGGTCATTCTGTTACCGATTTGGTAACAAAATGACCAGTTGTAATCACTTATTAATTCATGAACTAAATCAATAAATCAAATTGGTAGGTCTACCTATTGTATACTTCTTAGTTTTGTAAACTTTTGTATACTACCGGAGACTGGGCAATGATTCTTAATCTTACCAGTGCCAAACCATTTCTGCAAAGTGAAATATAAGTGTTGATATTAGTTGACCGGAGTCTATACATGAACATTAATGAGGATTGATGTTTTTCTAAAGACCTTTAAAGACCTTTTCTAGTAGATTTCTAGTAGTAGTAGTTTTCTTTGATGCTTTTCCATATGTTTGAACAGAAATTGTGACGGGTGACAGTTGAGAAATGTATTTCTGACTTAATTCCCCAAAAACATAGACTCTTAGCTTTCATTTGACACCCAATTTGATATGCTCTGATACATTTCCCTATGGGTCCTTTTACACAGAACTGCCCTTATGTCACTTTTCAATGCAACATCTGAAAGAAAAGCGACGGGCACACGCTGGGCCTAAATACCATGAATCCTAACCCAAACCCCAACCTTCACCAAACCCTTAACCCTATATTCTTAACAAATTTTTAACCAATTCAGAAGTGTCATTTGGTTTGCAGGTGTGTCCTTAGTCTCTCCCGAAAGAAAATTCATAGGAAACAAAACATGTAAGGGAACTACATTGAGGACTACTCAATAAGAGTCATGCAGGGGCGGGGCTACAGGGACATTTTGATTCTAAATTTCTGCACCCCGCCAGGTTTAGCTGAAATGTTTTTCAAAAAATCATAATTAGCCACCCAATGAGACAAAAAAATCTTTGTCCCATTCTGGCCAGCCACCCCACTTGGAATGTTCTGGTCACGCCCCTCATGTCATTGGGCATGATAAACACCCACTCTCAATGAGTAGTCCTCAATGCTGTTCCCTTACATTGTTTGCTTTTCCCATTTTCTTTCAGATGTTGTATTGAAGAATGACATAAATAAACTGTTCTAACTTTAGCTCTTCACTCTACATGTATAATGGGACATTAGACACACAACTTCAGTGACTAATACCGTTGGACTGGGCAACCTCCAGATTAACTAAATAAACAGAAATACATTACATAGTATGACGAAAATCTGACTTTTGACCATTGTTTTGGATTGTCTTAGGGTTAGATGTCTTAATCATTATCAGATAGGACTTCTATTGATTATTATATAAATCTCGCAAAATGAAAATGGTCAATTTGGGTACAATCAGTTTGCTTATTTCTCAGGACTAAAACTATATTTAAATAGTTATTTAAACTATATTTAAAAAATAATGAATACATATAGTATAAATAACGATGCAGGAATACTTATCTTATCTGTTTCTAATTACAGAAACCATTCTGCGATAGTGGGTGTCATGGCTTGTTGATTTGACATGGAATGACCCAGGATTAATTGTAGAGGTTCTCTGTGTATGATCTCTGGAGGGAAACCTTTTGACACCTGGGCAATCTAATCCTATTATCTGACCCAATGTTAGTATCAGGTTCAATCAATAGGTACAGTGTCACACACTTCTCCTGCTTCTTTTGTCAGGAACGTTGCGCAGGTGTTTCTCCATATATTTAGAAGAATAACTAGCCTGGAGGTACAATAGAAGCTTTCAGTGGGCTAGAGAAAAACAAGCAGCCTCAAAGTTTTACTGATGGAGACATCATTATTTCTTCATTCATATTCTGAACATCTCAATTTTGCACCTCTTAGGCTCATGGTTACTTTGACTAGTTACACAATTAGCATTTCTTTATCTCATGACTATCATTATGAAATGAATGATAATGTTTGCCTTATGAATTGCAGTACCTCATAATGATGGTTAAGTCCTGAAATGCATTCAGGTTGGGCTGTTATCTCTAATGACCGATTGTCCCTGCTCCTTGAAAAAAAAAAAAAAGTCTACTGCTCTCAGTACAAAGGTAATTGTCTATTTATATGCCTAAACACAAATACATTGTGATGAATGGGCCTACTGTAACTGTAAATTGAATGTTTTTCACTTTTGTATTCTTTATGATTATAGATGATGAGTTTTATGGGTACGCTAAATAGATGGGTATCACTTTGTACTTCAGAAAGTCTCAGTTCTGATAGGGAAGTTTGTGGGCAGTAGTCTTACACTTGAGTCTTTTTTAACCCTTGTTATGTAAAATGTACATAATCTGTGATGATAAGACATTCCGTAAAGTGACTGAGGTGACTCTGCTGTGGGTTATGGATCTATTTGAATCTCCCCTTATGACTCCAACAACCCATCCTATTAATCATGAACACCCTTTCAAAATATTAAACCTGAGTGCAGTGCTGAGTGGTGGACCAGAGCTGTCTAACCGTCCCCCCTCCCCTATATTCTATGGAGCTTACTAAGCATGGGCGTCTGTGATGGTTCAAGACAAATGGATGAAGAGAGAGGCCAAGTGCTTGATCAGCCATGGGCTCCAGGTTTGAAAGAGTGAACTCTAATTAAATTTGACTGGGCCAGATGAGAAGTGTAAGGCCAAGGTTACCATGAAGAATGGATGGAGTGGAAAATAGCTTCTCTTTTTCCCCAAACACAGAAGGCCTATAATGGATGTCTTTATTCAGGAGATTTGAATAGTGATATTTTGGCAACTGCTTGTCTTTGGAGTTCATTATTCTTTAGTTCTGCTTAACTGTGAAGGTTTATGAGGAACGCTGCACCTTGGAGTCTCTGAATGGGTCAGTCATTTACTATACAGTATCACAAGAAATCAAGTCTTATTCCCAGAGAGACTGAGGAGAGTATTGAAACGTTTAGAAAGTAGTAGTTGGATGTACTGTGCACATGAAGGTTGAGTTTGGGTTGGATGAACCATTGGTATAAAGGTGCCAATGATAAAGATCCATATTTCTGGATATTCTACTGTAATTGCAATGTGTTGAGGGCTTTACACAAGCTTAGAATCTGTGGTATAACAGATTGACTGTAGCATGTACTATATCTATCTTTTTTGTATGATTATAAGCTTGGCAATGTATATGTAATGCATTTTCCAGATGAGATGTCATGGACATTTTTCTTCTTGCAAGATGTTTCTTTCTTTGTTTCAAGATGAGTCAGTCAGAACAGTAATTAAGTTTTTTTTCAGAGTGTGAAATAGGAGCCAGAAAGATAAATCAATAATGATACCTCAGAGTTTCGAGTCTGCCATATTATCCCTCAGTGGTACTGAAAGTGCTTAATTTGACCTTTTGAATGCTTTTTCACCCACACTCCGCTCACAAAAACACTTAGTCCCAAGCGTTTCCCTCATCTAAACATGCTTCTTAATGTAGCCTACCCCAAACAGGGCTGAAACATTCTCTGTGCAAAAGCAATTTGTGAACCACCAACTAACTATGTACCTTGCCTTCTGAAAGTGCATCTTGGAGTGTTTCCTAGGTGGACATCGGGACATATCCAGGATTCATCTTTCGATATTGTACTTTGTTAGGAGAAAACTGCAGGTTTGGACGGAAACATCAGGCTTCTCTAAGGCTCCAGATACAGCCCAGTGTTTGTAGGGGGATGTAAATCAGAGGTAATGGATGAGGGCCAATAAAAGCACCTACATATGTGACGTTAAATGCTCTACCTCACATGATCCAACATCTGAAAGGCCCTGAATGAAGATCTTTTATTAAAAGATGCAAGATGGGGCAAGATTGTTTTGGTGGTTTGCCCTCACACAAGTCACAGAGCGGAACAGGAGTCCTGGGGGAGAGGGTAGAGTCTTGAAGATGACAGCCAACACTAATGTAGCCTCTATGTAACATAACACAGAAGACAAACACAGGTGAGCTCTTGATCTTTATGGTGTCAGGTGTTGGAAGATCTCAGCCATCATATAGTATGATACAGCAATCTGAGCAATCGAAAAGCAGTAATTTATTTTTTATTATATATCTCTATGTCCTAACCTTTGATAGCCTTATCACAGTATTAAGAGTTTCAAGCAAGGTGATCTTAATTCTATAGCATTTTAACTGCACTACTCTGTCACACAATCATCAGAGGTTTCCACTAGAAGTAGTAGTATCCAGCAAAATTAAGCATACTTTTATATTATACACTCTATTTTTGTGGCTTCTGGCACATCCTAACACCTTAATTCCATCCCAAATACACAGGTTAATTGATTTAATATTTCAATTAGCTTACCCACATTGGTAATGTACTGAATTAGTTTAACAAGGCATTAAGCCTGTCTTGTGTGCCAGTCCACTTGTTTGTGGAAGAGATATTGATATTCAAAACCGAGCCTGTACTCACGTAATAGACTGATTTTACGAGATGGATAGTTGCGATATTGAGTAGAAAGACTTGACTAACAACATTATTTGACTCAATGCATAGCTCACTTCAATACATTACCATCAAAGATACAGGGGAAACCCCTAGGCCTACATATAAAATATTTAAACTGTCATTGTGAATCTTCAGACAGTCACACATTTGATAGACCTATTTACCTGGGTAAATATTTATGGCGTTTGCACATGCAATTTCAGCGGATTGAAACGCGTGAATTAAAAGTTGTTTATGAAGTTGAAAAAGTAGCTGGCTCAAAAATTATTTATTAGTTGGCTATTTGGCCGACAACTGGCGCTTTTGGAAAACTCAATCATGTAATTTAGTTTTATACTAAATTCTAAGCAGCTGTTTTTAAACCCTACAATAATGTAGCTGGTACTGATAAATAATAATATTGAGTGATGAGATCAAGTAGATGAACAGTTAAATTGCGGGCGGACAGGAGTATTGAGTATTGCTGGACATGCCTGCACAGCAGCTGAGACAGACAGTCAGGGCTGAGGCTGCTATGTCAAGGTGGCGTAGTAATGAATCAAGCGGAGGAAATGAAAAGAGTGTGGGGCTGAATACTGCCTATCGCAGTGTGCCAGGCTCCTGCTAAAACTCCTTGCCCAAGGGGAAGGTTCAGACATTCACAGTGAACTTCCTCTCTTCTTCTCTCCTCCTCCTCCTCCTCCTCCTCCTCCTCCTCTACCTCTCCTCTCTTTGCTGGAGCTCAGTAAGTCCACAGATTCAGGTCAGGAAAATCTGACAACCTGCCTTTAGCAGCTATTAAAGTAGGGTTCACCAGATAAAGGCCTCCAAGGACAGGCATCCATCAGGAAAAGTAGGGGGGGAGTCAGCCTCATGCTTTCATTAAAAAAGGGTTGGTGTGGGGGAAGGCTGAAAAAAATGAAAATTGCTCAGTTGAAACGTCTTGTCCCTCAGTGTCTCTGTATTTCATGCTTTACAACCCCACTTTCCTCCTTTCCCAGCACCTCCAACCCATTGGTCTATACACATGAATGTCATTATAGCCTGATCCACTAGTCTCTGCATTCCCATCTCCTTGGGGCTGTATTGCTTAGCCAGGGCTCCAGGGAGACTCCTGTCTCTCTACCCTGGAGAGTGAGGTGACTCCTTTTCATTCTCCTCCAGGCCACATGTTAACTCAGGCCTTCTATCTGACTAAACCCAATTTCTTCCTCCACTGCCTCTAACAGTATCATCAGAAAAGGGAGCAGTGGAGCCATAGTTTATTCCCACTGGCCAGATTTACATACGTACCACTGTACAGAAATCCACTCTGAGAAAGTGGTTGTGGCTGACTTTAGAGGCCTGGGCCTCTGCTACGTTCATTCCACTAAGCTGTAGAGCTCCTTTCTTCTTCTTGTCCGCATGTCTCCAGATTTATCCTTAGGTGTTCCACCCTTTGTGTGAGTGTGCGTTTGTGAGTGTGTGTGTGTGTGTTGGCATTACAGTACCCAATTCTAAGTGTGTGTATATTGAAAGGGTAATCCTGCAAAGCATTGTAACAGCCAATGTGACAGGAAGGAGATTGGCGAGCAAACACAGCAAAACAGGATTTAAGCCAATATGAGTAAACAGTGTTTGCAGGTGCCGCATTGGACAGAGATTCCTGGCTGGCCAGTTGCCTGGGAAAGGCCTAATTAAACAGCAATATGGTGAGCTTGAAAAGGCCTTACACTGATAGGTCTCTTATTGAACAAAGGGACACTGGGTCACAAATAACAACATGGTCTCACTCTCACGCATGGTCTCACTCTATAGTAACTTCCATAAAATACTGAGCAGGTGAGGCCAAACAGCTCACACTGAGGAATAGAGCTGGCAAGCAACCTCAATCTCCTCATCTTTTAGGCCTATCTCAGAGTTCATGATGAACAATGGCAGTGTGTGTGTTGAACACACATCTGGCATCACCATCTCTAATGATTTAGTAACATTGACAGATAAATGCAATCTTTATGCATCAATATAATGCAGGCTTTGTCTTAACAGGATTTTAAATGGGGGAGACAATTGGTGAAAACATTTCTCTTGGCAGTGCCTCATAAAGTCCCTTATACTACGTCACTGTTGTGTTTGTCACCCCAAGAAAAAATGTGAAAGGAAATGATGACCTAGCTCAGAATGTCAACTTTGATTCATCTCCTGTGAGTGCCAGAGTGTCTATTTCATGGTAGAGAAGTTGTCTCTGACTATGGCTTCTTCTATTAAACAATAATGTGTAAAGGAGCATGTCTTAGTCGAGACTCAAGTGTTGAGTGTCCAGCTTGTCCATGGTCTTATACAGACCCCACATACTAGATACAAGACTGTTTGTTATAGAGAAAGGGAAGGGCAGGATATGGGGATGATAGAAGGATCTCTCTCTCTCTCTCTCTCTCTATCTCTCTCTCTCTCTCACACACACACACACACACACACACACACACACACACACACACACACACACACACACACACACACACACACACACACACAGACAATACTCTACATGGGTGGCAGTCCCAGGCCCAGCACACTCATATTTTTACAGCTGGACCCACGTCCTGCTGAGAGGGCTCTTCAAAGCCTTTCTGTCAAGAACATAGGGATTTTGTATTTCTTTGAAAATGACCGTCCTGTGCCAAACCAATGCTACAATGCTTCTGTGTGTCAAGTCCTGTGATGCACTAATGACTGTCATATCTAAACTGTCTTCTCTTTCTAAAAATAGCTCAAATAGATTTTATATTGTGTACAGTGTAAAATGCCTCAATCACTTATTGAATGTTGAATTGTCTTCCAGGTTAAACAACATTCCAGCAATGCAGGGTTAACTCTGCATTGTCAGTGTATATTTACTAGTGTCTGTGTGTTTTAGTCTGTGTGTATGTGTATGTGTCCTGTTGTTTTTAAGGAACTCTCAGGCTTTTTCACTTGTGATTTGAGCGCGGGCAGGGGAGACTCAGGGATGAGCTCATAAAGAATTCAAGTTTAGTTTATTTGATTGTTTCTCTTGTTTGGTGGAGCCTTCACAATGGGCCTGGCCAGACGAGTCCACTTTGAATTAGCCTGAGCGAGCAGGGAGAGAGGGGCGCAGAGAGGGGCCACAGCTAATCCCAGGATATTGAGCAGGATTCCTGGGACGCGGCTGCGCTCCTTTGCTTTCCCAAGTGTGACGGAAGGGTGGGAGTGGGAATGGAGGGGCGTGAGGAGGAAAGCTGGATTTGGGGTCTCTTTCTCTCCTTTGTGGGAGAGTTTTCACAGTTTAGGGGCACAGTGTTGGGGATTCTCTGCCCACTGGAGTGAGTCTTTTTGGGGGGAAACAGCCAGGGAGCGCCGGCCTCAGAGGATTAGGCACACTGTGATAATCAGGGGATCAGTTCACAGCATCCTGGAAGGGGGTCTTAGTCTATGTCCAACAGAGTAGGAAAAGGGAAGCCACTTTCCTGTGTTACCACAGATTCCCCTGACATTCCCCTCATATCCCACTGACATCTGCTACTCTCCCAAAAGACCTCTCTCCTCTTGTTCACACTTTGCCTACCCTCACTCATATTCACTTACTGAATGAAATAAAGCCAGCCTTTTCACCCTGTTATTAATGCTGTTGTTGTCCTATACTGTATGTAGTCATGAAGTAAAACAGAAATGTTGATTATCTTTGCTCACATAGATCACAGTGCCTTTCCCACTAACACGCACTCTCCCATGCTTTCTTTAACCACAACATGAAAGAAGTTTGTGGAAAATTGTAGAAAATTGTAGCAAGGTGGAGTTAGAATTAATAACAATAAATAAGATGACTAATATGATCTTACATAAACAAGGTCTTGAAAAATGAAAAGAAGAAGGCAAAGAACAAAGAAAAATACATAGATAGAGAAAAATGTTTAGGGTAAGAAAGCTTGTTTGTGTACTAATACTTAAATGTCCATTATGTAACATTCAAGCTTTCTAAAAGCTTCCTAATGGTTGTAATGACCATGTTTAATCCGTAGCGATCAGGAGATCCGGAAAAAGTACTTTCTAAAGAGTGTCTTACCCAAGACTCATACAAACATTGCATATAAACATGTTGTTATTATAAACATGTTGTTATTGCCAGAGGTCTGTCTTTGGTGGCTGCCTGTTCTAATCGCACGCGCATGCAGAAAAACAGCTAATGTTCGACACTGCAAGTCCATTTCAGGGGGTTATATTATTATTAGGGAAGATGTTGTTGTTTGGAACTTCAAACTGACTGTCGTGCAAAGGCCAGAGGTGGCAGATTTCCGACAAACTTGCTCCTTTATTGTACATCAGGTAAAGGGAGTCTTCCTGTTATTGAATTGACTCAAAACATAATTGAATACCCTGTATGAGTAATTCTCTCTCTTTTTCTGTTTGGCATGATTGTAGTTTCTTCAAACTATAGAAGGGGAGGAGGAGGACAGCATGGCGTAGGAAGCCTGATCCAGTCACATTCTCTCATTAACTTGTACCTATTTGATGTCCCCTGTGACCAAGCAATGAAAAACAATACCTGGTTAAATGGATGGAAATCAACAGTCATAGAGCTTGCTTGCACAATGATGGGAAAACAAACATTAGCAGATACCCAGGTGGTGCAACTGTTCCACTATTTATGGTAGTCCTCCCTTTGGTGGGACTCTATACAGTACTCCCAGACTTTAAGCATTGAACTTGCCTTTTGTCTATAGTGCTATTGTTTGCTGTTATAACCATTTCAGCAGATGTCTTTAAAGGATGTTAAACCCTAAAGTCAGACTCACAGAGAGCAAACAATATTTTTCTCATTTCCTTCCGTCCTAGCATTAGCTGATTTTTCTCTGTCAGGCACAGTCAATTCTGTGTTTTCTTTCTCTTTTTCCTCTATTTTCTCTGCAATCGCCAATCATACAGTAACGTCCTCCTTTAGTTACTAAGATACCCAGGCCAACAACTGCAAGTATGTGGGTAGGCTGCTGAGCAACTCCAGCACGTGCACTGACAGAGCAGCTCACTGCATAATGCCCAACAAATAAGCGCTTTCATATTTACCCACCCCCCTTGAGACAGTCTGGGGGTGGGATGGAAAAAAGGGAGAGGGAGGCAGACAACAGGTTAGTAAGAAAGTAAGCTGAGGAAGATCTCTTTCAGCCAGTTTCACAGAACCATACTTAAGCCTACTCCTGGACTAAAAAACATGTTCAATGGTGGAACTCCATTTCAGTGGATCACAGAAACAGACCCTTAACGTCTGACACTGACCCTATTGTGGACCCTGTAGTGTTCTGCAGGTGCATTGTTGTTCACTTGTTGCAGATATCTGTTTGGGTAGCATTGTGCAGAGTCAAAGTGTAAATGCAGCACATTTCGCAGTATCTTTTATTAGGTACAGTACAGCTGTGTAGCTATCCGCTGGGCCAGGTGTAACAGTATAAGCTGAAATGACAGTGTGCTATTAGTCTGTTGCTCTCCTGGCAGGCACTCTGTCACAATAGACCCCACTGCAGTCAGAAATTCTGTGCCTGCTCTACTCTGCAGCTTTAGCAGGGTCTGTGCTTCTGTAATATACAAGATCTATTCCCCATACACACAAACATACACGTTTTCTAATCTTTCCAACTAGGAGAGGCTATAGCACAGAAACTTGAGTTGCAGTCCATCTTCTTAAATAGATATATTATATGCCACAAAATGGACTTATGTGGGCTATACACTACACACACACTCCAAAAACCCCATAAAACACATGCACCTCATCGCATGCAGTCACAGTCTTACTCCTACAGTAATTCATTACTCCAAGGCTGGCTATGGTTATGGAGATTTAATTTTTGTACCGCTTGCTCTCTTAATAAACATTTTTAATCAAAGTTTGTGGAGTATGCCTCTCCTCTGATAAGTACGTGGGCGACTCATATTCAATTTACTCTAACATTCTTCACTGATCATTTTTACTATGGTTTACAGCTCCATATATCATTTTCAGCTTGTAAAAGTAGTTTCTGTTTGCAGTTGTCCCTTCCCTCAATGATAAGGGTTAGACAGGGGCAGATTTAGTGGTGCATATCCCATAATGCACAGCTGCTGTACCACTGCTTTATTAATGGGATTCAGGAGCTCATCTGAGCATTCCGATAATGGAACAATGCAAGGGCCCTCTTTGACAATCCCTCATCTCTGAGACGCTACAATTGATCACCAATTCAATTGCTAACTGGAGAAAATTGAATTTCTAGCCCTTACATTGTTCGTTAACCACAGTGCCGATGAGATGGCCATCCAGATTAATGATAATGGGAGGCTGAGATGGCTTCTGAGACGGCCTGTGAATTTGATTAGCTCCAGACGGCTGTGGAGACGGAGAGCAGTCCGTCTCCACAGCCTGTTATGTGGAAGTACTTAATGAAAACCCCACATGGAGGATAATAGAGAAATGTTTGTCTGGGTGCTTGCTTCACAACTTACTGTACGTAGTCTACATTTTACTTTTCCTTTCTGCTCACTCTAGCTTTCATTTAAACAGATGCACACCTGTACACACACACACACACACACACACACACACACACACACACACACACACACACACACACACACACACACACACACACACACACACACACACACACACTCACACACACACACACACACACACACACTTGAGACATGTCGTTTAATCTGCTCATAAAGCTAGGCTGATGTATAGTTGTGATCTGTGTTTACCTCATATAAAAAAATATGTAAAAAATATTTTTGAGAGACTTGAGTTAGGGAGTGTGCGTGCCTGCGTGCGTGCCTCGATGACTCAGCCCTTGGTGGATACATCCTGTTGCCCTTTGAGTCCATTTATCTCAGGACTGGCTGCTATCCTGTTGAGCCTGCTAGTCAAACACAGTGCTAATTAGCCTGAAGAGAAACACAGGTCATATTACTCTCTGCTTTCATCACTGTACAGTAACACATGGCAAGACTGAGCTAGCCTCTATCAGATTCACATGATGAGGTGAGGTGGGGACTGGATGGGCCAGGGGCTCTCCATATTGCTGACACTAAGCAGCTGTTGGAACACTTCATCAAACCTAGTTATCTGGTGTGAAGCATCTGTGAATTGAGAACAAAATCTGTCTCCAAATATTAGGCCTATGCATGTACACATTTGTAAACAGCTCCTAACTGCCATATATTTGTTTTCTCACCCTCTGCCAGTATTTCAAGATTAAAATGAGTCTAGAGGGAATTGTTTAATGTCCTTATAACGAGATCCTTGGACACAGAGGCGGACTCAGTAGTTGCGATAAGGGACAACCCCGTTTATTCAGACTGTTACTCGTTATCCTTCGTAAACATCAAACCCCGGTCGACTTTCCAGTCCCAGCTTTCCAGCCCCCCCCCACTAGCAGAGGCACACACATCTTAAACCATTTAGTTAACGAGGCTTCATTTGCAACAGGTGCGCAAAAAGCCTCGCTTCCGCACCCTGGCCACGGTCCTGTAGCTCCCTCTACAGGCCGAACGCTGCATGTCCCCCCACATACCCCCACCGCCCGACACAGGCCGGGGACACGACGGCCGACAGCCTACTCCCCCCCCCCTGCACGGGAGAGGAAGTCTGCCACGACCATCTGCGCCCCTGGTCTGTGCACGACCGAAAAGTCTTCTCTCGGGATACCGGCGAGAGGGGAATCTGCCAGTATCCCTTCGTGCAATCCAATGTCGTGAAAAACATGGCCGTGCCAAGCCGGTCCAAGAGCTCGTCAACCCGGGGCATCGGGTAGGCATCGAATTTGGAGACCGCATTAACCCTTCTATAATCCACACAGAACCGTATAGACCCATCCGGCTTGTTGACAAGCACGATGGGGCTACACCAGTCACTGCAGGACTCGACTACACCCAGCTCCAGCATGGCTTCCAATTCCTTACACACAATGTCTCGTTTGTGCACCAGCAACCTATAGGGACGCGTGCGCACCGTTAAACCCGGCTGCGTTTCTATATGGTGGTCGATAAGCGTAGTCCGACCGGGCAGGGGAGAGAACACGTCAGCGAATCTAGCTTTCAAATCTGCAACGTCCGTGGCCTGGCTAGTAGAGAGGTGGTTATCAATACCGACCGGAGTGCTAATTTTCGATTTTGGGACTTCCGGTCCGAACTCATCTCTCTCTGGAATTATTGTAGCCAGCGCAACAGTGACCACGTCGTTCCATTTTTTTAAGGAGATTTACGTGATACACCTGCAAGCTATCCCCCCGGTCCGAGCGTACTACCTCATAATCCACGACCCCACGCGACGTGTGACCACAAACGGCCCTTGCCACTTCGCGAGTAATTTCGTGCTGGAGGTGGGTAATAGTACGAGCACCTTGTCTCTCGGTGAAAATTCTCGCAGGCTAGTTCCCCTGTCCTAGAGGCGCTTTTGACGTTCATGGGCTTGCTGCAAATGCTCGCATGAGATAACCCCCAGGGCGTGGAGCTTTGTGCGCAAGTCCAGGACGTACTGAATCTAATTTTTACTGTCGCTAGACCCTTCCTCCCAATTTTCTTTAAGAAGGTCTAGGACACCCCGGGGTTTACGCCCGTAGAGTAATTCAAACGGGGAAAACCCGGTGGAAGCTTGGGGAACTTCCCGTACCGCAAACAGCAGGGGATCTAGCCATTTATGCCAATTCCGACTATCCTCGTGCACAAACTTCCGGATCATTGATTTCAAGGTCCGATTGAACCGCACACAAAGGCCATCCGTGGCCGGGTGGTAAACACTGGTTCGAATTGCCTTGATGTTCAACAACCCGTACAGTTCCTTGAGGGTGCGTGACATAAAATTTGTGCCCTGGTCGGTGAGAATCTCTTTCGGGATTCCCACCCGGGAGATCACTTGAAACAATGCCTGAGCTACACTCCTGGCAGAAATATTGCGCAGCGGTATTGCCTCGGGGTATCGGGTTGCGTAATATATCAAGACAAACACAAATCGATATCCCTGTGTACACAGATCAAATGGCCCGATAATATCCATGGCAATGCGGTCGAATGGGTTCTCGACCAACGATATGGGCCACAATGGGGCCCGGGGAATGGCTGGGGGATTTACCAATTGACATTCGCGACAGGAAGCGCACCACCTTCGCACCTCTGCCCGAATTCCCGGCCAATAAAATCGAGCCATTCTACGGTTTAGTGTCTTATCATACCCTAAATGGCCCGCCATGGGGTTGAAATGAGCCTCATGGAAGACCATTTCCCGGCGGCTACGGGGAACCAACAGCTGGGTTACTTCCTCCTGACTATGCGAGTCATGACTCACTCGATATAACCTGTCGCTGATGATCGCAAAATAGGGGTCGGCACGCACTGTGTCTGGCCGTACCAAAGTACCATCAATCACTATCACCTGGTCATAGGCTGATCGTAGCGTCTCATCACGAGACTGCTCGAGGGGGAAGTCTCCTAGCAGCGGGTAGATCGGCAGGGAAATCTCGGGTTGAGACCCCCCCGCCGGCTCCGGCTCCTCGGCAGTGTCGCGAGGCACCGCCTCAGCGCAGAGCACATTACACGCCTCACACCTCCCTCTCTGTCGTGCACGCACCCCGGTAGCCCGCTTTACCACTTGAGGAAACCCCTCCCAATCTACACCCAGAATAAGGGGATGCGTAACCGCCGCCTGTACACTATGTTTTTTTTCCCTCATAATGAATTTCGATAGTGACCACAGGATATTCGTGAATGTCCCCATGCACACACTTCACCAACACCCTCGATGCCTTTAACAATGCCCCCGGTCGAACCAGGCGCTCCTGGATCATGGACTGCATGCAGCCCGAATCCAAGACCGCCTGGTGCGTATCGTGTTGTATCCTTACCGGAACACGATTCGCCGTCAGCCCACCCAGAGATCCTCGCCGTCCCCTCGAACACCGCCAGGAACCCTCTGGGTCGTCCAGGTCCCCCATTTTCTGGAGGTGGACCTTGGGGGGACCTTGTGCCGACCCGGGCGCTGGTCCTGCTTTGATGGCCCCGACGAGCTCCCGGAGGAGGGTACGGTCCTCAGCCTTCGCCGTCACCATCTCTCCCACCGCGGACTGCTGCTCACGCTGCATGTGGGCTTGCTGTTCCAGGATGAGGGTCATCCTGGTGATGGCCGCGCTTAACGTATCCATCTCTTCTCTTTTATTATTTTTTATTTTTTATTCGCCTTCACTCTGTGCCCCACGTTGGGCGCCACTGTAACGAGATCCTTGGACACAGAGGCGGACTCAGTAGTTGCGATAAGGGACAACCCCGTTTATTCAGACTGTTACTCGTTATCCTTCGTAAACATCAAACCCCGGTCGACTTTCCAGTCCCAGCTTTCCAGCCCCCCCCCCCACTAGCAGAGGCACACACATCTTAAACCATTTAGTTAACGAGGCTTCATTTGCAACAGGTGCGCAAAAAGCCTCGCTTCCGCACCCTGGCCACGGTCCTGTAGCTCCCTCTACAGGCCGAACGCTGCATGTCCCCCCACAGTCCTCATTTCTAATCAATAGCCATTATGTTTTCCTCAGTTGTGAGCTGTTCTGTAAGCTGAAGATAGTTGTCAGCCTCAGAGATGACAATGGGGGATAGTATGAGTAGCTAAATTGTTGCCATTGAACCTACCATGATAGTTAGGAGTGTTTCGGAATGCTTCATTTCCTGTCGTAGAAGGTCTACTATTGAGGTGCTTATTTTGGTCTCAACTGATATTACAATCAACATAAATGTTTTACTTCAATACAATACATCCAATACAGTATGTTTCCTTCAAAGTGATTTAAAAGACCTTGGATTTGTGAGATCTGTGAGATCTGGTAAAGATTGATATTATGCTGTTTAATTACACTAATTATTTCCCCAAAGACCCACTAAGAACCGTGACATTGAATGTACTGCAGCAGAAATAAACAAGTTCACAGCACTGGCTGCTACATGTCTGTTTGACCCCTGATTATTACGAGACGTGAGATTCTCTGGTTGGAGATTAATTGTCTTGTTTAATTACACCTAAGTGATTAGAGGAGGGAGGAACTGAAATCCCTGTTGCTGAATCTGTATTAATGTATGCACCCTCAAAGTCAGCACGTGTATTTTCAAGGATACAGGCCCCCCAAATCGGCGCTTAATGGACAGAGACAAGGCTGCAGTCAGCACCTCTGAGGAGTGTGTGTGCTTTGAGTGTGTCGGGTGTGTGTGTGTGAGGTGGGGTGTGTGTGAATATGTAGTGCATACATCAGGAGAGGCTGGTGGAGGTAGAAATCTTAGGATGGGCTCATTGTGTTGTGTGTGTTTGATACCATTCCTCATTCCATTCCATTACAATGAGCCCGTCCTCTGATTTCTACCTCCACCAGCCTCCCCTGGCATAGGTGTATCTGTGTGTATGCATACTGTATGCGTTTTCTCATGTGTGGGTGCTGACAATGAAAACAGGCACTGCAGTGTGCTGGGATGAGGAGGGGGTGCTCTTGACTGAAGAACACCTCCTTACCACCAACACACTCACCATGGCCTGATGTGTGTGGGACCATATAACCTACTGTATTTTATCAATAAATACATGTAGATGGTCAGTGTTCAGCTGTGGGTGGTAGTACTGAACCATACAGTAGTCTTCCTATACTTGTTATAACCAGTATATATAATGTATGCAATTTGCTTTGATTTCACTAACAGGCAGTTCTTTTACATAGGCAATTTTAGGGGATGTGTATTCTAAGGGTTTTCTGGGGAATATGTATTTTGCAGGCTTGAGATAACAGCCCAACCACTGTGTTATCAGAGCACCACTCTGTGTTAAGCTGCTTTTCTCACCATGTGAATAAAGTTTGGTACATAAACTGATAGGAAGCCTGCTAAGTTAAGGGCGCAAAAGGCAACCAAGGTTAATTCACTGAATATGGAGGCTCTTTGCACCCTGCTTCTAGATGTCTCTCTATTCTGTATCTTCATCCCCTCTGAAAACAGGAGTTAATTCCAAACATCAAAACCTCAGCTTTTGTTTTTTACTGAAACAATAGCGATAAGAATATGTGTTAGTGTGTGTACTGCAAGACTGAATGACTTTGCAACACATTATTGAGGTGTGTGCTTGTAAAAACACTGTGTATTTAAATACTTTAGAGGGGAATTATATCCTTGTGGAGTCATATCAGGCAATGCCATTTAAAGTAAACACAATAGAAGCTCCTTGTGGTGCTGAATGCCTGCTTCTTATTAACAAAGACCATGTTTGAAACGGGAATTATTTTGAAGAGGGGCCTGTTAATGAAATCCGTCTGAATAGAATAGCCAAGGGGTTGAGGAAATAAAACATACATGTCTATGTCTAAGCATCTCTATCTGCTGGATAAAGGTTAATTACTGTATCTCTGTGTCTCTCCCAGTGCCCTTCCTCCTGAACCTCACAGTTCGAATAATCCTCTTTTCAGGCTCAGTATAACACACTCTGGAGTCTGGTTTCAAAACACTTCTAATGCTCATACTATTGCATGTTTATATGTTCTCAATTGGCTGTTAAATCATGTAATTAGACCCAGTCAAACCATGATCAAAGAAGTTGCCATTTATCTATAGTATTTCAGTGCTTGGCAATATAAATCTGACATTCTAACAGTCTGGTCTGTAGTGAATGAATTTGTGTTTACGTTGTGCCACCACATCTGTCACCTGTCCTGCATAAGGAACAGCTGGCCTAAAGGAAACCAGATAGTGAGCCTCACACACACGGTAACCACTCCAGCTAACAGCTAACCTGTCAGTTGGAAACGGCCCATGTGGCAAATTGTGATAAATGTTGCTGCTGCAAAAGTATCTTCCGCATACTCCTGAAACCTGGGCATGCATAAGCAATGGTGGTTGGAAAAAAATGTTTGAGAGAAACAAAACCAAATGATTAAAAGTGTTTGGAAAGCTCAGGGGAGATTTTGATTTAAGGCTGCATATGAATGGCGGCCCTTTGAGCAATATTTCTCACTCTCTCTGCCTCTCTTGGGATCTGGGTCGTCCCAGCGGAGTGGATGTGCTTTAAAAACCCAGACGCTTGCCAGATAAATCTACTCCCACTTCGATGCCGTAAACTGTCGTCGTACTTCCTATACCCACCGGATTCCACCGCAAAGCTCTAAGTGTCATGACTGAAGTGACAGAGCACAACTTCCCTTTGGGTGCTGAAAATATGCTCTGCCATAGCCCAACACGGACCTGTACCCCTGCTGAATATTAACAGAGCAATCAAAATTACATTTAGGAATATTCAATGACAAGGCTGTTAGTGGGCTAGTGATAACTGCTAACCTCTTTTAATTGCAGAGAAGGTGATGCAATTAATGTGCATTTTAAACCTCATTCTCTTGTTCCTCCCCATCAAATTCCCCACACATTAATTTAGCATTTCCTGTCAAATGGCAAACAGTATTGTCTTTATAATGGATGCTCACTGTCAAAACTTTGCTTGTGTGCTTTCACTGCATTGTCAGAAGTCATGGCAATTGATTTTGATTGTGCTTGATTTAGAGGTGGAGTCAAACAGGGCCTGTTGAAGGATGTTCCCTCTATGTCCAACTGCTCCTTCTTAATCAAACCAATGGCATTATGCACTGTACATACTGTAAGATAGGTCTAGAGATAGGTCTACCAAATTCAGAATGTACTGTATCACATTTAGATCAGGTGTACGATAATTAAAGTGAACAAAGAACAAAGCTTACAGTTGGCAGGGGTTTAATACGAGCACACCAACATTGCAGCAGGGTACACCTCAGTGCCGCCTCTCCAGTGTACATACTGTGTGAAGTGCTGCCGAAAGCCACCACAAAGTGTTGAGAACAGCTGTGAAGGATGTTTGAAAAGAGAATGGTTTGTCTTATCAGCTTGCCTTATTAAATAGATTGGCAAAATCAAGTTTATTATAGCAGCTCATGAATTGCAGAGATGAAGAGTGTAAATGGTTTAAATATCAGTTATTTTAAGGAGGACCAAGCAATGGGACCAACTCCTATCTACTCTCATACCGTCATAATGCATTCTCTCACAGCACAGGGAAACAGCGGAAAATGTTTTAGTGCAGTCTGACATGAATAATAATATTAATAATGTAACAGAATTATTACAGAATGAAGTTAGGGATTTTCATGCAAGACAGGAGTAAGGACGTTGAGTTTCAGTGGGATTGAGACTGGACAGAAAAGTAGTCTACAGTTGTTTAATTAAACATTTTAATGAAACATTTAATTAAAACCGTCATAATAGGGTGCGAACGTCCACATTTTCAGCAAGGGCAGCCTTGTGATGCATTTATTTTGTATAGCGCTTTGAGGGACAAAAGTGAGAGACAAATAGCCAAAATGCGAAGGTGATCAGATCAGATTGACACACTGACAAATATATGCAATGTTCTGGTGATCAGAGCTGTTATGGCCTGATGAGGCCTTGTGTCATTTACCTGAGACCTGATCATTTCATGCTTTTCACTCTCACTAACCACTATGTTATTCTCCCGTCAAAAGTCACCAGTATTGTTGGATATGGGCAGTAAAACAGTGACAATATAATTGGTTTTATTCTCATCATTTCACATGTAAACATTTTGGATTGATTCATGAAAGTTCTCATTTCAATCATGTGAAAAACGTTCAGTGCCAGAGTGGAAAATTAATGACACGAACTGCATTCTTTGCATTGTGAGTGCACTGTGTCCATATAGCCTACTGCTGAAATGCGCAGAATCAACTGAGAAACATTATATCCAAATTAAAACAACTCATAAGCTACTCTTCACATAATTAATCAGGCAGTAATGTTTGTAAACACACTATAACACACTGTAAGCATATCCATTCTGCTCAACGATACCTCCTGGTTGCCTCCTCCTTGTTTTGCCGAGGTGAATGACCTGAAATAAAACTCATGGATGCTGTCGCAGAACTGAACTCTGATGGCCCAATTCTAAACCTCTGCCAACTCTATGTAATCATTACTATACCCTTAACCTTTATGTATTTATGTTCTGTCTTCAGCATTTGTATTTCCTTTGGGAAGTAAAAAATATATTGGTATGAAACATTGCTTTACTTTGTTAGCCTATGTGATGATTCTGTGGCCATTACAGTGAAGGAAAGATCCTGAAGCCTTTAGCCTGAGGAGTCCATTACAGTAAAGGAAGCTTTAACATTGTAGATGTGGTGTTCCAGTCACAGCTGAATGGAGAGGGTGATATTTGGATATGTGGGCACATAACAGGTTTTGAAATATGCAACTCTAAACAGGCAAAAACCGTTGGCACATGACATTCTTACCCATTTTCATAATCCCTTGATGATAGACTGGGAAGTTTTGAGCTGGGTCTTTGGAAATATTTCACTTGTTTTTGCATCTTTTTGCCAAAGCCCTCGTGGATTTGACCCAACGAAGAATTCTCGTTATCATGTTGAATTCTCGTTATCATAAAACAAGAGGGAGAGCACGTCTCACTTGCTCAATTATCGTCTCTATCAGACCCATTTGTCAATTTATTATAGTGGTTGTGTCAATGTTGTGTCATGATATGCTAAGAGGATGTTACATGACCTAATACTGCACAATAGCTGCAGATATAGAATGAACACCTGAAATGCATTGCCTTGAATCCTGTATCATCTATCCTGTTGGCTTGATGCTCTCCATGGGACCAGGTCGATCTCCCCACAAAGGGTCAGTCCAGCGGGAACCCTTCCTCCATCAGGGGCACACTCATCTGAAACTCCTCAGGCTCAAGGCTTCAGGGGCTTCCCTTGCATTTTGGCCCACCTCTCCATCAACCCAAAAACAGACTCTGTAATTTATCCCACCCAATCCGGTAAGAATGTAAATAATGAACAAAAGTTGCTTGTTCTACATGTATCAGACAGCCTCTCTGGAAAATGAGCTGGCTTGAAGCTGATCCTGCTGCAGTCTTGACCCTGGCCAGTTCTCTGTGCTCCATTTTCAATAGCAAATGTACAGTACAAGGCAGTGCGTCATGGTCCCTGCTCAGCCTTTATCTCAGGATGACAGACATTGGGTCTCCCTGCAGTCTGGAGATCAGTCTGAGCCTGTTTTCCTTTGGCCTCACTCTTACCCACTCATCTGCATGGCCATCTCTCTCTTCCCTACCTCTCAAACTAATTGACTTTAATTTGTCTTTTTTGCCCTCCTCTAGTGTAGTGTACCTTTTGAATTCATCAGTCGTAGCAAGTGTCAATTAAAAAGGCATCACCCAATAAAATGTGTGGGCAACTGATGTTAATTAATATCAGGGTTTTATGATGTGTGATACAGGTCCCAGCCCTTGGCACTTGATGACCATTTAGCAACGCAGGATGAGTGGCATTTTGGAGGCTAAGGCTAATGAGGCTCATCCACTGAAATGAAGCCAGACGATGAAATGGCCTCGTCAGGTACATTATCTTAACACAATCAGAGCATTAACACCTCCAGTTGATCACACCTTCTCTCCCCTCATGATTGCTTTGAAAACCTTCCAACATGTTTTCTACAGAAATAGAAGTACAGAAGTACACTCACCGGCCACTTTATTAGGTACACCTTGCTAGTACCGGGTTGGACCCCCTTTTGCCTTCAGAACTGCCTTAATTCTTTGTGGCATAGATTCAACAAGGTGCTGGAAACATTCCTCAGAGATTTTGGTCCATATTGACATGATAGCATCATTGCTGCAGATTTGTCGAATCTCCCGTTCCACCACATCCCAAAGGAGCTCTATTAGATTGAGATCTGGTGACTGTGGAGGCTATTGGAGTACAGTGAACTCATTGTCATGTTCAAGAAACCAGTTTGAGATGATGTGAGCTTTGTGACATGGCGCGTTATCCTGCTGGAAGTAGCCATCAGAAGATGGGTACACTGTGGTCATAAGGGAATGCACACGGTCAGCAACAATACTCAGGTAGGCTGTGGCATTTAAACGATGCTCACTTGGTACTAAGGGGCCCAAAGTGTGCCAAGAAAATATCCCCCACACCATTAGATATTTGCGTTACCGAGCAGTTGAACAGGTGTACCTAATAAAGTGTATATGGTCCTCTGTGGCTCCGTTGGTAGAGCATGGATCATGGCGCTAACAATGCTTGGGTTATGGGTTTGATTCCCACTGGGACCATATATACTGAAAAATGTATGCACTCTCTGCAATGTAAGTCGCTTTGTATAAAAGCATCAGCTAAATGGCTTAGTATATATACTGTATATTTTTCCTCTTCGATTTCAGATGTTATTTTATGTTAACTGTTATTTAGTAAAACATGAGGGAACCTCGCACACTGACTAGAATACATTTGATGTTGCTAAAATCAATAGAACACAAAGATGGTCCCACTGATGTTTTTGTTTGCAATACATTAAAAAGATGATTCCATATTTCAAGATAAAGTTTTAGCCCACATGGGCTTCACCGTGTCATAGATATAGATACATGTTATTTACAATTATATATATAGTATTTAGATTCAAGTTTTAAAAAAGAAAGCAAATAATGCAAAACGCCAGGCCATTTTGTCAATGGAAGCATAACCTATTTCACAATATCCAAGCAGGGGAGTATTTCTAAAGATCATGTGGACTTTACAGTACCACAGCTTCATCTTTTTTTAATAACCCAGAGAGGTCGGTGAGTCAGTGGATCCCATTTCTCACTCTAGGAAGCATCTTGTGGTTGTGTTTTGAAGGTGCTTCCGTATCATGTAATGTGAATAAATAATATTTTTGCCAACATTTCCACAGAGATTATACGTTTGTATACCAGGGCATGATACATACATGTTTTATCCATGAATAGATTAACTGAACGAACAGAAAGCAGACAACCTTAATTTCACACTGGTTGACTGATGGGCTCTTCTTATTAAGCCACCTATATCATTGTTGTTGGAGTAGATGTTACCACACTTTTTCATTGTGAAATGGATGCTTGACTATTACAATGGAACCAGGTTTTGTTGTGCTTGTGACACTCTATGTGTTTGTTTGCCACAGGCCTCTATGATAGTGAAAACAAGCCCTTTAGAGAGTACTGTAACTATCTGCTGTGTGGTTCACTGTGAAATACCAGCACCATGGGCTAAAGGGAAACCACTTATGACCTTTAAAAACATCAAATGTACTGTAGCATGGATCATATTCTGTTGTTGCATAGGAGCCAAGCCTTAAAATTGGAACTGGGAATTGTATATTTTTCAGACAGTACATACAAGACACACTACAGTACACTATAGTAGCTTATTTGTCACCGGAAAAGTATTTTTTCAGTAAGAAGATAATGCAACTTTTAAGTAAGACTGGGTTAAATCTTGTGCGATTTTGGTTTCTTTTATCCCCATGTACCTTATAGGGCTCTTCTGTAAAAGATAATCAGGTCTCAGTAAGATCTCCCCAGTATAAATAATACAAATAAAAAAACACATGTAAAAAACTAACCTTTTATACTCCTCCAAGGAAACAAGATCCTGGAGTTTCAAACTTGTCTGGTTGAATTCCAAGACAACAGAGCTGAATAATGAAAACACTTTTTGATCCGTTCTGATTTTTGGAACTGTTAAGTAAGTAAGTGAGAGCGTAGCTGGTTTTTATTTTCTGATTTCATCAAAGAAGACATTTTTAAATTTTCCCAGAATGGCCTTGTAACTCACAGTATACCGATGTTAGGGCCTACAGTATGTAAAGCCAATGAAGACCAACCAACAGCAATGAATAGATTACAATGATGTCAGACGCCTTTTGTTAGTGATAAACCTTAGGGCCGCATGACACACAGAATCAAATACCTTCGGGGTAGTGCTTGAGGTCTGCATGTAAATAACATCACCGTAGTCCAAGACAGACAAGAATGTATCTCATAAGAAAAACAAGCCTTATGCCAGTAATAAAAAACTATTCTCAACTTGAGCTTCTTTACCATGTTCTTGACATGTTGGTGAAGCTCAGCGTATTGTTAAAAAGAACACGTTTCGACATACTGTATCACCTTTATCAGGTTTTTTTATAATGATATACAGTGAATAACTGAGGCCATAGATGTGATGCTTCTTACAACATGTGTCCATAAGTGAGATTGTATCCATAAGGAGTAGGATTGCTGGCAATTCCAGACCACATGCCTAGTACTCCCAGTTCTCTAATAGATCATGGAAGCCCCTGATATAGCACCATGAAACCCTCCCACGTGTCTCTCTGATGGAAAGCCGCTCTGTGAATGAGTTTGGGAGCTTTTTCACCACAGTTTCCATTCCCTCTCGCAGAGCAGTGAAGCAGTTGGAAACATAAATGGTGTTGTTGTTGATGATGATGATGATGATGATGATGTTGATGATGGTAATGATTTTACTCTCAGATTATGTAGTTAATGTTTCTTATCATATTCTGTAGCCGTGTTGAGACTATGATTGTCTGTGGTGATGAGACTGTGCCTATTTTATTGGACTGGTATGAGACAGTTAGTGAGTGAAAACTGTAACATATGTGCATGTTGCGCTACAATCTTGCTCTTAATAGTATGTGTGTTCCGTGCAGTTGAGTGTTGTAAGTACTCAGCTTCAGATACTACTACATCGCCCTTCTACCTTCACCCAGATCTCAGCAGCTTCATCATTTATTATGTGTCAGGTTGGTACTTATTTATCTTTACTTTGTTCAATGCCTGGTGTTGGCTCCCAAGTCTATTCTCAACCTGTAACATCTGTTGTCATCCTCTCACCCTAGCAGAGTGTCGTCATTTGCTTGTTTCACTTAAGATGCATACTGATTCTTTCACCCTGTCAGGTACCCACTCCCTCTCATAGATCTCACTCTCTTCCTACTGCAAAAAAATTGCATTTGGATAATTCCAGAGACACTGCCCCACATCCATCTAATCCATTTAACAACAGCAGAGCAGAATCTTCTCCCTTGTCAGAGGCCTCTATTATCTGTTATAGCATTTGCTAATTGCTGTCTCTTAATGAAAGTCATCCAATGAAGTCCATTCTCTTACCAGTCAATGCTAGAGCCATTTATTCAGCAGATTGGCAGTTTCAGGCAATGCGTTTGTCTCTGCTCTGCAAGTATTTTCTCTTACTCTTTTGTGCTTGCCAAAGCAATCTGATATAGAAACATACAGACAGATGCTAGCCTTTTCTCATCTGGAAATGGTCATAGCTGTTCACCTTCAGAATGTTTAGTATGCTGGGTGCATATGGGCCAGCATGAACGAGCTGGCCCACATTTCAGTCTTACTGCCGCCAACTTATGCAGTCGGCCACCCTACCACACTTGAGGGTGTGAAACAATGGGGGTAGGATAAGGCTGTCTGTTTAAGGTTTCAATTAATCACTCTCAAAGAAATGTCATATTCTCAAGGATTTCTTCAAATTGTTCAAATGTATAACCCACTTTATATTCACATTACACTTGGTGTGAAATGTGAGCTCAAATGGTCATTGAAATTACCAATTTTACAAAGCAGATAATCCATTGCCGATAATACATTTTATACACTGTCAAATACACATTAAAACTGCGGAAATTAACTGCACCTCAGGACAAGTCCATGAGTTGCAACTCAGGGAAAACGTAGCCCTACATTTATTAAATTGGTCATCAAATAGTCTAAAAGCATAAGTAGCCTTAAATGTTGAGGTTAAGTTGTACATATACATATATATCTAATTTAAATTAATAATATTGGCCAGACAGAAAACTTTGGCCATGTGTTTGTCAGCTTCTAGCCATTCTGGTGTTTTCTGTGGTGACAGACGGTAGCTTTGTGTGGTCAGGGAGTTGGCGGGTGACCCCAGAGAAGAGCCTGTCCAAAAGTGGATCTGCTGCTCACTGCATCAGGCCTTTGGGTGAGTTTGGCATTACATCCACTGTCACACACACACACACACACACACACACACACACACACACACACACACACACACACACACACACACACACACACACACACACACACACACACACACACACACACACACACACACACACACACACACACACACACACACACACACACACACACACACACCCACAAACACTCCATCCTGCCTGACCCACTGCTTGGGCTGTGTTAGGTCACCCCAGGGGACATATAACTAAATGATCACCCCTAGTGATGGATGGATGGATCTCACCTCGATATTCCATTTCTGCTCTTTTCACGTGTTATCTAATAATGGACTGGCCATGCTTATAATGTGGAGCATTACTTATGCCTGACTAAGTGAATTTGCCCAAAACCATGACCATCTGGCTTATGATGTTGATTTGCATTTGAATTTGCATACTTTTCTGGCAGTAACATCCACTGCCACAAAAGTTCCTAACTATCATTGCAACAACATTGCTGTGTTATTGTTATTCATGCTTCTTCCATAAGGCACTCTATTTATTTGGGGGGATTAAAATATATTCTGAATAAAAGGGTAACTTATTTGTGCTGGACCCCACTGATATCCTGGTAGGTATAAAATGGGGGTGAGACACACTGAATGAATTCTGTTGTGTCGTGTGTTTTCCTTGGCTATCAACATAATTTGATTAGTGACCTGGTAACTATGAATGTGTGGGACCTCTTCATTCAAATCCATTGGGACCCTTGGGGTGAAGGTGCATGTTAAAGAGATCAGCCCCCTTCCATTGCAGCCCTGCCCCTGTGTCATGTTTGCACACAACAAGGCGACTGTGTGATTAATGACCAAACTCGTGGTGCCATTGTGTGCTCCTGGTGACTCTACACAAAAGCCATAGCCCTTGTCGTATTAGCACTGGTCGGGGAACACTTGGCAGTGATGTGGGTGTATGCTCTATTTTCAGAACATAGGACTGTGCAGGGAAACCATGGTTGAAATCAAAGCTTTGTTTCAGACAGCAGCAAATACACCCCCCCCCCCCCCCCACACACACACACACAAACTCAACATGTAATTGAACTGAAAACGTTTTCTGTCTAGTCTGTCTTTGATGATTATTTCATAAGCAGGAATATGTCACTGTAAAACTGGCTTTCCTATTATAGCTGCTGGTTGGCTTGAGCTTTATATAGTCCTTGTTGACATTTTGTCATCAACAGAGCAGTTTATTGTATCATTTCATTAGCACACTATTGCCATCAACACAAGTATTTTTCATCAGTTATCTCCATCACTAATAATAATCCAGTTTATTAGGGTTAGGGTATTAAGAATTGCCCTGCCAGTGTTCCCAGCAGTGTTTTTGTGAAAAAGAAAGCTTTTCCTTTTTTGTTTAAATGAAATGTCTGCATATTTAAATATTAGGGTTATTTAATTAGTTTGATTCATTTGATTCTTGAAGTTTCAATTCTGGAGGTATTCATGTTGGTTGGAATTAATTCAAGTACATTTTTTGGGGGGGAGAATTTTCTCCTAAAACCAATCCTATCAATGCCATTCCACGTAAGCAGAAAGATGTAGCATATGTTGAGGCATAAGTACTGTATATGTAACATTTCCTTGTCTATACCCCAAACAAAGAGTCCATCGTTTCTGTTTGGTCAGATGATCACATGACGAGCCTGCTTGTTGTTTGTCATGATCAAAATGACAGCACATTGGATACGTTGATCATGGCAGGGTGCTGCAGCCTTGATGGCAATGCATCTTGGTCATAATATGTTGGATTAAATCAGTGAAGTCATCAAACCCCATAAAAATATCAGACATATTCAAATCATATTCAGTCTCACACTGTCTGCTATTTTTGTAATATGGTATTTGTAATGTATTTGAATGAACAGTGAATTAATAAGTCAGTCCCATTGCTCCCTCCCTGCCACACCTCCTTATCTACAGCACCGTTTTGTTCTTATCACCAAACCTGTCACCTCTAATGAAGAATCACTCCTAATCACATTTGCGTCTCTGGTGCATCCCTTCACACCCAAACCTGATGGCAGCTTTTCCCTCCTCCTGACAACCCTCAATCCTCAGTACTCCCTGGGCCTTGTTATTCACCAAAGGCCTTGTTAGTTCAGAATTCCACTAGGTAAGTGTTTCCACTAGGTGTTTGTTTTGCAGATTGACTTTTGGGTTTGCTGCTGGAGATTTTGCTTCACACTGCTGATGCATTCAAGCAGCTAGTCTGTCGAGAAAACATTGTTATAAAAGGTTACATGATGCAAGGGTGTACTTAAGAAAAGCGAGGAGGGTGGCATAGTGGATGGACAGCTGTCAGTTTAAGCTGTCTATGTCGTGGTGTTCTTGGACACACACTTCATCTTGAAGGGCTTCTCATCTGGGCACTGCAACCACAGATTTTAAGCAGCTGAGAGGACAGGATTACTGTGGCTTACATCTTTTGACCCCTGGTGAATCATTAGATTGAAATTGACTCAGTGGACTTTTATTTCAAACAAAGGATTCTTTGCTTACCCCTCCTCTGCCCCCACTCTTTCCCTTTCCAGATTCAAAAATTCCTACAAATGAAAAATGATTCTGTTTCTGGGTATTTGTACAACAGACGGTCCCATTCTGTCCCCCTGAATGTGCAGGAAATGAGAAGTGGGAGTTGACTCCTCTCACACAGAGTTCTCAGTAATCGTATGGCCTTGACCGCTGGAGCCATCTCTCCCAAACTTTCTCTGCCTCACTCTGAATGTGTGTGTGTGTGTGTGTGTGTGTGTGTGTGTGTGTGTGTGTGTGTGTGCGTGTGTGTTAGCGTGCACTAAGTTGCTAAGTTTCAGTGTGACAGTGCTGTCACTTTCCCCACTGCTGAGAGCGGGGGATAGCTAACTGCATCCACATCTACACAGTGATGTAACGCCCCCTCAACTCTGTCCTGGAGAGTTGACTTAATTTTTTTGAGGAGTATATAACTGCAGAAGTACATTAACTCCACTAATAATAATAGTAATTTATCAAGTAGTGCTTACTCTTTGTGGAAGTGTATTAACTCTCTGTAGAGGAAACATATCACTCTGCCCCAGTACAGTATCTCCATGCTAAGATGCCTAGGCTCCTGATCTTGAGGACAGGACAGTAATGAAAATGCCTTGAAGTGTCTGGACTCTCCTTCCAGTGGCCTGATGAATAGTGACAGGCTGTATTTACAGTCTTAAAAGGTGCTGACACTACTGAATGCACAGTACACTGTCCTTAGAGAGAGAGCGACTCAGAGAACACTGGTAGCCTTGGGCTGGGGCTGCATGTTTTGTTCAGTAGAGGTGTGGGGATCTCATGTGTCTGGCCATCTCATGTGTGAAGGGCTGTGGAGGTGCCCTCCAGGGAGGCAGATTGAGGGCTTTGCTGAAGGTCAAACTGTCAAAGGGCTAATGTCAGACCTGCTGGGGCTTTACTCTACCTTATCATATCACACATCATTTAGGCCTAACCTTGAGGCTTCGGAAGAAACAATGTCAGATTCTGAACAAAGGAAACAAACATGCACCATGTAATTTATCTAATTTCCCTCAGTCTTCTTATTACATCAATGTTCCTTTTGGACCTGTCTCCAGGCATTATAGGTCAGTGGGGGATGCTTCCTGTCATAACTGATGAGCAGATGTTTAACATTTTCTGTGTTTCCCTGTGAAAAGCAAAGATAATATGACAGGTGTAGACAACACTATGAAAGCCATACCTTCGCCTGCTGCTCAGCATGACTTGGTCGTACCAGACATTAGGTTAGCAAAGTGGGCTACACTTGCATGTGATTAGGCTGTCAACATCTTAAAATAATGAGCTGGAGACAGAGCCACATTGGCATGCAAATACTGTACTGACATTTAAAGCTGGCGTTACACAAATGAGAGTAAAGAGCAGATCGAAGAGGAGCCACGACTTCCTACTCCAGATCGGATGATCTGCTAGGGGTAATGGATACGCTGGAACGTTCAGGACCTTTAGGAATTAAATAATTATTCCTGCATCGGACTTCTTGGACAAATGGTGCTGAGGGTCGATTAAGTTCTGAGGGGGATGTAGTGTTGATCTCATAAAGGGCATCATGAGATGTAGGCCTCTTACAAGATCATTTAAACCACTTAATGGATGACATGAATTAATGTCTGCTGTAGAGGAGAGTCAATTATATAGATATTTTCATAACATATTATGTATAGTTCATAGAGTAATAGCAGAAAACAGTGCTGAATCTTTTTACTGTTGTTTTAGTTTGAACCCATTTTACTCAAGGTTATTGACTCTTGTGCTGGATATACAGTAAGTCACTGTACTCATACAGTAATACAGATGTGTTGTCATTGTTTGCTATTGCAGGGTGGTGCAGCCTTGATGGCAGTGCCTCTTGTTAATTTGGCAGGTAATTTAGAGCGGCGATGGATATATGTGCACGCTCTGTGCTCTCAGGCAAAAAAATTGATTCATTAAGAAGACGGAGGAGCTGGTTAGGTTTTGGGGTCCTGTAGTTCCAGGTCACTGAGTAATATGAGGAGACAGAGAGGGTCCATGCTCGGAGTCTGGGGACAGAGCAGAGGCAGAGGGGAGAGGACAACACCCCCTTGAAGACACACATCAATCACCCTGATGGATCTCTCCCTGCTTGCTGGCCCTAATATTTCTATGCTTGTCCGTTGTGGTCACACGGACGTGTGGTATGTTGTGGTCCATTGTGAGTTTTACAATCTCACAGGAACTTAGAGCAACAATGTCACATGATGACATTTGTGTGTGATTATGGATAAGTGTAATTGTTTGTCTCTACATGTCTACACAACATGTGAACCTTGTGATGGTTCTACATTTTGTCATTCCCAACGTGATGTTTGAGGTGTGACATAAATTAATGATACAGAATTCTAAGCTTTCATCGCTTGAGCTTGGTTGAGAAAGTTGATATCCAACTATTCCACACACACACGCACAGACCCACGCACCTACGCACATGCACACACACACACACACACACACGCACACACACACACACACACACACACACACACACACACACACACACACACACACACACACACACACACACACACACACACACACACACGCACACACATACACACACAAACACTTTGGCAAGAGTGCAGGCATTGTGGGAGGCCTAGCACAGGCCCTGGGCTTGGCTTCTGACCTCAATTCCACTCAGCATTTAGAAGCCATTAAATGAGAGGCTTGTGTTTGATGTGCAAGATGTTTGGGACAGGATACCAAGGAGTAGGAATAGCAAACGCCTCATCAAGAGAAGGTTCTGATTTGGGTTTTGAAAGAAGAGTTGTATGCTGGGAAAAGGGTCAAAATAAACACTGGGATATTTGCAGAGGAGGAACACAATCAGGACAATTCGGCAAGGAGGAGACATTTGATCTTCTACCCTGCTTTGTGTTTGATATAGGCAAATCATTCAAGAAGTAAATATGTTAACCTTTTTCATTTTGAATCTCTAAATAGTTGATTTCAAACAGTAGTTATGTCATTATATTCATTCAACTTTGAAAGCAATTTTGCAGATTTGATCAAGCCATCATTATGATATATTGTACAATTTCCATTAATTTTGATAGCCATATAAGCAACACGTAATTGCTTAATTAATTTACAGACTTACTGTTGTTAGATATGTTGGACATTATGAAAGAGCACTGTATGACTTCACTACTGAGCCTTATGCTGGAAGGCCTTTTATGGTTCAAAAAGCAAGTATGCCATTATCTACATATCTAACCTTTTCTTTCTTGTTTTTTTCTTTTTTCTTTTGTCTCTCACAAGAATGTCCGTTCTGAATCACTAATGAACAACAGGCTGTTTCTGCTGGAGTATCCTTACTTTGGACAGGTTGCCTATCTGATTCCCAGAAGACACAAGCACTTTGACCTGTACTGAGACTTGTCAATTTTTTACCTATTCTGTCCCTTGAACTAAGTGTGACCTGACCCCTGCGACCTTTAATCAGTCATGGGGTCACATGGGCTGTCATTGTTCGATCTCCCTAATGGTCCTGATAGAGAGAGGCTTTTTTCAGCAACTGGCTGGGGATGAGGTCATGCAAAGGAACTTTGATAATGGTATCTATAGCAATGTAAATGTGACTAATACATTAAGACTGATTAAGACTAATACATTACAATGGGGTTTCCAGCATTCAGTGGACACACAGTGCACCTGTGTCCTTGTGTTTTTGTTGTGTGGTTGTCATGTGAGGGAGTAATGTGTACATGGCATCTTACTCTGTTTAATAGCTGCTTTGACCTCAAAGATCATGTGAATGATTGAGTTATGTTTTTTGGGGACAGCTGGGGGCAGGGTCATGGCAGGGTCATCAGGGTCAGGCAGTCATCAAGGGGCAGCCTCCTGTTGCTACATTTCTGTTTCTTTACTACCTATGTTACCCAGACTGTAAAGACAAACCACTCTTTAAAAAAACATTATATTCAATGCTTGTTTGGAGTGGACATCAGTAATGGTTTCAGTGATGGTGCAGTTTGATTTGTTTTCTTGTAATGTAGGAAATCAATAGCATATAATGAAATTAACAATAACCTATGCTCCTTCCTGCTGATTAAGTCCTTGCCTACGCATACTGTAGGTAATAGATTGAATATTTAAAGGCCTGGACAGTGTCTCTTTCAGAGCCTTTTAAGTGGTTAAAATACTTAGGTTGTTCAGAGAAAATGAGGGTCATTTACTTAAACCAGAGACCCCATCAATAACACATACTTTAGAGAGTAGAAGGTAAAAGGTTGCCTTCCCTGCTAATGAAATTGTGGTGATCTCATCTCTACAATGTTGTGGAGTCTTTCACGTCCCAAAAATTGCATAGAGTTGTGGCTAATGGCACATTGAAATTACCAACGGGTGAGAGAAGGTGTTCAAAGTTGACATTGCTGAGGTTTGCTTCGCAGTAACGTATGCTAAATAAGCTTACGTACTGTACAAAATTTGTCCACATCATTATGCATTGATTAACATAAGTTTATATTGTCATTTTAAACCTTTAGGCATGACTTTAGGCATGCTAAACAGTCTAATGTCATTATTCCAGATAAGGCCACTCTGACAGTTCTCAAATATTGCATTCAACTCAATACATAAGAGTTGGACCAGTGCAAACTAATCCAAATATATGTGGTTATAGTCAACTCTGAAATGGACAGACTGTACCTCTATAAAGGGGATGGGAAAATATTATAAATGAAGTATGAGCATGTAATGTTTCACCATATAGGCACATACTCGATCCCCCCCAACCCCCCCATGTACTGAAGTCGCACACAGACACACAAGATTAGACTGAAACCAAACCGACAAATGACAGAGCAGAGGAAAGTGGTGAAATATTGACAACATTCACATATGTGGTACCTCACCACGGCATTACTCCATTCTATAAGCAGTCAAGCTGTTTACTTTAATTCCAAGTTGATCTGTTATATTTAGTGATTGGGCAGTGTCAGTGTATACTTAAGGTTTGGATGACTTGTGCAGCTTTTAGCGACTCTCCCTACTGTAATTAAAGCCTCTAGTCTGTTAACAGTATGTGAGTGTGGGTATGTGTACTTTATGTATGCCTGCCTATGTGGATATGTGGCTGCTCACATATTTCAATGTGTTTTATATCTATTTGTGCCTGTTCAAGTATGAGCATTTGTGTATGTGTTTGTGTGGCCCCTGCCTGAGTGAGCAGCATCCATGTTGTTATGCCTGGTGCCTGGAGCTGTATGTTGATGCTCAGTCCTCTCTACTGACTGGCATCCCCTGCCCGTACCACCCTCCGTATGGTGGCTTGTCATTGGATTCTTCTCCCCTGGTGCCTGGGAGGCTCATCAAACCCCAGAGCCCAATCTCACCACAGGCCTAATTCTGAACCACTGTGATTCCCAATGATATTTCTCTCTTTAGCCAATTGGATAAGTCACACATGGCTTCACCACATGAAAGACCAACGCCAGCCTGAAGCAGATGTTGCTCTGTGGACTACCCATAGAGAGGAACACTGTGTTTCAAGAACAATGGCAGAACATCTTGGATATACAATGCTGTGACCAAAATGCATATTTTTCTGGCAAAAAAATAGTTACTATCAGAGCTAAATCTGTGTTTTCCATCCAAACCATTTAATGCCATTCAGAGGATACTGTCCTTGCACCTCTGTTCCTTTCTCTTTTAGCTCACCATGTTAATTACTCAATGCACTCCCTTTTGAGTATATACTTTGTTCCTATATAGGCAACATTTCACATGTGCACAAAGATAACAGATGTAATGGAGTGGATTGCAATGACTGCTAGTCAAAGTGAACTAGGACCCACTGTACATTGTGATTATGAGGTTTTAGAGAGTTTGAGAAAAGAGAGACAACTGTTGTTTTTATCCACTTTTATTCTGCAATATGACCAATAATCTTTCATATTCAAGTGTGTATGAAAAAAAAGTCACTGGTTTCTTAAAAAGCTAAATACAATAAGCATTTGATCAAGGCACATACAAGACTGGCCAAAGGGCATACAATGCACTTTGGTTTTCAGTTGTAAAGAACAATTAACTTGAAATTGTGGCAACATAAAAGTGTCTTCAATTGGAAAAAAAAAATACAAAATGATAATAATCATAACAAGAAATTGCTGACACTTTCTATTCCAAAGAAAGCCAATGTGTTCTTTTTCTACAATGTCATTTTTTCTGCCTGGTGTATATTTATATTTGAGGACAACATTAGAATGACGTATTGTACACGGTACTGAAGAATGTCACCATCGTAGTTTGGCCTTTGTTGGCTTGAACAAATAGAGATAGTGGGGGGTCCTCTGTATCAGCCTGTCCACTCTGGTTTTATCGGAGGAGAGGAGAGCTCCTAAAGGTCTGTGTGCTTAATCTGTCCTGTGCTGTGGCCTGCAGGCCTGACAGAAACACAGGAATCCTGCTTGGGTGTCTGTGCTGTGTTTCTCCTTCTTCCTAACAGAAAAGAAAGAATGCTCATACTGAACAAAGCAGAGGAATAAAGCCTGGCACCTCTTTTCTTTTCATTTCTATGCTGTGCAGTGTGAATACCAGAGAAACCCTCTGGGTCTCTGGGACATGGAGGCAACTGCTCTCTTCTCATCCTTAGAGAGGGCAACATGACTGCCTTGCTTGCCTCTTAGTTAATCAGCTGTGGCCTAGTTTATATGATGTCATTTTTTTTTTTGCCTTTTTGTTTTTCTGACAGCAACAAAGTTAAAATAATGACCTGTGCTTATACTACAAGGTTCTCTAAAGTCTGATTGTTCAACACAGCAATGAAAACCCACTTTCACAGTTGACAAGTCATCATATCTCAGTAGAACACAGAGTTTGTTTAGTCGGTCCATAACCTTAAGCAAAGGAAATACAGTACAAATTACTACAAACCCCTAAAATATAGAATTGCAGTTAGTTACAACACCTACTGACGGCTCGGTGATGGCCTGCAATTGGAACTTTTTTCCTCTTCATAAAATGTCCTTAAATATAAATTATATGGCAAATGTACAGAACATTGCTTCTTCAGTCTTATCCAGTGTTTTGTAAAAGTCTAGCCACTTTTCAAGTCACACTCATAATGAAATGTCTGTGCTCAATATCATGAATGGGAGTGGTCTGAATCTGGTATTCCACTGTCTCTGTAGCTCCTGTTGCTAATACTGTTCTCACTGTGTGGGGTTTTGTACAGACTCAAGCCATTGGGAGGAAAAATGGTGTGTATCACAAACTCCTCCTTGGACACCGGCATGTGATTTATTGGTATCATTTGAAACGAGGTCTCTCTTATCTCCAGGATGGATGTGTCCTTCTTGGTTCCTGCCTCAGCATAGTCGTCCTTCCTTCGACGGCCCTTGTTGTAGGTGCAGTTCCTGGAAAAGAGGGAACCATTCCTATGGACATACCAGCACACTAGCGCTAGCATAATTATTGCCAAAAGAGCCACAGCCCCTCCGATTATAGCGGCTAAAGGCAGACTGGAATTTTTGTAAGGCGCCTTCTCCTGCTCCCTGTTCAAGGTTGTGGTGGGGTTATATGCTTTCAGAGAGCCAGTCTCTGTCTCTATGCAAACGGGTGTCTCATCTGACAGGTAAATGTTGCTGGTCTCCATGGGAACCATGCATATCCGATAGGAAGACTCTGGCTCCAGAGCAGTCAGCAGGTACTCCTTCTTCTCCCCCTGCACTATGGTCTCAGTGATGGAGCCAAAGGCAGGGCTGTGGCCCAGCTTCAGCCAGCTGAGTCGCAGTGCGGTCATGGGCTGTGACACCCTCCAAGAGATGTGCACTGTCTCTGCACTACTCGACCTAACACTAATGGTGATGATCTTCCTGCCTGATGGTGTGGTGGTACTACGGTAGTTCTTACCTAGGTCAGGCCTTTTCACTACAGGTCTTTTAGTCACAAATGAGGGCCACTGTGGCTGGGAGGGGGGTAGAGTGTTGGAAACTGTACTTGTCTCATATGTGGGGGCCAAGTCAGACTCAGGGCAGTCAAACAGGTCTGTGGACAGGTCCTTAATGGCCATGCCTTTGACCTTGTCAGGACCCTGGCACATAAAGCCACGCACGTTAACCTTGGTGGGCAGCGACCTTAGCCAGTCACGCACCCACTTCATCCTGCAGCTGCATTGCCAGGGGTTGTTGCGAAGCAGTAGCTGTGTGAGGTTGTCCAGGTCTTCGAACACCCCATTTGGCAGACTGCTCAGGTTGTTGCCTGACAGGTCAAGGCGATACAGCTGTCTCAGGAAGGCGAAGGCTCCGGCTGGTACACGGTTGATGTGGTTATCCTGCAGCTGCAGCTTCTCCAGACTGGTGCCTGGCAGGTTGGCTGGTGGAGAGGTTAGGGAGTTTCTCACCAGTGAGAGCTCAGTCAGGTTTATCAGGTTGATGAAAGCCATCTCCCCGATCCCCCGGTTGTTGAGTAGGTTGCCGTCCAGGACCAGGCGCTTGAGGTTGATAAGGTCCTGCAGAGACTGCTCAGAGATGGAAGATATTCGGTTGTCGTCGAAGCGCAGCTCCTCAATGGTCATGGGCAAGCCAGGTGGGATGGTGCTCAGGTGGTTGCGGGAGAGGAAGAGCAGCCGGAGGTGGTTACTGTCCCTGAACGCCCCGTCCTCTATGCTGACAGCTGATACTGAGTTATCGTCCAGGTGGAGTTCCTCAATGTAGGGAATCTGTGCCAGAGAGGAGTGGGTGATCATCCGTATGTTGTTCTCTTGTAGATGGAGCTCTTTGACCCCCAGAGGCAGGTTGGTAGGGAACTCATCGAGGTTGTTACAATACAGGTAGATCTTCTCCACACTGGAGAGTCTACGCAGCTCCGTGGGGATGCCTGCGCTCCTAATGCGGTTGTTCTGTAGGAAAAGGATAGTAGCATCGAGTGGGAGACCAGTGGGGATGGAGGTCAGGCCACGGTCGTTGCAGTAGATGAAAGTCCCATCGCAGCGGCAGGCTGAGGGGCAGGAGGTCGAGGTCACCAGGGGGTTAGCTAGGCCTAGCAGCAGGCCAACCCTGGTGAGGAAGAGGATGAAGGTCTTACATTGGCCCACCATCTTGAGGCTGTGTTGTCTGGCAGTCTAATCACTCAAGAACCCCTGGGGAGGAGACACAAGGATACAATTAATACACAAGTCCTTTAAAGGGGAGCCAAAATCCTGTTCTAATAATTGCTGTTTGTTTGAATTTGCTGCCTCGAGCACTTTCCACTTTGTATGCTGCAATATTGGAGATGTATGGCTCCTATTAAATTGATATAAATTCACTATAGAGATTACCAATCACAAAAACAAATTTTAAAAAACAAGCAAGCATAAAATGCCTACAGTACAAAGTGCTGTGTAGAAGGAACACAATAATTCCCTTAGATTTTAAGTTTACAATACCATTATATATCTAGCTTAGTACAGGATAACAGTTTTTTTCTTTTCAATGTTGGTTGTAGATCCCTCAACTTGTGGGCTGTCTGAATTGAATCCCTGTGCTTGGGCTTTTGGCTTCAGTTTGTGAAACGTAATAGCAGGCCCTAGTTGTTGTACACATTTTTATATTTCAAGGCTGCCTTTCATTGCTGCAGACTGTGAGGTTGAACAAAGTCAGGCCTTGTTGATGAACTGTTGTGGAACCGGCATGCTCTTTAGCCTGTTCAATGATCTCTCTCCACATTCACATTCTTGATTTATCTGGCCTCTCACAAGGTGTGGAAGAAACTTCTCTCTTTACGGAAAGAAAGTAATAGAATAGATTTCTCAACAAATACAGTTCTGAGGAGAACTAGTCTTCTGAGAATATTCTTTAAATTTTTTGGTAAATTCCTGGTGACAATTGCAGTAATTTGCACCATCAATACCATATGTGAACACTATGTGTGAGTCACTTCATTGCTGATCCATTACTGGACTGTGACGGGTAGCAAGAGCATAACAGTTGAATGACTGTTTAGTGGAAATCAATTATGAAATTCATAAATAATCACATTTTAACACAGATTATACATAAATGTATTGCATAACCTATTTTAACTCTGTTTGAAATTACAATAAGAACATACTATTTCTTATCTAGCAATGCAATAAGATCTGATTTCTGACTTATTCCTTAATAGTGTAGAACAGTAGTTGCAAACTGCTTGCCTTTCCCTTTTTTTTTCTCTAACTACTGAAGTGTGGTTTCCTTTTTAATTAGTCTAATACTGGTTTATTACATTAATTATGCATTCCTGTCATGACCTCTCTTCCTGCACATCTCATTAGAAATTGTAGTTTGGTCAGTGAAGTGTAAGAGGCACAGCCATCCATATTTGTCATACCTGATTTAAAATAATCAGTATATCCTTCCCAGCCAACAAAGATCCAATCAAGATTTATGCTTGAATTTTCAATTATCTCCTCAGAAGAGAAAAGTTTGTCAGTGTAGTCAGTGGGGTCTTTGGTTATATCCTGACCCGGTCAGTGTTTGCTGAGCTGATCCTTGTTTGAGCGTTGACCTCCTCTCTGTTGTCAGGCGCTCATGCCATCAAAGGCTTTGCCATGGTAGATAAGCCCATAGAAAAAGCATCTCCACTTGCAGAAAAAGATTAGGTTTCCTTCTCTGGCGCAGGAATGTGATTTTGGGGAATATTACAATTCCAATGGCTGTAGACCACTTTTATTGTCCAGCTCAACAGCCGTAACCCCAAATTAGATATTTTTGTATTTCATAGAAAGGATAACTGCAGCAATTAGCACAGGCTCCTGTCTGTGGTCAGGCAGACCAGTCATGATTAGGAGACCCAAAGCCAGACTGAGCCATGCCAATCTTCTGTGCCAGGCCGATTCAGTGGTGTACTCCAGCCCTGCAGATAACCCAGAATCCAGTTCTTCCTCGCTGAGCCCCTAGGTGCATTAATCCAGGGCTCTGGATGTCCCTCTTCTAGCAGCAGAGTGCCACTTTCTTCCACTCCCCTCAGGAGCCAAACAGGAAAGGGCAGTGGTGCTCCCAGGTCCAGACTCGATTCTTCACACACCTCCTCGTTGGCTCATGCTGTGACCCGCTACTGCTGTACCCACACCTGGGATGGCTCTCTGAAACACAACAAGTCACATGCCTGACCGAAAAGCATTTGAAAATAAATGCTACAGCTATTATCAGCCATTTTCCTTTCCTTGCATCTCATTTGCAATTATTGAGTACAGTAAAAGGAAAAATCTGAAATCGCAGACAGAGAATGTGTATTTTCATTCTGTATTTTCATTCTTGAGAAATATCTGTGAACATAGACTACCAAGAGCATGCAACTGTGTTCATTTCAACCAGTGTTTTATTAGTATGAAAGTTCCCCGCTCAGCTGTGCCTTCAGTGTTTCACAAGACCTGGTTCTAGGCTCTGGCTTCTGACTACGGTTAAAAATAAAAAAGCAATCTGCTCTGTTCTGAAAACAAGGCTCCTCTGGACATGAGCATGAACACAACACTGAGGCCCCCATAGCTGCCTCACTTGAATCACCATCACTCTGCTAAAATATATACGAGGGATGAAGCTCCTTTGAAATGCTCATGAATACTGGGGTAGCCGTCCCACCCATGTAGCCCCCCGTCACCCTGATAGGCCTCTACATGCTTCTGCGTCACTTGTGCGACTAGAACGCGGTTCACGCTGCGCAACACTGTCACAAGCACTCTGTAATTCATACTTCTTCGTAGCCTACGCACAGCCTGTGCGCAGTGGTGTCATGTTCTGTTGTTAGAACACACATTTGGCTTTCATATTACCGATTACATAATTAATGGTTAGGGTTAACAGCTGCAGTCAAAGTAGGGTAGCAGTAGTGGCTAGTTAACAAACAAAGCTAACTAGCTAGCTAGTAAACAAAAGCTGCCTGTATTTACCTCAGGATAGTTTGTCTCGGTCTCCCGCTGCTTTATGAATACCTCCAGGAGAGCATAACGAAGAAGGTGGGCTTTATTTGATTCCCAGCCGCAGCTCCACTTTTCTTTGTTTTCTCCAGCTTTCTTTTCATTCGCACAAACTTGTTTCACCGTCTTGAATTGAACGAATGATTAATTTAATCTTCAATGATGCTAGCAAGCTACCGAACTATTTCAGCTCCGCCTCCATTCACTGACCAACCAATCAATGGTGTGCAACATCTACGCGGCAGGTCGCTCATCGAGAAATCGAGAGAGGAGCGCGAACCCCTGTGCAACCTCCTCTGCAACAGTTGTGTGACCATTGTGAACCTACGCAGACCCCTGTTTGCGTTGTTGTCGATGAAGCATGAATCGGCTTGAAGCCCTTATCTTCAACCCCAGACTCCAATAGCCTACTATGAATACAGCTTCTATAATGCCTGGTGTAAAAATAGAACTTACCAAGGAAAGTATTACGTTTCCTTGGACAACACAATGGTTTTCTGTCCTTTCATGTAAGTCTCTCTGTGCTTTGCTTGCTGCCACTATGCCCTGTAAAACATGTGAAGGTAAATGAGGAACAAGAGCCCAGCCATTTAACAGTTGTAGCCCATGACAAGGAGAAGATTAGGGAATTGAGAGCCTTGTAACTCGATTACAGCTCCTGAGACGATGTCTAATAATAACACCCCCTTCCTTCTGCTCTGTCTCAACACTGCCCTCCGTCCAATATTGCATTAGTAGTAGATTAGAGTCTGGGAAAAAACAACAGATGTGACCTCCACTAACTTCTGGAACAGAAGAGCATGACAAGAAAAGAAAAGCTGAAAAATATGTAGGCCTAGCCTAGCTAATGTAGCTCAGAAAATAGCAGGGTGATAGATCGCAAGACAGATACAACTGCACATTATCTGACTGTTGGATTGGTCTCGAGTTTAAAATTGCACTCAGGAATCCCAATGTGCAATGCACCTGTCCTTTACACCTCTGATAACTATACTTTGAATACGAAAGCTCATAGGGCTATGTGAAATTAAACGGTTATTTATTGTCTATGTCTATATTCACTCAACTAAACCCATTGAGACTGGGCAGCAATAAGAACAATGGATGTGAGTATGGAGGGGGTATTGCTCTTTCTCTGCCCAGTGCTACTCTGTGACGCTAGCCTGAGTAACACCTAGTCTGGCTGGTTGCCTTTTAAATGACATATTCTGACTCAGTGTCGAGTAGATAGTTAAATAAACAGGGGACTTGGTTAGTCATTTTACACTAAGCTAACCATGAAAAAATATATTGACATTATGAGTCCTATTAAACAAAAGTTGATATTGAGTGTTGATAACTGAGTATGAGGTAGTGGTAGGTTTTTGTGTTAGTGCTGTGGGATATGAGGTGTTATGAGGTGTTCCTCTCTTAACCAAGCATATCTTGCTGCCTTCACAGGGAGTGCAGGCAGCTTGAGAGCCAGGCCTGGTTGGCTGCTTTTTTCCACGCTCATCGGATTTCAGCAGAGTGGCCCCACTCTATCGTTGACTACAAGGCAAGCATGAGGGCCTTGAAATGTGCATTAAGGGGATTTTGGTGTTCAAATGTTAATTGTTCTAATATTTTTATATTTTCGTCAGTTAATTTCGTTTTTTCACCATACACCACAGGCACACACACACACACACACACACACACACACACACACACACACACACACACACACACTCTCTCTCTCTCTTTTTGGGGTAAATGGTTTTTGGTGATGGATGCCTCTCTCCATCGTTCTAATAAGCTCCTCAAGAATCAGGATATTTTTCTAGCAGTGGAACAGGCTTCTGCTCCATTAAATCTGGACTAGCAAAGCTAAATTGACCATGCTGGTAAAACTTCAGCTAGTTACCTTTCAGCTGAGAGGCTCACACAAAGCCGGGCAGTGATAGCCACAGTAAACTCAACACGCATAAGTGCACTTTAGTCTGCAATAACAGGGCCAACGACTTTATACCCTGCAGTCAAAGATTCAGAGATGCATTGGGAAACTGAAGTGGAAACAATTTCATGCCTGCCAAAAAGTATTTTAGATTATAATCTATTTTTAGTTTTCTTTTTCTTAAGTAAGGAATGATATTACATGGATAGAATTAGAATAAACAGTACAATTATGATAACTTGCTGTTGAATTATTCATGAGTCTTAGAATTAATTTAAATCAATGTATAACTCTCCATGGGGAAATCAATATTGTATTTGTATGTGCTGTTTGTTTATTCTAGATCACAACATAGATTAAAATTAAAGGCTGGATGGATTGCATATTATATTGATAATGTATGTTATCCCTCAACTTGTCAGTTTGAAACTGAGGCAGTGTTGCATGTTAAGAGTTTGTGGATGTCCATTTTAGGAAAAACAAAATAAGGAAAACAACTAAAGAATATGTAATTCCAGTTTCAGATGTAGAATGGTGTTTATACCTATGTATGCTTATTTGTGCTGTCAATTATTTTGTCATATTTTCTTTGGTTCTGGCTTTGATATCAAAGGAACAGATTTTTCTTTTATAGTAAATAATAGATGTGTTACCCGAGGCACCTTCACCAACTGTCTCTGTTTGTCACGTTTGTAACTCGTGTGTCAAAAACCAAGCAAGGCTGGGGCCTACTGTGGTGCTTAGACACAAAAGAACATTCATGAATGCAACTGAATACACAGGGACACTGGAGACTGGAGAAAATTAGAATCTATCATAGTTTCACAGACTTGGTATGTAGCCTCCTGTCGTTGTCTTTGGATGTACTTTTTTTCTAGCCCGTTTGGGTTGAGAGGGGTCTAGGGCAGACAGGGGGTCTCTCTTTTGTAACAGCCTGAAAGGGGAGATCTGCAGCAGCTGCATGGTTTTTCCCCACATGGGGGTGGTAGGTACTGTGAGATGAAGCGTGTGAGAGACACACACAGACACACACACAGACACACAGACACAGACACACACACACACACACACACACACACACACACACACACACACACACACACACACACACACACACACACACACACACACCATGGCCTGGTACTTCACTGGCTGGCCTTTAATCACCACATAGAACCTCTGCCAGGTAACCGGGGGGCTTCTGCCATAGGAGAAGACAGGCATGGACAGGGGCATTCATTTACCTCAAATAGGCCTATCTCTCATGTTAACTTTAACATTTTGACTCCTGGAAAGGGGCTGTTGGTCATTTAAGAACATTTTCCTCTTGATTTTTTATCCTATTATTTTGTTCACTCTCTCTATTTCTTCTCTTACACTGAATATTTGTTTATGTGGATTGGAACTGGTGGTTCAATCTATTTGTTTCTTTCGTTGGATGGAGTTGAATTAGGCTTAGAGGATGAGAGTGGAAATGTACATATACTGTATGCCGGCTCTCTGGGGTCTACCATATCATTACTACTCAGTTTATTGAAAAATATATGCTTCTCTACATATGATAAATAGTTGTCTCTGGTGACCTGGTTAGTGGACTAATCCAGTAATGCAGATTCCTCTGAAAGCAATTGACTGATACATTTTCGTCTCAGGCATACACATTGAAGACCATGGGGTCTGTCCTCTGGTCTGTCATGTAAACTGGCTATTTATTCCATTGTCTCTCAACAGTTCAATGTCAACAGCTTTCATCTTGTATTCATTTAAGTTACATTTCAAGACTGCCTTTCAGTTGTATATTTAAAGGAGACTGAAACTTTGTATGGCTTTTGTTTTTAATGTGGATTCTGTTCAAAGAGTAGATGGCCTTAGCACCATTTCATGAAGATCAATGACTGAGTTCGCCTACATATAATAATGTGTATTGCCCTAAATAACCATGACTCATTAGCCTACACACAATGTAACACACATTTTAATAAGCTGCAGGAATAAAGAGAGAAATCCAATTAACTTTGGACTTGTGTTCTACGCCCCATCTAATGGGAAACCTACAGTATGTGGATCAGAGGATTAGAATTACAGGGGGGAATCTGCTTTATGTAGACCTAATCGGCTCTATCTGATAAAGTGTTGTCATTTAAGCCGTGCGTTTTCGGTTGGACGTTTATTGATAAGAGGAGATCATTATCCTGAGCGAACCCTAATTGTAGTATAACAGTTATGTTGCGCCATCACAAGCTTATCACTATTTTATTGGAATATCATAAGAACATAGTTAAATGAATTGCGAATGGTTGGAGTGGAAATCGGTGCGTTGTTTCAGTCTGGTTGTCTTTCCCTACTACGACTTGCGCACCACGAGCAGCTTACCGAACACATCAAAACTGGCAATTGTCGTGCAAAAGCGCACGATGCACAATGGTGAATTCAACCCACAAAATAGTCAAATGAAAAGGGGGAGCTGATCCAGGTCGCTGCGCCTGTTTTGGCGGAGAGGGAGACACAAACGCCCACCGGCTGTGAGAGCCGCATTTAGCGGAGTTTTCCCAGCAGCTTAAACTGCCCTTGGTGTCAAACTCCGCTCTCCCGGATCAGCATCGTAATTTCAGACACTCACTGGGGTGTCTTCCTGGCTCGATGGGAGAGGCTTACTTAGATCGCATACTTTAATTCTTTATTTACCCAGCTATCTCCATGCCCATTGTCTGGGTGGCTTTAGTATCCATTTGGAATATTTCTAATATTTTCGGGGAATACGAAGCTATCTAGGTCCCTGTTGCTTTCTCAGTTGTGAAGTAGTGTGTTTGGAGAGTTTGTTTGGTCCCGTGAGACATATAGGCTACGAACGTTATTGGGTCTTTCAGCGGTAGTCCATGATACTTGCAATGCAGGGAGGGAGAGAGGAAACCGCTGCAATGCTTTAGAATGGAGGTGGCTTCTCTGAAAAGGCACTGTCTGAGAAACTACGCATAATGCAAGGGACATATTCTACATATAAAACGATTAAAGACCCAGGTCCGAAACCGTGAGATTATTAGGTAATCAGCCCTCATAGTGAAGAATAACCAATGCTCGTACATATCTGTCAACTTATTTTAAAAACGTGCTCGATTTTGTTCTTATCAGTTGTGTGCCATGGATTTGGCTATAGGCAAGGACACCACACGAGGAATTTATTTTATGATGATTTTGGTGAAAAGTGTACCCCTGTCCTCTCAACCCTACCCGACAAATCTATTTATTGATATAAAAAATATTTGATAGAGGCTAAAAAATATATAGTGACATGGCAGAAAGCCTGAGCTGAATAATAGTTGAGGATGGAAATGTGGGCAGCTGTCCTCATTTGAAATAACCAAATCGATTCATTCATATCTCGTGGCTTTTATTTCCTTCAGAAAAAGGCATACAGGAAGATAAGGAATACAACTTCCAAACACACGAAAAGACCAAAAGAAAACACACTTACCTGATGAATCAATAACCAAAAAGAAAATACAAATGAATGTCCTTCTAAAAAAAGCGGACAGTGAAAAGAATTAATCCAATCCAAGGAAGATGAATATCTTCAGGTAAAAAACCCCCCACAAAAACGTTAGTGCTATCTCTGGTATCGGTTCTGTAGCAGCACTGGTATGTTTACTGGTGTCCACACACTCACATACACACTCCGTTGGCTCTGGTAAGGACAGAAGAACGGTAGGACAGATCGCTTGGGCAAAGCGCACTACAAGTGTGAAGTTACATCTGCCTCTAGCTCTGCTTCAATAGAGCGCTGATGTCATCTGGAGGAGGGGCCTCACTCTCCCAAGCTCCGTCCCCTTTCTCTCTTTCTCTCCCCCTCTCTGCCTGAGAGATGCTTTGAGATGATGCAGTGTTGTATAAGTACACTAGGGGGAGTGGAAGAAAGGGAGATGACATTTAAAGCCGTCCATGTCTGATCTGTGCGGTAAACAGTAGAGAAAAGAGATTCTTCTAAAAACTATGCTCATTGGCTGAGGGACAGGTATAGGAACAGAGGGAGAGGGTGTATGTGTGATGTTGTTTCTTCAGTATCTTGACTTTTAAGTGTTTATTTGTCAATAATTAGTTCAATCAACAAAGAGCGTAATATGCTGTACATATTAAAAGATACAACATTTCCATTCAACAATTTCATCCCCAAATAAACTTAAGGCCATCATCAGCATTGGACATTATTACAGCACCAAATGTCCTTCAAACCTGTCAAGTTTTCTGTCAGTCCATAGAACGCATACTCTGGGAAACCCCAGCCGCAACTAAAGACTTGAAAAGTGCTACAGAGTCCAGGTCCATGCCCTCCATCTTCGCCTTATGTGCTTTATATGACCAACAGTGTAATAAGCAATACGTATGATAGAGAGCTTTGTGAAAGCTGTGTGTTTGATTGGAAAAATGATTGTATGTTTTTATTTCTTATCTGCACATCGTATGTGTTTGGATGCACACGTGAGACCAGTAGAGAATGATGCGTCCCTCTGCTGTGCCAAACACACCTGAGTCTCTGACATTGGCTATTCTGTTCCAGACTCCACCCTGTTTAGTGTTCTGTTTCATGTTTAAATGAGTCCAAATGGCGGCTGTGCACTCTCCTAACCTCCCAGCAGCTTTGAGTCACCCTCTTAGTGAAAGGGTTATGCTGCAGGACTGACCCAGCTAACACTGTTTCCTGCCCTGCCTCATCTCCAGCACTCCTGCTCTGGGTACCTGACAAGGCAGACGGCCTAGCTCACAGAGGAACACTAGGCCAGTTCACTGAGTTAACTCTGGCCCCCCCAACCCAGCAGCTCTAGAGCATGGCTTTGCTTCGCTGTCTCTCAGCCTAGCTGCATAGCATCTAATGTTCTGCTCATATCAGATCCACTGATTCCCCCTGCAGTCATCACTCAGTGATGTCATTATCATTTTTCGCTAACTGCCTCTTCGCTATTCTATCCTCCCATCTGCTACTCATCTGCTGATGCAGGGCTGAACTCCTCACAGTTGTTTTGGCTTGATCAAGAGATGAGCCCTGAGCCTGGAGAAAGTGTATCAGGGACTGACCTTTGTCAACCTCCCATGTCCAGTAAGTTGCTAGGACAGGAGAGTGTGGTCCTATTCTGGCCTCAGCAGACCATGGGTTAACCTCCATTGTCATCTCATCCCAAGAGGCTGTTTGAGTAACTTCTTAAGCCTGGAGCATCTGCCAAAATCCACGAACAAATCACACCACTTCACCTTTTGTTTTATTTGCCACCAGTCTGAAGTGGTTTCCCGCCTTTGTCTCATATATAGCCTAGTAAGATCTCTTTACAAATGGGGGTGACTTGACGAGTTATTTAGTGACAAAACTATTAAGAGGAAAACAACCTGAAGTTTTACTTGGAATTCTCACTCAGGAGGAGGACTTGCATGGCTGTAGTTTATATTTTATGAGTAGCCAGATTGGTGTTGCACATGGGGCAAAGGGCCAGGAGTGGTGCTGGAAAGTGAGAGGTCAGTCTTGGACACCCTTGTCTGATCCCATGTCTCCTCTCCTGGGGCATAGTGCAGGCCCCTGTGTCTGACCCCACACTAGCTTCCTCTCCTAAATCTACTGCCTGTCTGTCAGCGGCTGCTGATTGACCCACTCTCAGACTTACAAAGAGCCCCACTGGAGGACAGGGGTGTCCGATTTCTGTTATCTCAAGACCAGGGGAAGTCTGCTGCCCTGTTCATCTGTTGTTTAGGGGGAGAGGTACTCTCCTTTCCCAAGGATGCAATTTACTTTATCTGACCCATCTCAATGTGTTTTGACAACAGACACGTCTTTGAAGGCCCTTGATGACCGTCTTGCCCCCAACCATCTCTATGAGTTAGGGGAGGGGGGCAGCATAGCTGAGTTTATTAAACCACTTGATTTTGTTAATTGTGGGCTAGAGTGCTTTTTGGCTCAGTTGACAACAGAGCAGTGGTTTAGTGTGGCCATAGCCCTATGACGGAATTCCCTGACCCTTTTCTCTCCCTGATACAAACAGACAGTCAATTGATTTGATCATTGCAGTTGTCATCATGACCAATAGATACAATGTGTCTGAGGTTGGCAAGCCATAGTGTCCTACTTACAGCATGCAGAGCTAAAAGTTTTCCTTTTTGATTGGTATAGAGTGTGCTAAGTGTTTTCAGTGTTTTCTTATCTCTAACATTTCTTCTGTCTATCTGTCAACCCAGCCCTATATTGAGACAGAAGCATTGTTTGAAATACAAAGGCACAAAATGGCTCAGGGGTGCTGGGGGAGATGGGAGAATGATTTTCCCTCATTCCCTGGTGTCTCTCTTTTCTCTCTGACTGGAATTCATTATTGATAGACTTTCTCAGTCCTGAAGCGATGCCAAATTAAAAGGAACATGTACATGCTTGCTGCCAAAATCCTGCTTTGTTTTTCATTTACCCTCTGCTTCATTTGCATATTCATCCACTATGAGCAATAGGCAGTGATCTCTGTCTTGTAGGCATTCTCTCAGACCTGGCAGAGGCCTTCTCAGTATCAGGCCAGAACTGGGTACAGTATGTGTAGTTCAGAGAGTGTGTTTTTGTGTATGCCATGGTATTCATATCTATGAATGGAGGAGTATTTATTTTTTGCACAAGCGTGTGTGGGTGTGTGTGTGTGTGTGTGTGTGTGTGTGTGTGTGTGTGTGTGTGTGTGAGAGAGAGAGAGAGAAAGAGTAAGAAAAGGAGAGTTAAGGAGAAGAGAGAGATAGACAACTTGGTTTATGTGAAGGAGAGGGTGAGTAAGACACTGAATGGATAGGCCAAATTTATAAGAATGGGGGTTTGTGTACAAGGAAATGTGGATGTCAGCGTATTGCACAATATGGTCACCCAAATTAAGCTTTGTCTGAAGCAGGTTGTCGGTGTTGGGCGCATATCAATGCAGAGGCCGCTGACACAGAGCAGTGCCTTATGGTGGACAGGATCTCCATTGAGCCATACAGGGAGATGCTGGGTTCCTTCTTTTCGAATGCAGATCCCAGATGTTTAGTGTTAACCCCTTTATCTCTGGGGACCAGGTCATAGAACAGAGAAAAAAGGACCAACAACAACAACAACCGCAAAAGAGGCTGACATCCTGCTGGTCCTGGCAACCCAGGGGCCCCGGTCAGTGGTCATTTGTGCTGTGTGTTTGTGGAGGACTGACAATCCGAACAAATAGCCCTCTCGGCTGTTTTTCTCTTCTCCTTTTGTTTTCTTTGGTTGTTTTTCTTAGTCTCCTCTTGTGTTGGCCACAGGGAGGGAGGGGGCATGGGGGATGGGAAGGGCTAGAAGAGAGGTAGAGGGGGTAGAGGGTAACTTGTCAACTGTGAGGTAACCCCAAGACCCCCCAAGGGTTAATGACCTACAAAACAATGCCCTGTGATCAGATTAGATACAGTGCTCTTCCCCTTGGGCCAATCCACACACAAAAAAGATAAAATGGAATCAGCATACAATGCCTTCACAGTCCACTATTCTGCTCTAATTGAAGCATCTCTCTCTTCAATTGTAATTGGTTTACTTCTCCAGCACTAAATCTGTAATTAGCCAATTTACCATCTTTTCACCTCTTATCTCTTATTGCAGCATTTATCTTTACAATAGGCTCCATTATGCTCCTATGAACTATTGAGAGGATGCGTGGTTGTCGAGTAGTGCAGTGCACCACTATTTAGACTTAAAATGATTTCAGTGCTCTTACCATTTGGGACTATTGTCACTGTAGGTCATCTTTATGAAAGGATGGCCCATGTCTTTTTTTTTCTGTGCTGAGCTCCGTGGAGAGGAAGTGAGTCTTAATGCTATCTGAGGCTCACTGAAACAAACCAGTTCTTGGCCACTCAAGATAAGATAAGATAGATCATACTGTACCTCCAGGCCTTGATTATCCCCATTGATCTGGGTACACACAGGAAATGGGCATACTGCAACATCTAAAGAGATGCAAGAGAGGTGTTTTAAAGAGGTGGAGGGTCTTGTCATGCTAAGCTGCTATCATACCCATCAAAGGGTTTATGTATCTTTGCTGAACATTAACTAATGTAGGTCTTGAGTCTGCATGGTCTAAATTACTTTGTTAATTCTCATGAGTAATCATATCAATGACTTACACTTGCTAATGATGACAGCACACTATTTGTCTCTCAGATGCATATCTTTACTTTTTATAATTGAGTGTTGTTTCCTTCTGTAACATTGTCCCCTCTTGGCCATGTTGTCATTGTAAAAAAATAATGTGTTCTCAATAACCTACCTGAATAGTTTGAGTCTGTAGATTAAATGCAGTCTCTACAGTATGTGTCTATTATGACTGTATGTGGGTTGGTGAGGCTATGGTACCTCAACCTACAACTAGGGCTGCAACTAATGATTATTTTGTTATCGATTAATCTGTAGAATATTTGATCGATTAATCGATTGGTCTAAGTGATTTATTTCCCCAAAAAACATGTTTTTGAATACAATGTGTGGGTAGTTGTAATGCCATCATTCAGTGGTCACATACTAGTTCATCATGACATATTCATTTGATTAATGCCTCTAAATGCTGTGTGTGGATGACTACTGTAAGGGTTATTTGATGAAATTGTCAATGCCTTCCTTCCTTTATTTTGATTTATTGTACTTCTGTCTTATATAACACCTGTCAGTTGGCAGTATTGGCGATTTTTGACATAACAATGCGCTTATCATGCCATGTATTGTATTTATGCCCAACTAAATGCTGAAAGAATGAAATTGATTATCAGTTGGAGGGGCTGCACTTTCAGATAGCATTGGAAAATGCAGATTACAGATTACTTAGGATGCATGTAGGATGAATTCTGATAAACTGTGCACTGTTCATATGGCTATTTTTTACTGTTTACTACACAGACTATGAGACCTCACATAGCTATGTTACATAGCTACATTGCAGAAATGCATGGGGGAAAAAACGGAAAAGAAAAAAAAGAAAAAACGGAATAGGAAAACTTCTCTAGTCATGCAAGCATACAGTACACTGTCATTGAATGGAGCCCTTTCAACATGTCAATGTGTAAAACTTAGCAATAGCTGCCTAGCTACATAGCTAGCCAGCTAGCATCAACACTTCTCTTACAGTACTGCACTATCCTTTGCGTCAAGTTCCCACATGGCTCTGGGATGTTTTCTTTTCGTGTTCGTGCATGGCAATTGTACTGCTGTATGCCACATGCTAGTATGCCTTCTGTAATCCAAAGGAGGGCAGGGTGTGTTATTTTTACTGTGGTCTTGGAGAGGGTTCTGAAGACAGACGTTTTGTTGTTGGTCACTGTCATGCTTGGTGGCCTATTGGCCGGCATATCTGCATTATTAAAGGAGGCATATCTTTATTAAATTCACTGTAATAGTAAACTGAGTTCCCTGTGGATCTTCTGGAGGGTGATGGGGGCAGAGGACATCATTGCACAACATTCCTGTCTGTCATCTGCTGATGGTGAGAAAAATCTCTGCTTTAGACAGAAGAAAAAAAAACAGAGAAACTGGAACCACTTAATTGGTACTAGAATGGATCTGAAGGTGTTTTAGTGTAATGCCTCAAACAATTCTAACGCAGTGACGGTGTCTCTCCCTCTCCGCCTGACACCTGCCCTCGACACTCGTCCTGAGCATAGGGGATATCGGATGTTCCTCTCCTGTTTTCTTTGAGCCCAGATTCAAAGGGAACATGAAGAGAGCGATGACAGAGGAATAAAAAGGGCCGGTTGAGTTGAGGGGATGTTTATGACTGGCCTGAAAGGAGTACTCTCAGACTGCCCACCCACCTATTAGCGTGTGTGCTGGCTGCTTGTGGTGGAGCTGTGAATGACATGGGGACAACTGAGGGAAATTAGAGAAGGCCCTCTTTATCCTGCTCTGCCGCTGTGGTGTTTTTGTGGTCGCCTCTCAGTGAGAGGAGAGGGGAGGTGAAGGGAGATTGACACACAAGGCTGGGCCCTTCTGAGGGGTGTTAAAGCTCTGCATGGTGTCATATTACACCACTGGAGTACTCAAACTATCCCATCCCCAAAGACATCCCCAGGAACAGCAAATATGTCCTACTTGTTTCTTCTTGTTGGACACTTGTATCTTTCCTCATACCAGTGGTTTGTTTCATGAAGCAGCATCACAGTTCAGAAGGCTGAGAATAAAAAAGTTGTCTCCCCCAGGCCTTGGCAGCCCCTGGTGCTATCATGTCGGCTGGTGTGAAAATAACTGAGATTTAAAATGTAAATAGCCCTTCCAGCAGCAGACGTCATTGGGAAACTGTTGATTGAGTGGAAGCTCCTTCACATGCATGGTGTCTGTCTGGCACTGCAGTAGGCTCTCAGAAAGCTTTTTTGTCATTTGAAGGTCATTCCATATGCTGAAAAATGTCAGCCGTACGTACCTATGTGAATGCATTTATTACCATGACCACGTTATACAATCAAATACTGCTAGTTTTTGTCTTGGATTGCTTTCACCTCCTTTGTCCATTGTGAAACCCCAGTCTGACAAAAAAGAGTGCCCACAAGCTAATCTCAGTAGCATTAGCAGTCATGATATGTTGCATTTTTGTCAAGTTGAATTTGTTTCACAGTTGTGTTTAAGTTGAGCTAAAGTTATGGAACTTTACAAGTACTTTAAAGTTTTGTGTGCTGCTGCAACCACCCCCAGCTCTCCCAGGAAAGGGAAACCCCAAAGGGGGCTCCATTTAACCCCTGAGGATTAGCGCTCATGCCTGCTTTAGCATTGTTAAAAGGGAAAACGTCTCAGCACATCCAGTCAATGGGGTTTCAGCTCCGCTCTGCTGGCTGCCCATACAAACGAATAGACAGAGAAAAAAGAAGGTGAATCTCAGTCAGTTTGAACTTGTGGACTTTGGATGAGACATTAAACCGAGGTTCTGACTCCCGAGATCCCATGGCACTTATCGCAAGAGTAGGCGTGCTCATGCCAGTGTCCTGGATAAATTCCCAATCTGGCCGTCATACTATCATGGCCACCTAATCATCCCCTGCTTTCAATTGGCTCATTCATCCCCTCTCCTTTCCCCTGCAACTCTTCCCCAAGTTGTTGCTGCAAAAGAGAACATGTTCTCAGTCAACTTACCTGGTAAAATAAGGGATAAATAAATAAAAAATAAAAAAGGTACTTACAAGCTACCTATTACCCCTATCCCCCCTACAAAGGGGTTTATAGAGCAACTAGAGAGGAATAGAATAGTCTTTTTAGATTCAAAGCCAGTACACCTGTAGCTTGCCATTAATTTTTTTTTTTTTTATCACCATCAGTAGGTAAACTTAATACGGAAGGAGAACTGGATATTGCATTTTTCATATCAGTAGATATGAAAAAAAGGAAAAGCTGTTTGTTTGTTATTTATCCCCAACCTGCTTTACTCCTTCATGCTCAACTGACTTGACTCCAATAAAAAAAAAAAAAACAGCCTGGCAGCATTTCTTTATGAGCTTGTTTTCTTTCTCTCTCTCACGCACAAACACACAATTCACATTCTCCTCACGTCTCTGAGACCCTATCAGAGTTTTGTGACGTTTCTTTTTGTTTCTTCTTTTTGTGATGCCTCCTGTGGAGTTGGACCTGGTTGTCTCCACTGTGAGTAGACAGTAGGGAGAGACGGTTGGGTTCAGTGTTTCAGGGCATGGCCTCTTTCACAGGAGTCTCCTGGTAGAGTTGAGACAACGTCTGTTGACTCAAGTCCTCCGTTGACATTCCCCTGTGTTTGTCTTGGCTTTCATCATGGCTCTGTTCAAACAAGAGCCAGCAACTGATAAAACACATGCTCTCGCTAACACACACACACTCTCAGACAGGGCAGCATAGCAACAGGTGAGGCCACATATAGACCCATAGTTGTTGTGTGTGTAGGAGTGTGTGTGCTGCCTTTTTGTCAACCACTTTGATCAAAATAGAACTTGGGACTTTTCCATTTGAATATAGAGGCCACCTGTGCATAGGACAGAATGATATTCAGTTCCTATGCTGTTTCCCTCTGCAACAAGACACTAAACATTGGAATAGATGGATGAGTCTGGTTATTATGTTGATTTTAGAGATTGCAGTGGTAATATGTCTGGGGACAGGTTATGTATTTCATGCACCAGGAGGGCACGTGCAAACAGCTGTGTTTGTACATTTGTTCCCATTATTTCGCCAGGTACATTTTTCCTCTCCCGATCAGAGATCTCACAGCGATCCACCAGGATATTGACTGCCAGCTATTTAGGAACTGTCTTTTCCCTTTGTGGTGATTCCTGTTTATTGTCAAGTGTGGATTCAGTCTCAGGCTGAATGCAGTTGCGAGTGGAGAAGTGGGATTTTTGGAGACCAGGTGCAACCCACACCTGCAAGTGTTTCTTGCACCTCACTTAATTGGAGTGCAGTATCCTACTAATGAATATTCTCTCTTTGTCTTTGTTTGTGTGTGGGAGGAAGTGGAGATACTCAATAGGGAATTAGCTAATCCCCCCAAGAGAGTTGTGCCTTCCCCTCCTCTCACTACTCAGAAGAGCACACTCACCCCTAGTTGGGAATACTAACTCAAGAGCCCATTATCTATTCCCTACACCACTTCGTGCTCCAATTTGCTTCCGCTAAACAGTGGCGCACACTAAAACCATGTGCAAAGATTGTTTTGGTCATTTGGTGTCACCCAAAGTGTGGACTTGTCAAGGAGAGTTGGCAAATTCAAACACTTATATAATTACCAATAGACACTTATTTGATCATAACAGGCAGCAGTTGTTGCCTGTTGGGGATAATCTCTCATACCACCAGTACAATGTAAATATGTGGAAGTAGGCCCAGTGTGTATTCTTGCATTACTAAATTCTGTAAGCTATATTCTAGGGCTTGGCGGTATATTGAGTTTTAACGACATACTCAACGTATTTGTATATCATGTATTTGTATGCCCAAAAAGGCCTTGGGCTGTATCGTGAGTATCATGTTTTAACACATTGTTTCCCCCCTCTGTATTACCTCATAGGCCTGCTACATAAGCCCAGATCACGCACTGACCACAGAGTCTGGCAAAGCCAACCTCTCACCCTCTTCCGTTTGCATTCGTGTACTGGACCTATGGGCCACGAGTCACCCGACAACTCATGTTTCAGAAGAGTGCAGCGGGTGTCATGTTTGTGTGAAAAAGTGGAGAACAGAGAAGAATAGCATATCTGTGCACAGAGAAATCTTCTGGATCTTCTCTGCACCAAAAACTAGCTTGTCACAGCTTTGTGTATACAGTAGGTCAGAGTTGAAAAAGTTCATGCTTTAATGATGGTATCGCGTAGGTACCGCGACAATCAACTGGCCATTGCCACACATTTTATTTCAGGTCATTCACCTCAGCAATTCTAATGAATATGTTTACAATGTGTTATAGTGTGTTTACAAACGTTGCCGCTTGATGAATTATGTGAAGAGTAGCTTATGAGTTTATTATTATCACAAAATTATTGTCTGGTCGCAGAAATTTTAAATGATGTCCTTGGATAAACCTCAATTTAGAACAAATCATGTCTTTATGTACACTTCCTAAAATTATGTCGGACATGGAATACGTGTGTCCGCGAAATTGCATATTATCACACTGCTACATAAAATCCATGTCTGACATCATTTTAGTGTCCATAAAGACATGATTTGTCCTACATTAAGGTTTATCCAAGGGCATCATCACCCGTCTCACAACATTTTTGACAGCACCCCCTCGCGAAATATACTTCCTACATCCCTGATAACAACTGTAGGCTACGTTTCTATCCAGTCTCAATCCCACTGAAACCCAATACCCTTACTCCTGTCTTGCATGATAATCCCTAACTTAATTCTGTAATCAATACGTTGCATTATTAAAGCCGACTCGCGCTTATTCATCTCAGATTGTGCTAATAAATTTCCCCCATTTCTCTGCGCTGTGAGAGAATGCTTGATGACGGTATGAGAGTAGATAGGAGTTGGTCCCATTGATTGGTCCTTGTTAAAACAACCTGATATTTAAACCATTTCCACTCTTCATCTCTGTCATTCATGAGCTGCTATAATAAACTTGATTTTGCCAATCTGTCTGATAAGGCAAACCACTCTTCAAACATCCTTCACAGCTCTTGTCACCACCTTGTGGTGGCTTTTGGCAGCACTTCACACCTTGTGTCATTGAGGTATACCACCACTGCGATGTCAGTGTGTACCTATAAACCCTTATCTGTCCACAATACCCTTTTCCACTGTAACCTGACCATGTTTAAGGATAACTAGTGGTTTCCAGTGAAGCATCTGTAGTTTGGCACGTGGAGTATTCTGCGGATGGTAGTCTCTGACACATTCACAGCTACCTCCTGGAGAGTGTTCCTGATCTGTGGGACACTTGTTTTGTGGGGTTTTCTTAATTATGGTGAGCAATCTTCGGTCATCCACTGTGAAAGTCTTCCTTGGCCACTCCATTTGCAATGAGCTCATCAGTGCTTTTGAGGTCACCAAATCAAATCCAAAGCTTAGAATCAATACTACACATTGTCGGCTCTTATGCCTGCACAAATGATGTGACGGAACACACCTGACTTTCCAGAAACAACTGTCAAGCCATTTGTCCCATTATTTTTGCGTACCCTAAAATAGTTGGATTATGCATAAAAAGTGATGCAATTTATGAATGGTGAAACCAATATATATATATATATATATATATATATATATATATATATATATATGTAACAAATACCATCAAATAAAAGCTGAGAATCTCTACTTTAACCTTATATTAATTATTAAAATCCAAACATTTGGAGTGTAGAGCCAAAAGAAGAAAAAATGCTTCACTGTCCCGTTACTTACTCAGGGCACTGTATATTGTTTATCATACACGTAGTTTGACTTTTTGGCTTGGGGATGCAGGAACTATGTTTTTGCATAGTGCCAACAACCACTACAACAACCACTACAACCACTACAACAACCACTACAACAACCACTACAACAACCACTACAACTCCAGTATATCAAAGCACTTGAAAATGCTGGTAAATCACCAAGTGCCTCAGACTACGTGTGCACCAGCAAAGATCAAAATATGTATTCACCTTCCAGGGACCAAAGATACTCATCTAGGCAACTTTGATCAAGTTTGCAGATGTACAGTACTGTAACTGGCCTTGTGCCACCCACGTCTCTCTGCAGGTGCTTTGACTATACAGGGCTTGACCATGACACTTACCCGCTGGCCTGGCGAGGGTCAGTGAATCCTAGTGGCCTGCTGAGCCCCCAAGGGATTGAAGAAATTATGAGAATGATGTAATTCTTAGTCTATTATCTTAAGATGAGAATCAGATAAATACCCTAACTTGTTATATTGTTAGGGCTAATTCATCTGATGCGCCCTACACAGTCAAATATCAAGTGCAATAGCAGAAATTCAGGGAACGTGCAATTCCAAAAACAGCTGCAAAAATGACACAAATGGTAACAGTAGGAAGGTCTGTTTTAAGTTGTTAGTTTTCCTCTTTGACTTGCTGGGATATTTTTGCCTGGACATTGTCTTCGCTCGGCGCCACTGCATTGATTGTAACATCACATCATTTGACAAATAAACATTTTAAACTATAGCCTATTACCTCATTACCAATTTGGTTTTCAAAGTGTGAGACACTTTTCCCTGGGACCGTCTGGAGACCAGTGAAGGTGATGCAGTCCAAAGACCATCGGGTCAGGTTGCAGGTATAATTTTATGCACAATTTGTTTCAAAGGATGCACTACAGGCACATACATCTGTGGACAGAGCTCAGTGTTTATATCATACCTAATTGTTAATGTAGCAGTTCCTACAGTCACAGAGCACACACCCCTCTTATTTTCTTGATTATTGACATTTATTTAACAAATCCTTTATCCATACCAAAGTAATCAAATATATTTTGCATTGAATATCATTTATTCAGGATTAAATGAAATACACAATCCATCCACCCTTAACTCTGCCCATGTTGTGTATCGCCCAAAAGTCAGAACATATCGTGATATGAATTTTAGCCCTGCCCTACTTTATTCCCTAAAACAGTGAACGACCGATGTTGCATACGTCGATCGCCTCCACTCTCTGTGCCAATTATTAATTAAATCATGGAACCGTAGATGTCTTTGATAATAAGATAATATCTTAAACATTGTATACTGTAGATTGTAGGAAAATATACATACTGTACCTACTTAATAGAAAATACGTTTGGAGAGCCCTTACGCACAAAAAAGATGGTTGTTTATCATCCTGAAAGTTGTCAAATTCCACTTATTCAATCCATGGTAATATTCAGAGGAGAAAATAATATAAACTAGCATGCAATAGGCCTATGTAAGTCCACCCCTACACTGCATGATCGCCTCTGCTGATCATGGAACTGTGTGCATCGCTGTTATAACAGGTTCAAACAATGCACTACACAATAATCCCGCAATGTATTTCTTTTTACATAGAATATTATCCACTATTGCCAGCGACCCTAAGTAGGCCTGCAATAGGCTACTATAATAATAAGCATACAGTCCTGACAGCGTTCACAGAGAGGAAACAAAAAGGTATGAAGTTATATAAATAAATGCATGTAGGCAACTAAACTACACTAAACTGGCAGATACTTATGGTTATGACCGATGATTGCAAGAGATAAAGGAGAATTGCCTATATATTTAGCTGATGCAAATGATAATATAGCATGAAAAAGGTCACGACAAGTTCATTGAACTGTTACAGAATTTGGAGATGCGCAGCAGATTGAATTTAGCGTGCCACTGTAGGCTGGTTTTGCTTAGATTATTCGTCCCTGTATGTACTGTGTTTGTAAGTGTGATTGTTTACTTGTTTACTGTTTGTGTGTGTTCATGTATAGGGCAATTTCAGTGAAGACTTTACAGAGCAAAGTGAGTGGTAAGAGGGTTAAAGGTCCCAGTGTCTCTGACAAGGTCATTTATTTTTGGAGTTTCCACCTATATTGACTGAAAACTAGTCGCTGTTTTTAACAGTGGGATGAAATATCAGTTTCCTCCACTTCCCTGCTCAATCTAACAGTGAATGTGCCAGATATGATAGAAGTGAGTTTATCTCTGGATTGCTGTGGTAGAACAGAACTCCCTGTGATCCCAACCACACTGCTGGGTTATAATTGAGGCTACATGTCTGCAGGACCCCTGCCTGCCACTTATAGACCGCATTGGACGGAATCCTTTCGAGATTCAGTATGAGCATTGTCATAGTGACTGACAGATGGTAGTAGCAGCATATCCTGCTGCCAGTCACATACACAGTTTGTGCGTGCGTGTCTGCGTGTGTGTGTGTGTGTGAGAGTCAGTGACTGAGTCAAATCAAATCAAATCAAAGATTATTTATCATATGCACAGCATACAGCTGTAAATGTACAATGACATTCTTATTTTAAGATACCTCTCAACAGTGCAGTGAAATACAATGATAGGAATAAAATAGAGTAATAAAAATACAATACACAATATACTGTACAATCAACAGTCAAGTTATTTTCTGCAATGCTGCATACATTTATGAAAAGAGAACATTATGCTTTTTTTTTTTTTAAAACGGGAATACGTTTTAAAATAAATTAATACACTTTTTAAATGGAGAGCCATTTTGAAATAAACATAGCAATATATGACCTTAAAATAAGATAATGTTTACTCTAAGAAAAAAACTTATTTGCCCTTCTTTACCACCGTTTTTTTTTTGTGACTGAGGCCCTCAATCTCACCCAATGGCAAGAACAGAGAGCAGCCATGTCAGAACGTGGCTCTTTTTATTGGCTTCATTTGACAAGCCTGACACCCCCCCACCCACATCACATGACTGCCTCTTTTCACCAGTTGACCTTGTGCTCCCAATGTTTTGCAAACTGTCTGCCTTTGTTCACCCAGTGTTTCCATGGTGACCCCTCAGTGTCACCCCAAGCAGTGCAGACCTCCAGTCAGAGCTTCATACTGTAGCACAATGTTAGGGTGCCAAACACTCTCTTTGAGATAACATGTGTGCCAAGTTGACGCTACCAACTTGGGCTACCACTTTTGTGGGAGAGGATGGAGACAGAGAGCCAATGCTTCTGTATGCGGTTGACAAAAAAAAACAAATGCCATTGTTGCCTTTCCAACACTGCAGCTCCTCCTCTCCCTACCAGAGATGTTGGGTTTGAGTGGTGCATTGATGGTATGAGTCTGAGACCCTGTCAGCATGTGTAACAGTGAGAGCCCAGTGTCATGTCCATTCAGCCCAGTTTGAGTGAGGCAGTCAGTACTGTTGGAACAAACTGCGTTTTACCTGAGGTACAGCTCCCAGTGTCAAATGAGGTGTTAGATGGCACTCTTTGGGACTCTCAAGGGAGAAGGTTTTCACTGTAAGTGGATTAAACTTAGCCTGCAGAATGAGAGGGAATCACACTGTCATGGCAATACACCTGAATTGTATCTCCCACCCTATGGCCATTTTTCGTTGTGTCACAGTTTTGCAACAGTCTACGGAAACTAACCAAACTGATCGGTTGTGAGAGTATTGTTTTTGAATGTTAATTAAACTTCAAAATGCAAACACTGGATCTCTTTGTAGCTGTTGCAATGTTGGATTGACATTGTTGTGACATTTGTGACATTTAATGGTTGTTGTTCAGTCAAGGGTTGGTTATTAGAAATAGTAATGTGTTTTTTATTTGTGTTTTTTACATTACAATGTTAAGTGTAATATCGATGTAACATATACTTCCTAACCAAATGGATATTTAGGCAAACAAATCGGTTCCCCTTTGAATTTCACTTATCTGGGGGAATGGTATATGGACATGTTTTACAATGGATTACATTGTGCATTTTATTTAACTGTACTCACTTTTTGTGTGTCCTCATCTGGGATTCAAACTTAACTTGCAATACTTTGCAGTGCCTTACTTGCTGAGCACTGTTATCTAATGTTTCAGTTAATGTACACCCCAACCACTGATTTGATTTGACTTCGACAGATACATTTCAGCACCTTCTGTGTTATCTGCGTAGTCATCTTATTTTGGTGGGGTATGATATGTTCTATTACATAATGCAGATTTCTTGATTACAAATATTGAAACTTGATAACGTAACTCACCCATTACTAATTACTATTAGGTTGCACTGAATCTGTCTCAAGCTGCTATTTTTTTGTGACAGCAGATTTATGCGCTAGCGTGGCGCTTATGGATGTCAACAAACCTGGCAGTATTTAATTCGGAAATGGTGAGCTCAGTCCTCCCTAAAGCTTGTTTTTAAAATCATGTGATTACCCCCAAATACGTCACTCAGAGTCAAAGCCTCAAACTTGCGATATATAGCTTTTGATCTACGGAACACATTTGGAGGCTGTTTTTACATGCCCACACATTTGCACTAATCTGAAGTTAAACCTGGAGAATTACCTGTTCTCCAATGCCATGAGTGCTGAATACACAATTTGAATATCAGCACACCTCAATCTTTACTAAACTCAGTGACTAGTAAAGTTGTTGAGTTATTGGGAGACTGGGGTTCAAATCCAGAGCAACATGTATAAATTTAATTTGAGTGTTCATTGAATTTCTCTTTATCGTACTGTCCTTCAGTGAATGTGAGGTCATGTTACTAATGGGGCAAATACTGTTATTGTATAGATAGTCATATGGTGTGGTTTCTAGACTTTCTTACTATATACTATATACTGTATATACCGTACCCGAACCAGCAGGTTCAGAGGAAGCTTCTTCCCTGTGGCTGTCACCCTACTGAACTCCAACTCTGGTAGGTGACAACCTACCAACTATAGCATTCCTATAAACTTTACATACTGCATCTTCACTTATACACACTGCTGTTATACTATATACTACTGCTCTTCTGTACATATCTGTCTATACTGTTCATAATGCACATACCCTTATTTTTTACTAACCTTTTAATGCTACTGTTAATACACTGCACATATCTGTACATACTGTACATATCTGTACATACTGTACATATCTGCTATACTGTTCATACTGCATTCCATATTTACTCTGCTTATAATGTTACTGTTAATACATATACTGCTCATACTGCAGTACTATACTGCTCATATATTGCTTATACTGCACTACCTGTATATATTGTTCACATTGCACTTTTCTGTTTTTTTTGCACTTCTGGTTAGACGCTAACTGCATTTTGTTGTCTCTGTACTTGTACTCTGCACAATGACAATAAAGTTGAATCTAATCTAATCTAATCTAATCTAATCTAATATGGTCACGTATGATCAATATTATTATCAACCATTTTGAAAACTAGAATAAAATTGTCTGGAGGTGTAAAAGAGACAAAGTTTACAATTCACATCCAAGCAGAGCTTTATATTTATATCTGAGTACCAATATTTGTCCAACGTAACATTTGTCTGTGTGGTATGTTTGCTTGGGGACATCTGAAGGTTACCTTTGTCACATATAACATTTCTAATAATACGTCAGAACAACATCTCAGTGGAATAGTGGGTACTAATATTAAAACGGACATCTTTAGGACATTAACATTATAATATCTGGCAATAATTGCCTCATTGGCACTTTTTGACTGCTTTACTATGATCAGAAAATAACTTGGATTTGACTGTTACCACATCCTACTTTACATGTCTGTGCAATGTTTTGGTTTAACATTGTCTCACAGGTATCTTCCATCATCTCTTTATGGTTGGCATATGACACTGTCACGGTCAGAGCTAAGGAACCCAGGCGCAGGACACAGAGTCAGGACAAGTATATAAAAGAATCAGGTTTTAATGAGGGAATAGAGGAAAACAGAGTAGCAGGGTGGAATGGCAAGCAGGGTAGGGTAGCAGGGCAGGCAGATAAGGTAGACAGGGCAGGTAGGGCAGGCAGGGCAGGCAGTCAGGACAGGCAGACAGGGCAAGTAGACAGGCAGACAGGGCAGGTAGGCAGGGCAGGCAGGACAGAGAGACTGGTAGGGTAGGCAGGCGGGCAGGCAGGTAAGCAGGCAAGTTGATGAGCTGATGAACCGCAGGTGTGAAGATCAAGCAGGTGAAGATGATGAGGTGAACTGGATGGCTGGAGCCTGGAGCCACACCCACACACAAACACACACACACAGACAGAGACAGACAGGGGAGAGAGACTGGCACAGGCTAGGTGGAAGTGGAGGCCGTGACAGACAGTGAACCAACATCCTTTTGCATAAATTTATACAATTAGCATTGCTGCAGAATACCATTTTCCGTCATGACAGATATACAACAATACAACCAAAAACAATGTTAATGCAACGTCAGTTTGTATCCATAGGCACACACACATACAGTACACTTTCTCTCTCACACACTGAATGAAAACACACCCATTTACACTGAACATAAATGAGTGTGTGTGTGTGTGTGTGTGTGTGTGTGTGTGTGTGTGTGTGTGTGTATATATATATATATATATATATATATATATATAATGGTGTGGAGAATGTTTTCTTAGCACACTTTGGGCCTGTTAATACCAATCAATCATCACTTGAATGCCACAGCCTATTTGAGTATTGTTGCTGACCATGTGCATCCCTTCATGGCCACAATTTACCCATGTTCTAATGACTACTTCCAGCATGATAATGCACCATGTCACAAAGCAAAAGTCATCTCAAACTGGTTTCATGAACATGGCAATGAGTTCAGTGTTCTTCAGTGGCCTTCCCAGTCACCGGATCTGAATCCAATAGAACACCTTTGGGATGTGGTAGAACGGGAGATGCACAGCTTGAAAGTGCACCTGAAAAATCTGCAGGAATTGTGTGATGCAATCATGTTGACCAGAATCTCAAAGGAATGTTTCCATCTTGTGGAATATATGCAATATATATATATATATATATATATATATATATATATGTTTTTTGCTTCATTATCAGATATATAAATTTAACTCAATCTTTATACATGTAGCTTCACACTACATATTCGATTACATTTCGCAGCTACTTAAGATTTCATTTTGAAATTGCAGGAGGCACAATATTTCTCATTAGCTTGTCTGTTTGTTTGTGCACCACTTAACAAACTATGTGTTTGTGGCGCTTCTGCAGGTGTGTGTCTTTGGGTTTGCAGGCCGCCATGGCGAGATTGGCTGTGTGACTGTAATTACTAATTTAGCTAAAGTGCAGGGAAAACAAACAGAGCAGGAAAAGCTAGAGTGATCAGACGAGCACTCTCTCCAGCTGCTCCCAACTCTAATCTGCTCAGGTAATTCTTCTCAAAGCCATCGATTCCATGCAGGCGATAAAAAAAAAAACAGCTTCTCTGAGCACTCAGGTGGATTGGAAAACAGATGCTCGGTCAAAGTGACAGGTGATAAGTGCTTTGGCAAGCTTTAAGTCATTCCTTTATGCCTGTTTAGCTTTCTGTAGTCACACTGTCATTAAGACAGCCATCTCTCACTTGCTCTTTGTGATTGCTACGACTCACATTGCATTTTCTCAGCCACAGAACGAGTATGGTCCTCTCAGTCACATAAAAACCTGTGACCTTTAGTTCAGAGTGGTTCTTTTATCTTGTTTCTAAATGAGTTATCAACTGTCTGGTTCTCTCAGGTAGCACAGCGAGACAACGTGGCTAAATCTCAATAGCAGTATTAACACCAGGACTGTTCTGAACTGCCTACTTTGATCATCTCCAGATGTAAACATATATAAACATTTGGAGGCACACTTTGGGGAAAATCACACACATACCAATACTAACATCCACACCAAGCCTAGGTTAACCTGCCCTTACCTTAATGTTAACCAGATTGCTACCTAGCAACCAAATTAAGATAGCGACCATTGAATGGTTATATTAATTATAATTCATTGGACATCATTCCCTCTCCCCAGTACACCCAACACACAGAAAGTGCAGCCTTAATATGTGGGAGCCCTGGCCTGTATTTACTGTATGGGGGAGATGGAGCCCTTTATCATTTGCAGTGGTACAGCTTTACTGCTTGTGTTTGTATGTTTCACACTCTGCCCCAGGATTATGTGTGGAACATGCTGCTTTTTATCGCCACTACTGCATCCTTTTATTACAATGCAGAGCACCTGCCACATTTTACACACCCTTTGAGCAGCCTGTTCCCTCATGTTTATGAAATGGTGGTCAGATGAGATAAGACCTCTACTGGAAAATATAGTAGAAACCCCCCCCAGCAAAACAGTCTAGCATGCTTCAGAAGCACCATGACTCTTATCTCAGAGGTGTAATAAAGTATGGGCTTTGTCAAATGTGCATGCTTCAAATACACAGCCCCGTCTTCATGGACCAGCGCAATTCCTCTTCCTGTCTTGTTCCAGCTCTTGCTGCAGTGATGTATTTCTATCACTTTAAAAAGGTTCAGTTTGAAATATGAAATCATCTTTGCACCTTCAGTGCCAGAGTAACAGGGTATGCTGAACATGCAAAGCTGCCTAAGACGAACTGGCCAGGATTAGCCCGTTGCGCATAGCAATATGAAGCTCTCTAATTGGCATCCAGGGTGGAATCTCTGAGTGGTAACCCCACGATTGTCTCCAGGTTAGAGGTCAGCATGGAGATTTGCATGAAGTGCCATACGAGACAGTATTTAAGCCAAATGGTCTCATTTAAAAGCAGCAGCAAGAGCTGTTGGAATGCAGTACAATCTCTCTTCATTCCACACACGGAATGGCCTGGGTCACCTTAATTTATTTCTCTCCCTTTTTCTTCTCACTATATGGCATTTTTTTCTTTGTGGATTTGGGATAGTCCCGGCATTCAACATAGACATTCACGGACCAATCGCATCAACACACATCTCTGCAAAATGGAAGGCACAAACAATCTTAACATTACGCCCAACTGAAGTTGATATCAATCAGTTAATGGCTGTCTTTGGAGCTATAGTCATACATTAGTGATTGATTGTGATCATAACCAGAGGGTTGGGGATCAGAGGGACTGAGCCTATTGTCTCAGCAGACAAAGTGGTGGAGATTGAGAGAAAGCAGGAGTGACTGTTTTAGCTCTGTTTTCCTCGGCCCATGAGTTGAATCTCTCTGATCCTGGGGTCTAATCCCCTTTTTCCTGGGCTAGTGGTTGCTCATCATACCAGCTGGGCTTCTCTTTCCTCCTGTGGAGGCCCAGGCTAGCATGGCATCATTAGCTAAGGCTCAGTCCCACCCTCCCCTCAGCCGCAAAGGAAGCCCCTGTTGCTCTTTTATGGACAGGCACAATTTCCAATGGCCTTAGCTCTGTGGCTACTGGGCGGTGGAATGCTAATACCTCCATCTTAAAGGGTTTCTAATCCTCTTGAGCAAGACCAATAAGAGTACAGTCTGATAAGGCAGTTCTTGCATGTGTTTTCATAGGTGTTCAACGAGAGAAAAGTATATATATTTTTTATAACATAAGAGTGTTTGTTTGCATGAACCAGCAGAATTGTCAACCATTTAGAATTCTGCACTGTGATTCTCTTTACAGTTCTGATGTGAAAACGATAAAGTTGGTATAAGATTATTGTAGATAAGAAAGGACCGAAACTACACTTTAAACTGACATCTGAGGCAGATATAGTGTGATTATGTCATTTTTTAACTAGGCTACTTCTTAGCATTGAGCTTTGGCAGCTGTGAGTTTTTGAAGAGCCCAATACTCTGTGTCAAAGAGAGGGGAGATTTCGTAAAGAAGATTCACCCTTGGCCACTACCTCTAAGCCAAGCCTGTTTGACTTGGATCATTTAATCTATCTATCCTTTGCTGTTGGAAGCATTCCATTTTTCTATTGAAAAAAGAGGATGTGATGCTACATTTGCTCCAACTCTGTGAGATGTTGGTTTTGAATTCTCACAGTGGGAGAGATAAGACCACAAGCACAATTTTATCATGTTACAGGTAATGACTCTGTAATGACTGAGTGAGTCAATTACAAGCGAACAAACAAATGAACACAGCAATGAAGTAATTAATGAATTATGTCATCCAAGATCGTCCAGAGCCAGGTTTGGGCCTGTTCCTGACTGGCTTAGCCTTCATGGCAGTGATGTGCTCTACAGCAGGCAGGCAGTACCTCTCAAAGGGCCTTAATGCTAAATGGAAATTGGATTTCACGGCAACACATAGATGTTCTTTCTGGGCTATTAGGGCTGCAGCCAAGCGCAGTGTCCTTCTACACTTGCCTGTTTAGTGTCAGATTAAGCCACTCACAGAACCTGCAAAACAGACATTCTCTTCCTTTACTAAAATATTTTCAGGAACCCCCTCATTGCTTTACTGAGGGCTGGGTTCATTAAGGAGCACATTTGCTATCTAAATGAGATTGGAAATGAAAAGAACAGTACTGTATCTGCAACAGGTTTTCAGAGTTCAAAGCCATACTATCTCCAATGCTCTTTGCAAACTGATACTCTTAAAAGCTAAGCCGAGATAGGGCAAGAGGAACAAATTTTTCTTACACGCAGCAAAGTAGCCATTAAGTTATAAGTGGCTGAACTATTATTGAATCCCTCCAGTTACATGTGTCAAGATACAACTGCCATAACCCTACCACAGATACTATAGTGCTACCATTACTGCCACTAATCATGAAAAAGATAACAAAGATGTCAGTGGTGTAAATTTCCCATTCATTTGAATAAGCTAAGCTAGGGTATGTTACACATGAACATAGCCAGCATCAGATACTGCTGGCGACCATTTCCATTAATTCACAATCTGGCCCAAAGCATGTTTATGTAATGCAGTAATTTGGGAAATCAGGAAGTACTCAGGACTGTAGACCTGACAAGGTAGACCTGACAAGGTAGACCTGACGACGGGTCTTGTGAAAACATTGTACAATCATATTTTTCAATGTAATAACTTAAACATCAGAAATGGGCAGAACAATTAACTTAATTTCCATGTCCATATATAGGAGGAGGAATGCAGCAGACTGAGCTCTCCACAACAGATTAGAATGATTGAATACAAAATCAACAACAAACTATTTGTTTAAAGGTTAATATCCAGGCACTGTAAGTCTCCCCCAGTCCATTTCATAATATTTCAATGAATAAACTATCTTCCCTGATAGCTCATAGTCATCATGTTAGATGAATCAAACTAGGAATTAGCAACCCATGGTCATTGTCATCGCACCGTCGTGGGATCAGAACAATGCAATCATTCGTTATAGGTCAATAAGAATCAACTTCATGGATTCTGCATGCAGTAACAACCAAAGCAGAAATGGCAACAAATATATTTTGTGTGTGTGCAAAAGACATAACATAGAATAAACAACTATGCAAAACTCAATTTTCTTCCCTCTTTGAATTGATGATATGGTAGGTCTTAAGAACTTGCTATGAGGCCATGCTGGTTCCTATTGAGGGGCAGTAATATAATTTGCCTCTTGTCCATTTCACTGTTGTGCATGTGATGGAAAATGCAGTTTAACTGCTGCATTTAATAGCAGTGCTCTCAAGCAAAAACTCGGCTGCTCTTCTGAATGACTGTGTGGCAGAAGTTATCGTGGTTTACCCTAAATAATGAATGTACATTATTATGTGTTTGTGTGCGTGTGTCCAGTTTGTCAAGTTCAATCTTCTCTGATTTTAGACAATGAACTAATTCTATCCTAAGAAATAATTGAGCCTTTTATGCCAAATATACTCAACTAGGATTAAAAGATGACATAACTTGCCAGAGATAATATTACAAAGAGTAGCACAAAGACTGAGACTGACAGCTTGCATAGTCATTAATTAAAAATATCCCCTTCAGTTAGTCTAACTGATAATACCTCTTGCTTGTTAACTTCATTTCCATGTTTGCATCAATTAATAAACTGCTATACACATAGTTTGATGTGTTTGAGTGGCAGGTCTGTCACTTGCATCACTGTCAAAAGGCAATGTGACATCAATGTGGTGTTTGACTTTATCTAAATGAAGTGACATGTTGCTTAGCTACCTAGTTGAGTCAAGTTGTGTTAAAGCAACAATTTCAGTGGTTGTTTAATTAGAGAGAATGTTGACTCATCTCATTCAGAGAGTGATATGATCATTGTTTAATGTTGCTGTGAGCTTGTGCTCACGCAAGAGTTTGTTTGACAGGAAGGGTACTGTGAGCAGGGAGGGGAGAATTGTTCTCGGTCAGGGGCATTCACAGTCACAAGGCAGTATCTGATCAAATCTGCTGAAATGGACATATTTGACTGTCACCTTAAATAAGTTAGTGTTTTTATTTTCAATTGAACCACCTATGCTCTCCCTTTCATGCATGCAGTTCCACAGAGGTACTGTATTTATTTTACCTTCTGTGTGTCCCACACCCTTCTAAGGGACTATGCATCCCCCACCCTACATAATACTATAGTCCTGGGGTTGCATATTAAGCAGGGAGTGGAATAGGCATACACACACACACACACACACACACACACACACACACACACACACACACACACACACACACACACACACACACACACACACATTTCCTGCAGACTTGACTCAGGCTCTGTGTTCGGTCTGGCATCCCCTCAGGTCTCTATGAAGAACAGGAATGGGACTGGGTGTAGGAGACCCTCCCTCTCTAACCCCAAGGAACACATAAGCTATTCACTACCTCAGAACAGGCACCTCGCATACAGTACCAGTCAAAAGTTTGGACACACCTTCTCATTCAATAGTTTTTCTTTATTTTTATTATTTTCGACATTGTAGATTAATATTGAAGACATCAAAACTATGAACACATATGGAATTATGTGGTAAACAAAACAGCTTTGCACACTCTTGGCAAGGTGTGTCCAAACTTTTGACTGGTACTGTATGTAAATAATTCATAGATATCGTCTCCTTTATTGACATTGTTTTGTGATATTAGATATTTTCACATATACAATAAATGTGCACTATTTACATTTCAGTGATTTGTTCAATGTATAGACTAATTTAAATTAAAAGGTCTTAACTAGATCTATGCATTGGCACTTATGCATTGGCAAAGCTTTATGGAACTGGGTTATAGACGGCCACTTGTGGCGGGGGGCCCTGCAGTATGAGATAGGGGTGGAGTCGAGGTTCAGCCACTCCAGATGGGCAGGGGTGTGTCTGCTGCTGGCCTGTAAGACACAAGCGGTCTGCGTGGACCCAGACAGATGCTGCTCTTTAAATGAGACTTCTGACATTAACAGCGGTTAGTGCGCTCCTACGAGCCCTCCCTTTACAGCTGTTCCGGGGCCGTTTCTTCTTTTAATTGGGATGGGAGAGATCATAGATTACATTAGCGGAGCAGTAGACACTGCGGGCCAATGGGCTCCCATGGACCGCCCCCTCCCTATCCATGTCTCCTCTGGGCTGTTAGCTTCAACACTGCCTCCCGCTTAATCAGCCTCCCATACGGAGTATGGGCCCTCATGGACCTCAACTAATGATGAGTGTGTGAGAGACAACTGTGTGTGGGTTTGAAAGGAAAGTCTGTCTGTAAGTTGTGTGTGTGTGTGTGTGTGTGTGTGTGTGTGTGTGTGTGTGTGTGTGTGTGTGTGTGTGTGTGTGTGTGTGTGTGGCAATGTGGGATTGGGACATACAATTTCTTTGGTTTTGTATTGATTCTCGAAGAATAAGAATGTAACTTATAAATGCCTCATGAACCAAAATGTATGCTGGTTTTACTCTATTGTATGTAAACTATGTAATCGTAAACAAACACTGTATAGCTTCAATACATTGTAAACTATCATTTTGAACTCATGGCTGGTCAGTCCTTGCATCCATATCTCTCACTATGAATTTGAGTGATTACAATTCTCCAGCACCATCCCTCAGCTGTTTACCCAACAAAGTATGGGGTGACCGCTTTGTTTTTGTTTGAATCCCAAATTGCCCCTTTAAAACTCTTATTGTAGCACAAAACCCCCCCCCAAAAAACACTTTGTTTTCTCAAAGCCAGTGTGCTGCCTGTCTAGACGGGCTAGATGTAACCTATCCATGCTGTCTGGGCAGTGGTGACATATCATATATTTTCAGGAGACAATCCCTTTATTTATATGAGTTAAATATGCCCAGGGGACCCGATTGGAGATTACATATCTGCAACCTGAGTGCTCGCCAAGATTGACACAGGGCTGTTACTCGATTCAAACTTGATTAGGTCAAATTGAGGAATGAATGTGCTCCCTCTCTAGGTTATAAGGGGGCCGGAAGGGGAGCTGGTAAAGGGGTTGTTGACTGTGTTAAAAAGGAATGGACAGGGAAAATGTTTTTATACCCCAATATGGTTTCAAGGGAAGGAGTCATATTTTCTTGGTAGAATGTACAGCAGTCAAAGTAATAGAGCAAGCCTTTTACTCTCCATTAAATAAAAAAAAGTGACAGGGCATCTGATCCTGTCAGTCAAGACTAGGCCTAACCCAGACCTCTCTCATGTCCTCATAGAGTAAAGCACATACACACATGCTGGCCCCATCTGACAGATAGGCCAACAGAAATGGGAATGCTGACCAGAGGGTGAGTGAATTTGGGCCGATCCATTTCACTTAAGCACAGGGGGCTCAGGGAGGTTAATCCTGGACTACTTGCATTGCTCTTGAGTTTCCTGCCTCCTGTCTGGTTCTACTTGACTAGTTCTCTCTCCTTTTTTTTCACTAAAGCTCTTTACTGAAGTCCCAAACATGAGAGAACATCAGCCTCTCTGTTCAAGAAACCGGCAATGTAAACCACAGATATAATCTGGCACAGTCCTAATGGGTTATATATTCCAATACATCACAGAGCTCCCATGGACTTGCTATATGCAGGTTGGTGGGCCTGCATTCTGCATTAACAAAGACCACAGGATCCTGCTTTGCCCCATCCTCCATTTGATCTCATTAAAGATGGAAATGAACAATAAACCCACATCCTCTCTGCCCACTACAGCACTGGTGAAGATACATCCATTTCCTTTTAACTGACTCATACAGTACACTGGGATTCAAAGCATGTGTACAAACTGAAAATACAGGGAACCTTAATTCAAAATGAAGATGAAATTGATGAAACAATTTCATCAAAGACTCTGTCAATAAGATTTGGCCATAGAAATAAAGTGATCACTCTGCCTGACAATACCTCCCCTGTTTTAGTAGCTGAAGTGCCTGAGCAGGAGATAATGACAATTTGAACTAATCTTAAAAACTCCAAGACCTAGGTTGTGTAAGGAAACGACTCCACTCTTCTGAAGAACTCTAGCACTCTGCTCTCCAGTTACTCATCTGGTTAATCTGTCAATCAAGGAAGCAGTGTTCCCTGACAACTGGAAATCTGCTGTCATAACACTGTCATTAACCACTGTCATTGAAGGTTGGGGATCCAACTGATGTGGCCTATTATAGGCCCATCAGCATTCTCCCAATCATATCCAAGGTGGCAGAAAAGGTGGTTGCCAACCACCTAATAGCCCACCTCAACTCAGGTCACTCTCTTCTCCATCCAATGCAGTTTGGTTTCAGGACACATCATTCAACCGAGATGGCAAACTGCTTCTTTGACGAGGAAATACTGTAAGTCCATCCTTGACAAAGGGGGTGTTGTGGGAGCTGTTTTCCCTGGACTTCAAGAAAGTGTTCTACACAGTGAACCACAATGTGCAACAACCCAGTGTGCTGCTATCCAAATTGTCAACCCACAATCATCAGCTAACACAAACAGATGGATGGAATCTTATCTGACCAAAAGAAAACAATGCACCAAAATCAATGACAAACCGTCAACATCCACTGACTGCTCAATCGAGGTCTCTCAAGGACCAATTTAGGACCACATAAATGACCTGTCCTCTGTATGTCCCGAGATCAAAATGCAGATACTGTATATGGAGATAACACAGTCTTCTATGTCCATGTCAAGACAAAGCAACAGGCTGCTCATACACTTACAGCAGCAATGGAAAAAAAATAATAGACTGGTTGAACCATTCATGTCTAATGTTGAACCTAACATAAACTGTCTGCATGTATTTCTCCATTAGGAACAGTGAGACAATTATGTTTGTCTGTCCATCTGTCTGTCTCTCTGTTTGTGTGTGTGTGTGTGTGTGTGTGTGTGTGTGTGTGTGTGTGTGTGTGTGTGTGTGTGTGTGTGTGTGTGTGTGTGTGTGTGTGTGTGTGTCTGTGTCTGTGTCTGTGTCTGTCTATTTCTATGTATGGGTCTGGTACCATGTTTCCTATGTGCATTAGGGTAGCAGGATTTGAAATAAGCCAATTAAACACTTTTTGAAAGTTTAACTGTTTAACTGTAGTCCAGCTTCATAAATGATGAACGCTGTGAGAGTGCTGCTGGTTACTGGTGGGTCCTCTGTAATTAGGACTTTCATTAATGATCAAAAGTCCCTTTGCTTTGAAGTCCTCTCTTAATCCAGACAGTGTCACATTCTTTCAGTGTATTCAAGGAGAAAGCTCAAAGAAGCTAATCTCATGCCAAATCGGGATTTAGCAGTGTGACAGTTATATTGCTATGACAAGATATTTCATTATTAGCATTACATTGAGTATATTGAAATGTTTATTGTTTAACATTCAATAACTTTGCTGTAGTAGTAGTCTGTACCAGTAGTTTATGCATCCGTTCAATCTAGTAGAAAAAAAAAACATGTAAAATCTATTCAGTAATCTGACCTTTTGTAAAATCACCAGTCAAACATCAAAATACCACTGTCTGGGTGAAATATTAACAGATGCGACTTTCCTAGATGTAGCTCTCCTCAAGTCCATTGACAAGTGCCAGTTGAAAGTATATTGGTCTACCTGTGTGGGTGCCCATTCAGTTTAAGTCACTCATCCATCTCTCCTTCCTAATTGAATTGCAGTTTAATCACATAGTGTTTAGCCATCTGCTGCTTCACTTTGTTGCTATTCTCTTCACCACTATTGTATTTTAATGCATTCACCTTTTCAATGTGCAGACAGATACACAGATACCTCTCATTCAACCAACTCAGGTTGGAGGTCACCTTGGACCAGGGTGATGGCTCTCTGACTCCTGTCTGTAGAGGTCATTGTAACATTTGCATCCTCCATCTTTAAATGAGATTTAGGATTTTATCTATTTTATTTATTTTTGTTGTTGTTAAAAAGCCAACCATATAATATATTACGTAAATATTTTAGCCGTTCTCTAATATCTGTCATCATACAAGATGGTAAACAGACATGGGGGGAGAGTGAAGCCCTCTGTTTGTGCGTAGGGACTCTGGGCCTGTCTCCACTCGTATGCCCTGATTGGTTGGTGACAGCAAAGCCTAGCTGAGGTTAATTCTGGGAAAGGGATACATCACAGTGGAGTGGCACTTAATGCATTTCAAATGATGTGTCCTTGGAATGCAAGGTTACTGCAGAGAGTTTCTTCTGGTGAAAACCACCTCTGTAATTGTGGTTATTAGAGAGGTAGGCCTGGCGATGAGAGGCTCTGGGCTCTGGGCTGTGTGGCTGCTGCAGTCCCCCCAGGTACGCCTGGACTGTGATTGTTGATGCAGTTTTATTTATTTTTTTAAAGCTAATTTCTGCAGGGACATTATGGTGTGCTATTAGGTTCATTGTAATGGCCTTTAGACCTCAGGAAACAGTATCCTACGGACAACTGGATGGTATACTGGTCTTCTGTCGGTGTCCCTTCCCTGCCAGGCTCTGATAGACGTCTTTGATGGTCAGCTTGGGGGTGTTCTAACTTGTCTATGAAATGTTACAGCCTTGTTTTGTTTGTCCGTTCGTGAGATGGGAGGATCTGGAGTGAAACACATCATGGCAGTGATCAACCAGAGCTGCCTGTGCATGCTTTCTTTTCATGCAGTCCTTTCCTCATAAAAACCCCCAAATCTCCTTTGTGCTTGCTCTGTCTCTCTCTCTCTTTCTCTCTCCTTCGTGCTTGCTCTCTCTCTCTCTCTCTCTCTCTCTCTCTCTCTCTCTCTCTCTCTCTCTCTCTCTCTCTCTCTCTGTCTTGTGCTTGCTCTCAATCATCTTTCTTTTTATCTCTTACAGTTCTCTTAATCCGTGGCCATGTCTGCTGCTTTCTCAGGTTGAATTCTAATGTGTTTCGCTATGTGTTTCTGTGCTCCGTCCTGCCAGATGTCTCAATTAGCGTAATGTGAGGGGGAGACAGGGATTTATTTACTGAAACTCCACACCCAACCACCCTGGGAACGCTTAACTTGGCATCTCCAGGAAATGTCCAATCAGGGGGCTTGGAGTTGGGTGTTAATGTTTGGTTATTCATGCTGATTCCTATCCAAGAATTCTAATGTTTATGAAACATTTTCTTCTCTGTTAAACAAAGAGTGAGAACTAAATGGGTAGAGAAAGCACAGAAGAAAGAAACAGTTCCTTGATTCATGTATTCCAAATACTGCAGAGCCTTGCAATACCGAGATGCTGTTGTACATCAGTTTCTGAATACAGTATGTGTGAAATGAGATCCTCATAGAAAGGTGAAGTGAAGGGGAAGTCACAATGTTACTGTGGTGTTGGTATAGACTGAGCTTACACAGTGAATTGTGTGATATAGTGTTAGATTGGTGTTTTGGGGCCTCTCTCTGTTCCCAGACCGGCCTCTGTTTGTACAGACCTTAGCACAGGAACTCTAAACAGTATCCTCTTACTAAAGTATGAAGCTAAGATGGATTTGGCTAAATGTAGCACTAGGTTAGTGTGGTATTATGGCATGATAAAAACCCTTATTCACTCTTGCTATTGTACGTGAATTATAGAGTAAGAGGTTGGACACTGTCAAAATTGCTGTCATCTGTCGGGCCTCCTGTGTGGCTGATGTTAGAACACACAGGCCCAGTTTCAGCAGCTTCTGTGTTATACCAGCAGGGAACCCTACACTAAGCCCCATGTGTTCTGTTTTCACTTTATTGCTATTTATTTTTCATAGAGCAACCTACGCATTTCCTTTTCATCTGCATAACTGTGGGAAGAAGAGTAGATGTTCCTGGGCAAATGGATTTTTCTCCCTAGCCCAACAATAAGCAGGATAAATGGCCTGAGTTGGGTATCTAGAGTGTAATGAAATACAGGACTCATCAAATGGAAGCCAATTATCCTTCACAATTAAGCAGCTCTGCAGGGTTTAGGATGAAAAAGGCAATATCATTTATACTAACATCATTGTCAATCTCTCCCCCTGGAAAACTGTGTGTGTGTGTGTGTGTGTGTGTGTGTGTGTGTGTGTGTGTGTGTGTGTGTGTTGTTGTACATAAAAACACGTATCCAGTGTTCATGTGTATCTAGTGTTTTTTGTTGTACAAAATGTTTGGATTGGACTTTAAAGGGGCACACTTGTTTAAGTGTGTGTGTGTGTGTGTGTGTGTGTGGGTGTCTGTGTCTCTGTCTGTGTCTGTTTCTATGTGTGTCTTTTTGATAATGGATTGATGATCTATCCTTTTCCTCTTTTGGTCCAGAATTTGTTCCAAATCTGTATGTCTTTTCCTTGCAAAATAAGGTTTTCATCATCTAGATTTTGCCTTGAAATAACATCAGTGCTGTGGAAGACTGATTGAGGACCAATGAAAGAGTTATTTCACCAATGTGCATACTATGAGAAGCAATCTGACAGCATGCAACCACTCAATTGACATAAACAAATGACTCTCACAGCAATACAATGCTAGGCATCACAGCACACAAGACTGGGCAAGTTCATGAACAAATATGAACAATTTCTGCTCTCCATCTTGCCCATGTTTTATTCAAATGGTAGGCCTATCTGATGGTGCTGTCAAGACAAAAACAATCTGGCTGTCTGATTGTGTAAGTCTCAGTGTGTTAGCTGTGTTTTACCGCTTTATTGAGTGCATATTGAATGCTCCTTGAATAAGTGACTGAAACACTGGTATTTTGTTTTGTTGTATACAATTTTCCTCACCCATTACGATGTTGTAAGATGGATATTTTCAAACAGCGTATTGGTCTAATGCCATTGATCTACAGAATATTCACTATGGACTTCTATCTGAAAAACAGATGTTATTGAGGTGAACAAGCACATTGTGGAAGCATCGCCTGAAACCATAAAAAAATTCAGCTATATTTGTCGCTATTGTTTTTGATAAGTAAGGACACAACAGGTATAATACAAGATATAATACAATATATTTAATTGAATAATGGTTGAATTGATGAAAGAGGACCTGTATCAATTACACGTGTGAATGAGTACATTTTATCATTTGTGCTATTCATATCTGAAAAAAACCCCACCAACAACACAATATGTCATTATTAAAGGTACAATCAGCAATACATTATTAGAACCCACACATTCTGTAAGCTTTTGGCACTAATGATAGCAGAACGGCTAAGGTTAGTAATCACTATAACAACCCTGGCCTACATTTTCAAACAAAAGCCTTGCGATGGGACTGCACTGTTGTGCTGCCAGTTCTGTTGTGCAAACGTGTGGCATATGATTAGAGACTGTGTGAGCAAGAGGAAGCACAATACATGATGTTGTCTTTGAGGTGCAAAACCAGTTTATTTCCATCCCAAAGTAGGAGAAATAAATAACACGGTTTCAAAGTGAACACCTTACATTATGATCAAAACCATTACAACTGTTGCTATTAATGTTAATACAGGTATGGTTATTTATGAGAGTGTCTCTCATCTACAGGGGATTATGCTCCTTTTGTGAGAGCTTTTATCATACGCCTGGAGTGGACTGGACACCTCTGTTTAGTCTCTGATCTCATGTTTTACATCTTGTTTTGCAATACAACTCTTCACACGTGTAACATGTTAGGCAGGAGAACATTTGCTTGAACTAGGGAGGTTTTTAGTTGGGAAAAGCTCTCTGAGTGGTTTGGTAGAAGTCTATTCCTACAGGCTCTCTGAGTGGTTTGGTAGAAGTCTATTCCTGCAGGCTCTCTCAGCAGTGATCCTGTACCATGGCCTCTCATCATTGGGCCTTGTGGAATCAAAGGCTCTCATGGTGGGTGGGTTCATGCAGAATTATATGTGACATCGGCAAAGAGTAGAGGAGAGGAGAAACACTATTTAAGGGAACCAGTTGTATTGGAAAATTGGCTTTACAGGTGTTTCTGGTTAGTCAAGTGTGTTCTGTCACATCATTTGTGCAGGCATAAGAGAGCTGTCAATGTCTAGTATTGATTCTAGCCTTTAAGTTTTCCTTTGGAGTTTGCAATTGGTGTCTGTCAACATGAAGACCAAAAAGTTGTTACTGAAAGTCAAGAAAGCCATTATTGGGCTGAGAAATCAGAAAGAAACTATCATAACCATATCCAAAACCCTAGGGAACATCATCCAATAGAAGAAAAATACTGGTGAGCTCAGCAATTGCAAATGGCCTGGTAGCCCAAGGAAGACTTCTACAGTGGATAACTGAAGAATGCTCAACATAATTAAGAAAACCCCCAAAAGTCTACCATCAGCAAAAGACTTCACCAGTAGAACTACAGAGGGTAAGTGAACTTGAGGCAAGGTGCAAACCACTAGTTAGCAACAGAAACTGGATGGCCAGATTACAGTTCGCTAAAATGTACCTAAACGAGCCTGCATAGTTTTGGAAAAAAGGTCTTGTGAACAGATGAGACAAAGATTAACATGTACCAGAGTGATGGCAAGTGTAAAGTGTGGAGAAAAAAAGGAACTGCCCAAAATCCCCAGCATACCACTTCATCTATGAAACATGGTGAAGTGGTTGTTATGGCTTGGGCATATAAGCTGCCACTGGAACCCTGTTCACTAGTCTTCATTGATGATGTAACTGCTGATGGCAGCAGCAGAATGAACTCTGAAGTGACAAGTCTGCTGAAGTAAGAGCAAGTGCTTTCAATCTCATTTGACGGTGCTTTATCATACAGCAAGACAATAACCCCAAACATACTGCCATAGCAACTAGGAAGGTTTTCAGGGCCAAAAAGTGGAAAGTTCTAGTGTGGTCAATTCAAGAAGTCTCCGGATTTAAATCCAATTGAACATGCATTTAATGTGCTGAAGAGGAAACTTAAGGCAAAAATAACTGAAGATAGCTGCAGTACAGGCCTGGCAGATCATCACCAGAGAATATACCCAGTGTCTGGTGGGGTCAATGGGTCGCAGTTATTGCATGCAAAGGATTGTCGACCAAATTCTAAACATGAGTGCTTTATTTGGACATTCTATGATTTTTTGTCAATACTTTTGGAGCCCTGAAATAGGGGGAGTATGTTTAAAACATGTTATACTTTCTAAATGGTGAAACCAATTTAAAAAAAACATAGAATTAAAGCTGAGCTCTACTTTGACCCCATAGTAATTGTTTGATTTCAAATCCAAACTGTAGTATCGAGCTAAAAGAAGGCAAAATGCTTTCTCTTTCCAATAATTATGGAGGGCACTCTATCTCTGAAACAGAGACACCCTTGAACAGGGCCCAGGAGGCTGACGACACGTGGGTAGAGTGTGCCCGGATCCCCACAGGGGGCTGCAATTCCCTAGAATTGGCAGTGGCCAACAATGGCCCCCACAATCCAATGGGAGAGGCACTATGTAGACCCCTGTCAGGGTTCTTAAAGCAGATGAACAACTGATCATGAACCCTGAACGATGCCATCCTGTCCATGTAAACACACAGTGCATGCACTGGATAAAGGGTGTTCATACGCTTCTCTTCTAGGGAGGAATTGAAAGGGAGCTGTACTGCAGCGTTGATGCGGTATGCCATGCACATGACCTTGTGTACAAACTCTGCGTTAAGGTGTAATCTTAGTGTTACCAGGGGCAAACTGAGTGCACATAGGGTAGGCCAATCGCATGCACAAGTCAATCACATGTTTGGCTGTGGCCAGGGCGAGTAACACTTATGGTGGCATTTTTACATTGACAGTCTGAAGAGGTTCAAAGCTATCACTAGTGAGCCTCAAGAACCAAAGACAGATCCCATGAGGGACATTAAGACCGGATGAAGACGTTGTGCTCCCTTCATGAAACAGCATATAAGAAGTCACTGGTCTGGGCTGGACCGGCCCTTGGCCTATTCTATTCTGGCTAGCCAACCGTCCCAGTGGTTAGCCGAAACTTACACTAAGGACCTAGGTTCATTACACGTGGTAACTAGCTCGCAGTTATGTCGAACTAGAAAGTGCTCAGTATTCCTGGGACTATGAACACAATCTAGCCAACCCTTCTGCGAATAGGGTGCGAATAGGGCTCAGCTGTCCAGAGACAACTAGTCACTTAGTTAGCCGACCATCTAAGTGGTCATGAGCAATTATGTCAAGCTAGCACGATACAACAATTCCAAAGAATTGTGAGCTCACAGGCTAGCTACAACCTTTCTCATGTTAGCCTGCTAGCTCAGCGAGCTAACAGGAGCTCACAAGGTGAAAAACAACAAACTTGCCTTCCAGAATCGTAGAAAAATGTTCCTTGATTGTTGAACTGAACTGCAGGATTCCAGTAGAGACAACCTAACACCCTGGGAGAATTGTAGGATTTCTCGGTAGAAGAACACTTCGGACAGTCAGTGAATGAAGAGTAGAAAGAATAAAATGGCGCGCTTGCCCTTTATTTGGACGCGTGATAGGCGGAGTTATCACTTGCAAGTGTACACAGCCTATACCAAACGTGATTGAATAGGGGTCTTCAGTGAAAGGTATACAAGGGTGCATGACGGGTCGAACTGAGTTGACTGAAAGAGAACATATACATTGAAATCCAGTGGAGCACATTATTTAACTTGCATCATAGATTTAAAAACAGTTAAAGAAAAAAAGAAGAAAAAAGAAGCCAGTTTGAGCTTACCAGTAGAGAGGGGCCCTGACAGCATCATGGCAGGAGGTTGGGACAGCCATAATGCTAGCTCATATCAAAACTCAGTGAAAATGTTAATTTAGCATGGCGTCTCTTCTCTGCTGTTTTCATCCGACTGCTTTAGCTTGATCCCTCTGGTGCTCTTGGGGGAGAGAGAGAGAGGGCCTAATGCCTGTTACATTGACAAAGCACATCTGCTGTACAAGAGCTCTGTACACACACCACCTTAATGCTAAGCATGGGCCACGAAGGCTACCCTGGTGCCTGTTGGGAGTATACTCTGAACACGCTGGCTATCTGAATATTTTGAAGGGAACACAAGAATAAAACAAGACTTTGTTGAGAAAAATAAGATAAATTGAGACTATTCAATGTGTTGTTCATCACTAACATGTTCTCCAAATTAAACTGTGTAAACTATGTCCCCACTATCCAATGTGAGCTTCTTATTTTTAGACTTTAAAACTTTGTGAGGTGAGAGAGCACTTAATTTTAAAAGAAAGTCGCACTTCAGCGGCTGAGGATCTCCAATTTAATGCTGTCCCAGGTCTTCTGTCTAGAGAAATCCCAGCCATGTTATTTTGGATATAGTGAGAGCACTGCCTGCCTGCCTGCCTGCCTGCCTGCCTGCCTGCCTGCCTGCCTGCTTGCCTGCCTGCCTGCCTGCCTGCCTGCCTGCCTGCCTGCCTGCCTGCCTGCATGCCTGCCTGCCGGGTAACTAGCTGGGAGCACTGGGCTGTGAAGGCCCTAAAGAACCATGTGGTCTTTACCATATGAGCAGGCCTGATCACCAGCAGGGAATAGGCTGTATTAGCGTTGAGCTGATACATCCAGAAATATGACTGGATAAATCCATAATATGCACCCACTGGCCCAAATCCTCCCATTGCCCCAGAGTGGGAGTAGGGCCCTGTGAAGTCAGCAGATAACCCATTTCATGTGAACCAGAACATGATGGTTAGTTGGTCAACCTCTATTAGAATGTCATCAAATAACTTGGCCTCTTGCCATTTTAATTATCATGTCAGGGATGAGAGCATTGTTGAAGTTTTTCAACCCTAACCCTGGAACTGCATGGGTTGTCTTCCATACTGTACATACTTATGTGTGGCAATGTTGTGTGTTTCCCACATAAGCAAGCATATGATTTGCATTTTTCAGTGCACTTCATTAAACTTTTCACCATTGTGATAATGTGATTTTCATTAAATGTGGCCCCTGCGGCTTTTTGATGTGACCGTCCACCAGGGTTGTTTTTGCTCATAGGAATATTAGCTGAGGAATACAATCTGAGGAGATAGTGTGAAAGAACATTACTGCAGGAAATTACATCTGAATGATTTAGAAACTTTCAAAGCCAAGAAACGTATGATTACAATACAATTCATGTCAGCGCCAAGAGGCACATTGCTATGTGTTTTTTGTTTGTAAGAATGAGAAAAAATGAAAACAAGCTTTGGAGTTCAAGATTCTATGGAAATTTACCTTCACCCTCAAATCCTTTGGAGTCAAACTCTGGTTGTACTGAGAACTGAAAGTGGCAGAAATATTGTTGAACACATGAATAATGCAATGTGTTTCTTCCTACAGACCTCTATCAATATACCTCATCAAATGAGCCTCTCAGTTATGTTGCCATGTCTTTATCTTTGTTATGTGTTTCTTCAGTAATGCCAGCCAAGGGTGCTTTCTCAACGGAAAATATCTGCCTCAACAGAAATATATAAACTCTTAACTCATTCACACTCAAACAACTTTGTTTATGACATTTTTCCATGCTACATTGGCGCCTAGAACAGATGCAGATAGATGTATATTCATGAGGATGTGTGTTTCAGGGGAAAGGAGCATAGCACAAGGTGACCTTGTTAGATAAAAGGAGGGCTTGAAAACCAAATGATGAAAGAGAATAGGATCATCCTGGGCTCATTAATGTAGATTTGAAGGTCAGGTAATTAAAACAATAGCAGCGTGGGCTGGGTTTGGCATCTGGTATTGTTGCTTTGTTATGAAGGTGACAGAGGTATGGAGGAGAGGGATTAATAATCACTGAGACACCAGCATGTCACATTCATACAGGCAGACACCAGAGGAACTTCTGCCATCACTGGAATGAATTTTAGCCCAGATTATTGCAGTGAGAACACAATAAAACTACATTTTATGAGCCCCTGAAAGTAGTTATGATCAAATAGGGAAAATAAGTGGTTATGAAGCATTATCATTTTTCTGATTGTCCTATTCAGGATTTATGATGCATAGTTTCAGTAAACTGTTGATGATAACAGCCCACTATTTTCCTGTGAAGGGTGTTTTTCACCTGGAGATTTACTGTGGGTTCCTGTTGCTTTGGAATGGGGAGGCTGGGGAGGCCATGAGATATGATACAAAGGAGGTGCAGCTCGCCTTCTGCCACCTCGGCCTGCCTTTCCCCGCTCAGAGGCTCCTTGGGGAACACTCCCAGCTATAAAAAACAAAAGACCCGACTAGAATTATTGGGCGAGGCATTGTGCGTGGGGGAACTGCATGTATTTTTAATGTGCCACAAATAAGAAATACCACTGCTGCCTCTCTTCTGTCATCCAGTGGCGGTTGGCTTGTATGATCTGGATTTCCATTTGAGTTTCAGCGGCTAATAAAAGAAAAAAGCCTTATCATTACCCGGTAGACTTGCTTCAATTTAACGCTGAGCGTCGCAGACATAAGATGGGGTGCTCTAGATATTTTCAAACCCTGGATGGCATATCCATTTGTTGATCTCTAGAGGTTTGTGTGTGTGTATGTGCGTGCGTGCGTGCGTGCGTGCGTGCGTGCGTGCGTGCGGCCAGTAATGCATTATTCACTGTACTGATGATAGGCCCATTGGTGGAGCTTGTTAGAGCAACTCGTGAAGTGGAAAGAGGTTGGGGAGTATTGAGAGTATTGGGTGGTGGGGTGGGGTCAATTTTTTTTCCATTAAGAGAGAATTTAGTAAAGTTATTTCCACTCGGCTGGTTCTTTGAACATTGGAATTCAGAGCTGCCACCATGACAACACTATGAGGACGAACACCTAATGGCTGTGAACTTCAGCTTACTAAATCATTCTGTTTGCTGCTACACTCAATCATTTTCAGAACCCCTTATTTTTCAGGGCTTACCAAATGTTAGAATGTTCAGACAGACAATGCGCTTGTTACATTATCATAATATTACAGTACCAATCCATTTGTGCTATAGACAATGGCAACTTGAACATAAAACTGATTCTTATTAGTATTCATTTCACTGCCATATTGAATATCCTACAACCACAACAGAATGCTCTGGTGATTTCTGTGAGATTATTGAGATCCTCTTTAAAACAGGAATAATGATCGGTTGAGTTTATGTCCAGTGGAGAATGTTTAAAAGGTTCAGTCAAGGTGGCAGAGACAGGGGAGTTCTACAGTGGCTCTGTTTACCCTCAGGTTGTGTCGAGTTATGCACTAGCAATTCCCATTCAACTGCATGATCTGGGCCTCTGATGACGACACTAAACACACAACCCACTAGCATGCCTCACTGCCTTCTCCCCACACAGAGCTCATGCTGGAGCACCCACAACAATTTTTATGACTGCACTGCAAATATCTGGCAAAGCTGAAGAGAGATGGAGTTTTTTTTTTTTCTCTATTACATTTTACTGTGTTTGGGGCCTGGGTTGGCTGTAGGATGCAGTTCCCTTAATTCATAATTTTTTTCTGTCTTCAAGACCCAAACAATTCTGGGCTGCCCTGCATTATTGATGTATCTTTGCTGTGCAAGGACACAGAGGTTCCAGTGTGGTGTCACCCACTGAGGGATATGTGACCCAGTGCTACTCTCTAAGTTGGGAGTTCAAAGGGCAGAAAGGAAGTAGGTGGACCCATGGCTTGTGTATAGGCATGTGTGAGATTCCACAGGCTGATGCCATGGCTCGACGCCTCCTAATGACCACCCATCTCCAGGCAGTCAGATGAGCACTTCCACCACAATTTATGACCCATGTTATGGTTACCACAAGGATTCCCAGCACCAACACTCCTCAGCACTTCCTAATGAGGGTCTATAGTACAGTACCTCACCAAATAATGAATCAGCCAGCCATATCTATTATAGAGCACATAACAGTTTGGGCCTTGCATCTCCCGCTAATCCACTAATGTAATAAACTCAACGGGATTGTTTTGTTTCCTGGTGTACTTCTTTTAGTGTGTGTGTGTGTGTGTGTGTGTGTGTGTGTGTGTGTGTGTGTGTGTGTGTGTGTGTGTGTGTGTGTGTGTGTGTGTGTGAGAGTGTATGTGTGTGTGTGTGTGTGTGTGTGTGTTTGTGTGTGTGTATGCATGCGTGTGGTCATTTGAATGAGGAAGGGGGAGGGTGGTGTTGTCACAGTATTATTATACTACCATATAAAGGAAATAAACACGTTTCTGAATACATGCACCAGTGGAGATAGTGAACTTTTGTATGTGACCTATTGTTGTTGTTTTTGGGTGCAGTTCTGTTCTGCTCTGTCCTTGAGGACAAATTTGATTGCTGGAACCCCCCAGGGAGGATGCTGGCATGCACTGAAAGAGAGGATGTTATTCTCTTGTCAGGCGCTGCAGTGGTCAGACAGAACATTGAACAGGGAGACAAAAAATCTGCCCTCTCCCAATGGCTGTGTGTACTCTGTGAGAGCCAACCACTGTAACAGATAAGAGTCTTATGATAGTACTAATTGCTGGCTACCCCACTCCCTCCCTATGGGCATACATGTGTTGATCCACTGCAAGATAGCCAGACTCAGCCCAGGGCGGGCACAGACAGTGAAGAGAGGTAGTTCATAATTAATACACACTATTAAATATGCATTATTGCGTGGATGTGGCCAAGTATGGATTTTTGTTTTGATTTTCGCTCAGTATAATTGAGGCACTTTTCAGGCCACTCATATTGAATAAGGCAGCTCATAGCCAAGCCCATGGTGCCAAGGATTTGAGGCCGCTCAGCAGCACACCTCTTTGTTTCTTTGTACTACATTGTTTAACTCCTGTATGCTACTCCTGACTGTGTAAGAGTCTGCAGGTTAGCTTTTCTCAGCAGCTGTTTCTCATTTGTTCCCTGCTCCCCTGCTCTTGAAGAGGGATTGGTAAAGCAAGTCCCCATACATTTTGGGATTTTAATGTCTCCCTTGATATCTGTCGCTGAGGGCTGAGTTCTTGTTTTCACCCTCTGTGTAGGTAACAGATATTTTGTGTGCACAAGAAGAGCACTGTGTTCTAAGAGAAAAATCCCCAACAGATGAAAGTTGCTGTGAGAGATTCCTCATCATGGAGGGGAGGGAGGAGTAAAAAAGAAGAGACATGAAGCAGCCCACGTTTATTCCCCTACCAAAATCCCCATTGAGATGAGATAGCTGCGATCCTTCTCTGTCTCCCAGTGGGCCACTGTTGTGATCTCACAGAGATGCATATGGTTAGGGAGAGTCTGTTCTTAGCCCTTATGGACCCCTCTCACTGCCACACATGCATGCATGCACGCACACACACACACACGCACGCACGCACGCACGCACACACGCACGCACGCACGCACGCACACACACACACACACACACACACACACACACACCCACACACACACTTACATGCACACATGCACGCACACATTGGAAACACTGTCAAACTGATTAGCATCCACATCTTTTATTCCTGATTAGGTGTGGAGTAAATGAAGCCCCCCTCAGGTGTGGATTTCCATAATGTTAGATAATTAGACCCCAGTGTTTTAATGGCTCAGGAATGAGTTGACACCACAGGAGAATAGACAATGGGGCTGAAGGATGTCTGTGGAAAACTGTGATTCTATTCTAGGCTTTCTCATAGAAAATGCAACTGTACTGTCATGTTGAAATCTATGAATAACCTTTGCTTGCCTGAACTCTTACTGGACATTATATTATGCTGTTTACCCCATTACAAACAGTCTTTGCCAACTGTTTTCACACTGTCAAAACATTTATGATTAAGTAATTTATTCATATTCCATGCGACCTATGCCTTTGTGTATAGACATTATGGACGGTGTATTTAGGAACATCTACTTTTACTGCAAATTTAGCAACTGAGCAATTTTAGATTTCACCAGTGAGTTTATTTAGAGTTCAGTGGTTGATTGTTATGGCTGACAGATTGTAAACTTTGTTCAGATTTACTACAGTAATTAAACGTAGGTTGGCAATGCATAAACGTCTTTGTCATCACAGAACAACCTGGAAAGGTGCTATTGTAAACATACCAGCAGATTATTGGTGCATCTGTTTGTGTTTCTGTTTTTCTGTGTGTGTGCATAACAAAAGCTCTCAATGCACATTCTATGTCTTTCTTTGTCCCTGCGCCCACTCACATGAGTGGTGCTCAGCCCTGAACAATGAAAGGCACTAATGGTGGCACTGAAAGGTGTAGATGCTGAGTCACCTCCAAAAGCACCCTTCAGCATTTTCATCAGGAAAAATAAATAACTGTGATACAGTAGAGCATGTTATTCCAGCCCATGGACCTGTATTTTAACCCACATGTTTCTGATATGTTGCTTGTATTACAGTATATTGTTGCACATATTTTCTCTGCTTTATCTATTTGACCAACATAAACTGTATGCAAAATTACGATGATCGGGTTTCACTCTTATTAGTGTTGTTCGATATTAGTGTGGTGATTGATATTGTGATAGTAGACAGAAGTGTCGTTTGGTGTGCAGGCTAGTAAAACTGTGTAACAGTTTATGAGCATCCTTTGCCCGCTGCATGAACCACACTTCAAACACATACCTACTTTACTTCTCAGTAACACCCAAATTAACCGACATACTTTAATCCCCTCTAATCTCCTTCCTCTAGTGTGGAAGGGATGTCTCTATTTTACGCCAGAGCTGAATAGTAATCTGTTAATTTTTTATGATATATTCTCCAGTAAGGAAAACCTTGTTGACGTTGCCTCCTGATGAACCATTATACTGTGATTGAGGTTGTGAGAGTCACTATAGCAGCATAGGAGCAGTCTCTAATGAGTCTGCTTCTGCTGTAGCTGAGAATAGAAAGAAAAACAAAAAAAAACGTTGGGCTATTTTCTCTGGCTGTTTTTAGACATCTTATCTGTGCCGTGTCAGTGTGACTCCTCCAACAGCACCCAAACTCAGGACCCTCATCTCACTCTCAGAGATCTAAAGCATACCATCAAAGAGTTCTTCTCTGAGCTCAGTGGCTGCTCAAACTCACTACCCAGACACTTCTGTCATCCATCCAACACCGGCTGATATCACAGAGCTGTGTGAGGTGTTTTGTTCAAAACATGAGCAGCCCTCACAGTGTAGTGATAAGAGTTGAATAACTGTTTGAAAACACAAGCTGATTAAAACCGTCCAAATCTAGCCTACAATTTGGGGTGATTGCTTGCATTTGATGTTCAGCATGGTTAGAGTATCACTTTTGTTATGTTGCAAAAGGAAGGAAGAAACACTGACTGAGCTACTAACCAACATCTGTTAAAATGTTGTTTTAACATCACAACTCATATTTCTATTTTCTCTCTTTTTCAGCAAACTCAAGTCTTCTGGGAGGCGGAGGAGGTGAGTCTTTGTCCTAGTCTCTCAGCTGTAGCATACTGTATATACAGTGTTCATCAATGGTATTAAAGTAATTTATGTTACACTCATCACATCTGGCATTTCAATGTATGGTACAGACATATTGCTCGATGGGTTAACTGTGGACTCTAGTGTCTCTTTCGCTCCAAGCACCTCCGTTAAATGCGACTGAGTGCAGGGCCAACACATCAGAGCGTGGTGTAGTGCAACCGTGCGTCGCGTCACACCCAGACGTGGTCATTACTTTACTGGCCTGTCGAGGAGCGTTATCATCAAAGCAGTGAAGGAAATCCGAGGCAGCCGACCGTGGCTAGGGGTAACGGGGAGGGGAATTTAGTGGAGCGCTTCCCCCCAACCCTGGAGTTCCTCTTTTGGAAATTTGGCACACACTCTGACATGATTGAAATAATCGTTCCTCGGTGCAATGGCCAGAGGGGGAGGGGTCAACCCAATTAGATGAGGAATTTTGATCTGGGGTTTAAAAGGGCATCAATGGTATCCAGGAGTCATATGAAGATGAAATAAGGTCATGTTTCAGCCCTGTGTGTTTGTTTATCCATGTGTGTTGGCTGTCAGTGAAGATGTCTCTCCCTCTCCAAGGCTGATAGTTTATGCGTTCAATCTGAGAGGACAATTAGTAGCTATGTAGAGCTGCTGCTGAAACCCTATCCACATCTCATCATGCTGTCCCAAGTGGCACTCATCTTATCTGATGCATGGTTAAGACCTTGCAGCCATTGTTGTATTGCAGTGTTCAGACCAGATCTTTATCTGTGACAGAGAGAGGCCCTTACCAAATTACTGATCAGAGGAGTCTAAAGAGCCTGTCTGATTGAGATCAGAGGTAAGACATATGTTTCTCCATAACCTAACTGGACTGTCTGAAGCACCTGTCAATCAGGGGAGGCTGGTGGAGGTAGTAATTGGAGGACGGGCACAGATGCATGGAATGGAATGAGGAATGGTATCAAACACACCAGCCACCCCTGTTGCCAATTATATCTAAAGCAACACAAAACACTGGTCCCCTGATTGTCATCTCAAATAGCTCCATAGGCACTTGTCATTGATTTGTCACAGTTATAGGAAAACATAAAAGGAACAATTTATTTGCTGTTACATTTTCATGGTGGTGTTATATGGTAAATCAGCTTTGTATAGCATAGCAATTATTTCAGCCCATACAGGTCTGTTGACACAATCACAATTTCATCATAAAGTTATTCAGACATGTTCAAACTGTGTAGCTTACAGTGACAGAAGACATAGAGATCACATTGAATTCCCCTATCCAATTTGCTCTCATGTTATGAGTGTGAATATTAGACCTAGCCATTTCTGGTTAGGTGGTACTTCTATGACTGACAACATCATTTCACATGAATATTATCCATTGTGGTATGTTACGCCAGAGGAATTCTAATTGGAGCTTGTGTCAAGAGTATAGTCTATTCAGCCCTAATTGCTTTCCCTGATGTTAATTCAGCCAATGTAATGGCACAAGCAAGGAAGCCAATTAACCTTGCAACAAGACATTTGGTTTACTTTTCATGTTGACCATATAGCCACTCTTGGTTATTCTGATTGCAGTTTGCAAAATGGACTCATTGACTAGTGAAAATACCCATGCGATAAGATTATTGTTATGTTTGACTATTGAAGAATGAGGCGGGAATAAAAAAACAGTTTGGGTGGTGAGAGATCAGTGTTATCTCGAAGACTTGACTGGGTATGCCTTGGGAGAATGTTTTCCAAAAACAAAGCTCTCTTGCGTCTCTTCTTTATCTGCATGTGGCCAAGGTGGCTTTATCTCCCTGTCTCTTTATCACTGGGAGGCGGCTGCTATGTAAACCTGCTTTCTTTACTCTCCTGGCTTTTCCTCCTATCATTTGGCATGTGAGGACCTCCTGCCATGGCACTGTGAAGATCGATCCAAGGGTGTGCTCTCATAGAGGCCTCTCCTTATCTCAGACCTGTCCTCTCTGGGTGCTGTGCTATTCTGGCTCAAGAGCAGGATGATGTAGCCTGCTGGCCATGTGCCCCTGAGTCATGTTATGAGTGGGGGAGATCCTCAAGCCAGTGTGTGAAAATACTTGTTGTTCATGGAAGGTTTTTGTTTGCAGCCAACATAACATTTACTGTTCTACTGTTTTACTATTCTAACCAGTTAGTGTGAACATTTCAGGAATACTATAACACCCCTGTGCAGACCTTCACAATAATACTATGGTTATGGTCAAGAACTGTAGTTTTTTTTGTTGGTGATCCATGGAAATTAGTTTAGCAGTTGAGTATGTTCTTTCTGTCCTGTATACAGTGAGAATGTTTTCTAAAAATAAGTCTTATTTAAGTAAACATGCAGGTCTACTCGCAGGGATTTCACATATACATTAAATGTGTGTGCATGCATGCAGGGGAGAATGATCTCAGATAATAGCATGTTAAATTCAGCAGTTCTGAATTCTGGGTAATTACGAACAAAATGGGGCCAATAGCCCCGATGTATGTCACGGCATGGCTGGATGTTGACAAACTCCCAGTAGAATATGGCCAATGTAAACAATATGCTTCCTCTCTCTCTCTCTCTCTCTCTCTCTCTCTCTCTCTTCTCTCTATTTAATATATTTCATAGGATAGACATAGGATATTTCATAAGTACGCAACGGTATGCATCACTTCCTAGTGCGACGCTTGACTTGTTGCAAGCTAATTGAAGGAGACTGAATGCATCTAGAAAAAAGATCTTTCACACCAAAAAGCAAGGTGTATTTATTTTAGTATTGAGACAGGTATTGCCACGCACCTTTTTTCTTTCTCCCACATACCCAAACTACTAACAGACCAGCTGGCTAGGTGCAGGGGACAAATTATACACTGTTTCTTTCAAAAACAACCAATGCACCTTCTCATTATAACCAATATATTTAGCATGCCAGACCAAATGTACAGACAGTATCTAGAAGAGTAGCAATAGATAACAGCTATAAACTCTTAACTCTGCAATGAAACACTGTCGAATGATCAGAGTTCTGAGTAATCTCTTGGTAATATAGTTCGCTTTCCGGCTTGCTATGTAACTATTTGTAACACAATGACAATCTTACCTTTCAGTCATCATTTTAGGTAACTTCATTTGCTAACTACACAGCTCGGTTTCATAGCAGATGCAACAAGTCAGATATACTTTACTCCGGTTCTTGAGAGGTATGAGAGGGCATGAGCTCACTTCATGTTTCCTGGTTGCGACACAAGCAATCTCTCTGATTGGTGTTGGTGTTGGACACTCAAGTGAGCGTCATACATCCAAACATAAACAGAGTGGGGTTGAATCGGTAATGTATCAGTTCAGTTTACACAGACCTCTGGTAAGGTAACATATTTACCGGTATGCCCTATCCTAGGTCAGTTTACACAGATACCAGTAACGGGAAATTAGCGGTAAATTACTGCAATATACTTCTGTGTAAACAGGGCTTTTGTCTCGCTCTCTGCATCTCTCTCTCTCTCTCTCTCTCTCTCTTTCTCTCTCTCTCTCTCTCTGTCGTGTAATGATGTTTCTGTGTTGCCAGAGAGAGACATCTCCAGTAGCCTTTGATGTTTTCATTCAAGAGGGGAATTGACTCATTAGCATTCTAACCATAACCGTCCCCCATTTAGCACTGGCTTTAACTAGACCACCCAAACAAATCGCTCCTCTTAGGTTGGGCCTTCCTCTCTCTGAAGTCAAGCAGGACATGTGTTTTTTCCCATGGTCCTGCTGCGGCAGTATTCAGCCAGGGGCTGGTGATTTTAACTGTCCAATTAGAGAAACTCACCAGCCATTGTCAGTGCTTACATAATCTATAGCCTGGATGCTGCCTCCCTCAGTTCCATAAACAGTAATGTCAGAATGAGTCATAGCAGGTGCTAACACATTCTAATAGATGGTAGTAATTATGCTTGCTGTGATTGTGTCTTGCGGTGGTGGTGTTCATGGCTCGTTCCTGACTGCAGCTGAAGGCATGTCATCTGACAGAGGGTCACGATGTGCCGCTGCGATGCTTAGCGGTGCTGTTGCGTGAGTGATACTCAGAAGAGCTGCATGAATTAGAAAAGCAATTAATATATGTTGTAGAGTAGCCTGCTATCCGTTGCCCTTGGGGTGAAATTACTTTGTAAAAATGTGTGCTTGCATGGAATACACAGGAGTCCTGTATCAAAAAAGGCCACTTCTTTCACTTGCATTTTTGACAAATTCCATGCTAGGGTTTTCTCCCAGAGAGAGTTTGTCCATTACTTTGACATAGTGTTTCAGCACTATGTCAAATAATTGTTGAACATCCTGGTTTGGGGAATGTTATGATGATGCATTATCAGGATGTTTAAGTGATCCTCTGTGCTTATCTCTGTCCCAATTCGTCTTGCAAAGTGCTCTGTTTTTCTTTCAGCCTCACCTCCAAGTGAACCATTATCCACTGTCTAGATTCTTGCCTTTGGCTTGTTTATTGAGGAGATTAGAAGGGACCAGGGGATGATACTCTTTGGGTGAGCTGGAGATGAGGTAGGGGGTGGAGGGGTATGATGTCTCTGTTGTTGGATGGTTTCATGTCCCTGTCATAGACACATAACCTCAGCCCCCCTCAGGACTCTTAATGTGATTAATCACTCAGGGATAAGATTATTCTCCTGAAGGCTGCTGGCATGGGTCTTCAAAAACTGACACCAATGATTGTTGTACACTATTGGCCCACATGGTACAGATACACTGTATCTTATTCCTTCACAATCTAAGGATATATGTGGAGGTATCAGTTGAATAAACAAATACTTAGTCAGGGTAGTCCCTCTATTTTATGAATGTCTGTGCCATCAAATGACAGTGCCACTCTCTGATCTAGGCCCAGGCCTACCAGTTTATGCTTTCATGTCCATGTGCTTTTGAAGTTCAATTTAAGGCAGTACTCATACGTACCAGTGTTTTTCTTCCACCCTGTCAGTAAGTATCATGAAGGTAAACACAAACATATCCACATGTAACTATCTTATTGGGTCTGTTTGATCTCAGGGTGAAGTTATTCCCTCTCAGTTCAAGTTTATATGAAGGACTGTAGTAACCAGGTACTGTAGGCTAAATTATTTAGATTCTAGGGGCATAGGAAGAAAACACTGATAACAGGAAGTTGTCAGCATGTCTCCACCCTCCTATAGTTTTTGCTGTAGCCTGAGCCTCCCGCAGTGGCCCTCCTGTTCCTCCCTGCCCTCTGTTTACATCTGGAGTTAGCTGAAAATGCTTTCAATGCCATCATTTCGTAGGTGAGCAGTGAGCATTCAATTCAAATGTTAAAATAAAATTCTGGTTGAAATCCCCACCTCCATTTCAAGCACTTCCTCAACTCCTCTGTATTCATCAATAGAATCTGTGGTGCTAGTCAAATTTACCGAATGGATAACCATCCCAGCCCAACTTGCATTATGGTTGGCCGTAGTGAGTTTCACAAACCTTTTTTTTTTTTTTTTTTACAATTACGATTGCATATGATCTGTATAATCTATATACCATTGATGTTGATCTTATCACGGTGTATCTCATGATGGAAAATGATGAATAGTAGTTATGAATATGAATAGTGACGTCTACCTCTCCATCTACCTCTATAGCTATGGACACAACCTTCATTCCATTAGAAAATTATAATCTATGGAATTCCCACCTGCTGTCAAACTATTTCAACAACGATTATGGAAATGGAATGTTTTAGACATAGAGGACGTACCATTGAAATTAGCAAGACAAGGTCATTTTGCAGGCTGCTGTTTGCGATACATAATCCTGAAAATTCTATTTCAGCATGAAAGCTCATCTTATTACCAGCTCTGTCTTCCTTGCACCACCCCAGGGAGGCATAGGGAAGAAGGAACAGGCACAATGATCACCCCTCACCCCCCCCTCCTTCAATCAGTAATGATGGATGGACTAATTGATGCAGAATGATCAGGCCATTCATTTTAGCCTACAACAGTGAGCTCCATATTCAGGATTAGTGTTGCGTCACAATAGGAAGGGAGGGAAGGAGGGATGAGGACAGTAAGAGAGAGCGGGAGAGAGAGAAGGAAGTGCTGAAAGGCTGCTGGTTGACTTTAAGTCAATGCTGATGAGCATCCTGTATAATGAGCTCTTGTTACCCCAGGAAGGAACACACCACCACCACCCTGCATCATAACATGAACAGGACCGGCAATGGTAAACTAATGAGTGAGTGTTTGGAGTAGTGGCTTGAGGAGAGGTGTGTGTGCGTCTGCGTCTGTCTGCGTGTGTGTGTCCCCGTGTCTCTCTCAGCCTATGAATCATTCATCTCTGTCCCCACATATAAATCAAGCTGCGGCCGTTGCCTGCGGCAGGCTTGTCATTAGCTAGTCAACGGCATCGCTTGATCCCTGGCTTTGCAGTGCAGGCAAGCGAGAGGGCTTTACTTAAACAGCACATACTACACATACTACCACAATACAACATCAAACTATATTATCTTTTGTTCTTGGTTGTGCTGTTACATGTGTTAGGTATACTGTTGATAAACACTCACACAGACAGTTGGACTCTTTCACACAATACAATCTGACAGGTCTATAGATTGATGGATTGATGGATAGATAGATAGATAGATAGATAGATAGATAGATAGATAGTATATATATACTAGATAGTATTATTAAAAGTATTATTAAAAGCTCTGTCATACAAAACAGCTTTAAGAAAGCCTGTGTGTGTGAGCGTGCATGCATGCGTTATGTGTCTGTTTTGTTTGTCAGTCATGGAGGTTTCTGGCTTCTCAGAAACATTTTGTAGAAAATTAATAAGTGATATTACAGTCCTAGTGTTCCCATCCTCAAGGGCTGCAGTTAGAAACATACAATACTGGAGCCATTGTTTTCTCTCTGTGCGTTTGACCTGCACACACTCTCTCTCAGACCAAACGTGGCCTGTGATAAGCAGAACTCACAGAGCCCAGCTGTCTATTATACCCCTTATAATGTGTATTATTTATCTATTCATTTATTGATTTTTTTTTTTCCACAAATGACTTTATCTCCTCAAGTCTCCACTCTCCTCTCTTCTCCTTGTCTCACTCCATCAGTCACAGTGTGTGTACGCCACTGCCAGGGCCTAAGAAATGGGCAAGAAACTGTCAATTTAGTTCTCTTCCACAATGCATCACACGTGACCTCCCTCCCCCACCTCCCTTCTATGTTCGGCAGTCTTTCTGGGTCAATTGTTGAGATTCCAGACAACTCAGAGCATTACCCAACCCCAGTGTCAGAGTGCATTTGTCTCCCGGACTGGGTTTAGTGTGGCCATTTCATCTGAGGAAGGGTGGGTGCTGTAGTTGGTTTGTCTGTGTTGTTTTGTGTGCATTTTTTTATTCTTAAATAGCTGGATGCTGGGTCGTCCTATCGGTTGACTCAGTGGTTAGTGTGCATCCTGGGGCCCATGGTCCAAGAGGACAGAGTAATAAGATCTGACAGACTGGGGAACAGTTTCTAGCAGGGCAGTGCCCAGGCCCATTGTATCAACAACACACCATGGCATGGGTGGTAGAGTCACCTCACTCAGGGCGCCAAAAAGCCCAGCTACAAATACCCTCTAGTCAATGCTAGTATGCTGGTGTTTCAAATTGTAGTTAGCTACAGCCTATACAAATCATTTCCAGAGAGGACATTTTGTTTTCAGAGTATACAACTGCAATTTCTTTATAAAAGCACAAGACAATTATCATGACATTGCCAAGGCTTTGATGGAGTTCTAATGACTAGACAATTAAGTTACTTCCTGACCTGACTTCACCCACCCTCCATAGTTAACAGCCAGGTGAGTAAAACACTAACATAGAGCAACCTCAGAGATCAATGGAGAAATAGCTATACACTGTCATTAACCAGGGTAAAATAGAGGGCCATTAGCATTCAATCTATAACCACAAGGTCACATAAAATGGCTATGTCCAAACAGGCAATTAATTCAGAGAGCAATAACAGTTAGACTGGAGTATATATTATGAGAATATAGTAAAATGGGCGGTGTAGAGACTTAAGGTGTAGTACCAACACTATGCAACATTACACTGGTGATGATGGTTCTCTGCAGTAGGAGGGTGAACTGGGAGGTTGGGTGGCGAGAATATTCACTTGAAGAGCTATTTCAACGAGGGTGGGGGTTGGTATGAAGTGTGACATTTCCCTGACACCTCCCATGAGTGGAGACTTCCCCGCTATGGTGGCCTGTAGCGAACCAGTAACCAACTGTCAAGCTCTCAGCATCTCTCAGGGGGCAGGCTAGTTAGCACAGTCTGACAGCCCTGCTCCCCTACAAGTGGGGTTTCAGCCCTGGGAGGGCAGAGTGAGCTCCAGAGGAAAGCTGTCATCTTTTTGTCAGACCAAAGGGAGGGGGGAGTAGGAGGAGGCTCCCTCTCACTGCTCCCTCGGTGAAGTGTCTCACTGTCCCAGACTCCCAGTGCCCACATCCCCAGAATAAACAGATGGGTGTCAGAGGATGAAAACACCCTTCCCTCTGAGGAGCACGGGCCTTCACTGCATTAACCCCTCGCTGGCGCATTCACAGTGCCTTATCTGAGATGCTGCTGTGCTTACTGAGAGTGACACCAACCCAACCGCCCTGCCAGAGGTGAGAGACACTGTGTGCATCTTTCCTAAAGAGAGATGAGAGTTTATACCGCAGGGATCATTCTGACCACTCCACCTAATCCTCTTTTCCCAGACACTTCATTATCACCAGCACGTGGCAGCCACAGTGTGTGTAGGCAGAGCTTCTCGGAGCTCCATGGAATTTCACATGAGGGTGAGAGGAGAGGGGGAGAGGAGAGAGGACATGAGTGGAGAGAGGGCAGTAGGAAATGGAATGAAGGTAGAGAAAATGTCAGATTAAGTGGGAGTAGGAGACAACATTATATTGATCTGAATATTAATATATTTCTGCTCTGTTAATAAATTGTATTTTGGCATGCTTCACATATTTATACAAGTTACCATCACAGGGAATATTTCTGTGTGTGTTCTGGGAATGTAACATCAGAGGGGGAGGCCTTAGACTGGAATAGAGTTTGCAATTAAGATAAACCAATTAAGACTGGATTCTCTGTTCCAGTATGCACTGGGCATGTGTGGAGAAGTCTGCTGGGAGGAATATTAATTTATGGGAGTGAAGAGTGAAGCAGAGCCATTTTGACCCAGTGCAACATGCTGGCTCTGTTCTCTGAGACTCACATTAGCACATGCCATAATTGATGGAGGAGCATACTTAGCAGTAATAATGGGCATTCCAGGGGGTGGTATCAAGACGTTATTTTCACTGAGCCATAATGAAGCTTTTTGCTGTGACCAATATCATCAGGAATGACTTTCACAAGCTCTGGTAAACAGGTGCATACCAATTGCTTTGTGTTGGACCTCCCATGTGCCTGGTAAATAAACACATTCATCCAACACTCAGATATGAATGTCCATTGACCCTGGCTATGATGAGTACCAACCTGATCCAGCCCATGGGGAATGAGTCTGTTTACTGAGGGTGGAGGTTAGAGCTCTGAGGCCAGCTGTGGCTTCCCATCAGCATCCAGTCCCACCTGTGTAAGCTCACAACGAAGGTTAGCCAACCCCCCACCAGGCCCATGTCTGATCAACACCACACTGTCTCTCTCTCAGGGGTTCTCAATCATGAGAGGTGTCTGGGGGATGGTGTTTGACCCTGGGTGTGTGTTTGTGTGGTGGTGAGGGGATACACACAGCTGTGACGGAGGTCGGTGAGAAGGTTCCTGGACATAGACTCACGAGAGGGCAGGGCAATGGGGTGGGCTATGGGGAGAGGTCGTTTTTCGACCTTGTAGTCATCTCCACAACAGCTTTACCTTCACCTCAGGTTCATTCCCCGCCTCACTAGTCTGTTTGAAGTGCAGCTCTCTTTTTATGTAACCCTCTTCAAAGGGCTCCCGCAAAGCCCAAAAGATTCAGCAACAATGCTGTTTACCCATGGCTGTGTTTTCAGATACTGTGTACTCAGTTATCTAAAGTGGGCCTGAAGGAACAACTCCAGGATAAAGTGTGGATATAGGCCTCATCTGACAGCCCCTGGAACGTGTTTCTCTCCCTCAGTGGGCAGCATAGAAAAGCTTGCCAAGCGTGACAATAACAGAATGTAACACAAATGCCAACACATAGATTGGGCCAAATGAGCTGTGAACACAAACAAAGTAGCAGACTTGTTCAGTGGTGTTTTGGGTGGACATGTGTCCCCTCAGCAGGTACAGTACCATGTTAAACACCACATATATATATATATATATATATATATATATATATATATATATATATATATATATATATATATATATATATATAGAGAGAGAGAGAGAGAGAGAGAGAGAGAGAGAGAGAGAGAGAGAGAGAGAGAGAGAGAGAGAGAGAGAGAGAGAGAGAGAGAGAGAGAGAGAGAGGGAGAGAGATGGAGAGGGGGAGGGGGGAGAATGTTGATGTTAACTTGAAGGAAGTGTGCGCTTATCTCTCAAACACTGCAGTGTCTTTTTGTGTGTATGTGTGAGTATGCCCCCACCTGAGGTATTTCTCACCTTATGGTAGATTGTGGAAGTGTGTTTATAGCATTATGTAGGATTGTGGATGTCTGAGCTCCTTTTCTCATTTGGAAAGCCAACAAACAAACACAACTTTACAAAGCTTTTACTGTACTGTACTGTATTCAATTTAAAGTTGAATGCTTAGTATTATTTTGAGCATCTGTCTGTCTACTTGGTGTCTGTACCATTCACATATTGTATGTAGAGCTGTGTGTTTCTTAGTAAGTGTGTATGTGTGTTTAGCTCTATCTATGTGCCTACAATATATCTGCCTTAGTCTGAACTGTGTGTACTTTGTGTGCCAGGCAGGGTGCCCACACTATCTCTATGGCCCTGAGTCTAGCACAGCTGTTAAATGTTTTATTTACTGTGATTACCTTGATGAGATAAGAGCCGGGTCTGTCTGTCTGAGGACATCAGCATGCTTCTCTGCATGCACGCTCCTTTAAAGTGCTGATTGGTCATTTGGCATCAGTCCCCCAACACCTAAATGGACTCTTAGAGAAACTCAGGAAGGGCATAACCATTAACAGTCAATAGCAGCCCCCTCTGAAAAAGTTTCTCAATAATGCACACCTACCCTGAATGGGTCTGCTGGGTTTTGCTATGAATGCATTTTCATACTTGTAAGTGTGCTGCTGCTTAGCTGGGAAGGTCCTCTATGTCATGTAGGCTTGCATTTTGTGTAAGGGGATAGTGCTCCAACTCCTTTTGTCCATTGTGAGTGTTAGCTTGGGCAGTGGGAGGATCATAAGTGCCAAAATGCATGGAGAAGGAATCTGTGCTGGGTGGCTAGTTAAGACTCCTGCCTGTCTCCTGAGGTGCACTGCTCTCAAGCGGATATTGCCTTTGATCGCGCACAAAGCACATAACAGCGAGGTCTGTTCCGGCACCCAACAGATGGCCATTAAATCTTGCATTTTATTTTACTGTAGCTTTTATGTTCCTGCAAGATCTACGTACTTTTATTGCTGCCATTTAGGAGGGCTACCATGCTGATTAGAAACATTCAGAGTTTTTTGTGTTTAGCTGATGAGAAAACAAAGAGACCAAAACACTCTCTCTACTTTCACACCATTTGCATATTATATGCCAGATGATTTATTTGTGCCTGGAATTGATTATATGTTTGATAGTTGATATTTGATCACAGACGAGACAGAAAATCTATCTTAATATCCAGTCACACTAAGGTGTAATATACTGTATGACCGCGGATGACAGGGTGAAGTATCTTGAAAGTGTCATAGGGATCAAGTATTACATGTAGTTGGAGGTATTCCTTCGTTGTGGGACTGTGGCTAACAGAGTTGAATGCTTTAACGTGTCGGTCTGGAGTGGAGTGGTTGGGCTAGACATACAACTTAGCTAGAGGTCTACTTTCACCCCATCACACATTTAAGCACCACTGCCAGTCAACAAAAGTGACAGATACAGTATTTCACCTCCACTTCAGTGTGGTGCAAAAGCTTGTTAATCTTTGTGTCAATCTGTGCTACAGAAGCATACAGACCTAATTGCCTCAGCAATTGAGTAAGCTAGGAAATTTCCTCTATTATATTAGTCACCTGGTAGGCATTTGGATAACTGACCACAACCTGCTGAAATAAAATGATGGCAAAATCCCTCGAGTAATTCTACGATCTGAAAATGTACTATGATGGCTATAGAAGGCTTAAAGCTCCTCAAACACCTATGCAAACATATGCAGTGTCATGGCAAAGTGATGAACTACTTTAGTTACTATTATAGTAACTATTTTATTTGTATTGATTCTCAGGCAATCAGAGGATCAAGTCTGGGGATACAGCAGTTGAAATGGATGTGTTTTGTCTGTCTAGTGGACTCTGTTGGGATTTGAGTGTGCTGTAGTGGATCATGCCTACCAGTTACTCTGGATCTCTCAGAGATGTTTGTTTGTCTGAACATATTTGTCGAGATTAAGCTTCATCCGCTCCCAAGTGGCATTGTATCAATGTAGTATTATAGTCTTTCCCAGGTCTATTGTGATACATGTGTGCCTTTCATAACATTTGATTTTTATGATCTTTATATATTTATTTGAACCACGTCTCATGCTAACAATCTGTGCCTACAGACATCATGCACACATCAGCACATACATAATTTAGGATAGAATAGATACAACACACTTCACCGCCCCTTTTACATTAACAGGCAAGATGAGGACCAACGGTTGTGCATTATTGTGGCACAGGGGCCAAAGTTCCTGACGCAACAATTTGCCGTCTTTTCTCTCGTGAGTCGTGACAATAGGCCCTTGTAGGCCCATTTAGACCCCCATGTGTGGCAGTGTGAAAGCAGCCAGGCTGAGTGGCACCCAGGTCAGTGCAGAGACTACAGCTGTTAGCCTGATGCATGCTAATCTGCTCTCCTCCTCAAATAGTAGCCTTTCTCTCCAGCCTCTATACCGTGAAATGCAATTTACAGAGGTGAAGAGGGGAGAGATGATGTCACCAAATGATGGGAGGGCACTAGGGGTGGGGTCAGGGGGTAGACTTGCAGTACAAATGATGGGAGGGCACTAGGGGTGGGGTCAGGGGTTAGACTTGCAGTACATTTGCACTGTTACCGATTTATTTACTTCTCTGTTTCATGATAAGCAAAGGGACAAATCACATCAATATTCCAACCACAAGTTGTATGGTTCCACAACAGTAAAGATGTCCAATGTTCATCTAGCAAGAGAACATATAACTATCCATGTGCATGCCCTACCTATGCTATAATTAGAATATTCAAATAAGTTACTTACACAAATAATCACATTACTCTATTTGTGTAATGCTTCTCAAAGTTTCTTCTACTTGTCTATTTGTGTTGACGAGGGCAGCAAAAGTTTGGTCTTTTCAGGATATGAAATCCTCTTACAAAATGAGTAAGAGTCTGTTTATGCTCTTTGGACTGTGAAATTAATCAATTTGGACACAAAGAATTTTGAGGATGAGCGGTTTTTATCAAAGATATTACAGCTAATATTAACAATTGTTATTTCTAGAAAAAAAAGTGTCCATGTTTTTATTCTTGTGTCTATGATTTAATGAAACTTCCAAAGTAATACTTAAATTATGCTAATTCCTAGAATAATTTGATTAGTGAGATTTTAGGCAATTCCAAACAGGTATTGTCTGATTCTGCAATGAAATTAACGATTTAAAAAAAGCAAATTAACTACAGCTCATAGAATAATGTTCTACCATGAATGTACAATATATTTGAGGGGAACAAAAAGACAATTGGCAGGCGTGGGAGAAGGTTATTAAATATGTATGATTATAGTCCCCTTGCACGCGCTTAAATGCTACATGGATTAGCAGTGGCAGTGAACGTTTCCAGCTATGGAGGGTGAAGCCCATTACCATGTGGACGTGCTGGCTTTCTCAGCAAACAGTAAACAGCAGCCTGTCATTTTCAACACTTAAGTGATGATGAACCTCAAAGACCACATGGATATAGAGGTGTGAGTCAAGTTTCTAACTTGGACAATGGGCCAATGTACTGTAGGTGCAATGGACAGCAGAATAGCAGCAGAATAGCATAGTGCCAAAGAAATCTTGATTATGATATCATAAGATTAATAAAAATATTAACTCTGCATGGCATATTGTTGTGCTGGTTTTCATACGGTGAGAGCCTTACATTTCACTGCCCTTATTTTGTATTAATGGAAAAATACCACCATATAGCCATGAAGAGCAGCTTTTTCGCAGATTCAGCTAATATTGAAGTTGATTAAACTATTAAAATGGCTCATTTTAACCCCTGACATGGTACGGCCTACCTGGGTGATAGTACCATTACTGTGCAGTAATTCTTGCAAGCGGCGGCTCGAATTGATCCCCTCTCAGCCATAAGGAAGTTTTAGTGCTGCTCTGTGTTCACTCAAAGCCCAGTTTAATAAAGCTAGCCAGTCATGAGCCGTTAAACCAGGAGAGAACAATAAATAAACAGAGGTGCCCTGTCCCGGTGAACGTTTCCCACCACCACATGGTGGATGTGCTCTATCCATAAAGCCCAGGCAGCGCCACACTCAGTCTAGCTTATAGCTCTAATCAGGCCTCACTACGACGCCTGCCATTCAACGACATGGCTGACCTCTCCTTCTCAGAGGGGTTATGACTGTCTCTCTTGAGGAACAAACAGACATCATATTTGAATAAAAAGCTTTTATCTGAAATGGCATGCAGCGTAAAACATCAATGTTTTTATTATTATGCATAAGAGAGGTGATATGAATGTGTGATGAGGCTACCACTGCTGCACAGGCTGTCAGTGAGGCAGATTGATGTTGAGGGGCCTGGCCGATACAGATAGCTTATCTGCTGCAGGGTGGGATATGAAATCTAATCACACGAGTGCCAGATGAGGAGCCGCAGCCACAGATGAGCTGCTAACACATGCCATCGCACTTGTATTCAACAAATCGAGAGGAATTTCCCACTGCAGAGGTGAGACAGGTGATAAGACTCAGACAAGAACTCTATAACTCCTCAACTCGGTCAACCAGGGCACATGTCCTGTCTAGATAGAGAGACAGTGACAGAGACAGAAAGAGAGAGGTCTCTCTGACTCTTTCTTAGGTTGGCTGCGAAAGGTTTCCCATGGACCGTGGATCATTTATCCTATGACGGAATTATCTGAAATGGATTCTTTGTAAATTCTCCCAGCAACCCAAATATTATGCATCCTTATTAAACTAGCGTCACAAGAAGAAACTTGATGCAATAAAAGTTGCAGGTTTTGATTGCGTGAAATTTATTTGCATGCAATTTGATAGTTAGACACAGTATTATGACAAGTTGTATTCAAAAATACATTCTAGTGTGATGTGTTCTCCACACACACACACACACACACACACACACACACACACACACACACACACACACACACACACACACTTTACACTACAACTCAATTTCACCGCAGGACAGATTTAACATCTCCCAGGCCAGCTGTCCTAGAAAGTTCACACAGCACGGTTATCTCCTTTCCAAACTTGAGGTGGCCAAGTTTTGTAGAAACACTATGTTTTGATCAAACACAATTTAAGTTGTTCTAGTAGGCTCAGACTGTCTCCAGTTAATGATTATAGTATAAGGTTGCAACACCGTGAAATATTAATTCCAGCCAGCAAAGAAATAGCCTTCAACACTGTTATGTTGCTGTCCCCTGTCTGCTTTTGTGAATCGATATTTATACTGTTACCGTTATCTTGAAAATATGCATGGTTATTGTTATTATGACACCTGTTGCATAGACATCCTGTATTCCAATACTTACTCAGTACTCACTTTACCAGGACTATACATGAACAGTTTTGTGAACTTAATCCCTCTTCATGAGCTGAGCAGTAATTGAATGTGTTAGGTGAAAAATTCCTTTTGCGGGGGAAATGAAGCAGAGTCAAATGGAGCACTCTGGTATGATTGTTGCATGGTCGCGGCTCTGAGTTAACTTTAAATATATGCTTGAAGATTGCAAATAATGGTATGTTCATAATATGAGAGCAATTGGCTCATGTAGTACAGACATACAATCTGTCATTTATGTTACTGTAATATTTTAAAGCGTGACATTACAAATAGGCGATCACAGGAAAAGGGTGAGTGAATAAGTCTGCTCCTTACAGTACCTCTAATTTCTTCATTGAGACTACTGTTTATTTGATTAAGAGTAGTGGAGACCGAGGGAAATTGTCACATGTTTTGCAGTTAACTCTATTACTCAGAGACCACTCAGCCATTTTTTCTGCCAGAAACTTAAATCCATCTACTAATCATTCATAAACATGTAGGTCTCTAAAGAGGATGCTTGGATCACAGTATTGATTTTAATCCAAAGAGTCCGATGTTACATTTGCCTCTGTGAGCAGGGGCAATTGGAACAGTAGGCAGGGGCAAATGTAACACCTTTAAAAAACCACCAAATAAACCCACTGAACTCCAAACAAAATGTATAAGACAAAATAGCCTCTAATGCTCAAGATTTTGCAATGTTCTTCTGTGATATCTGCAACCAAAATTGCTCTTGCACTTCCTGTCAGTTGTCCACCACCTGCTTCTCACATGAACAAGCTGACAGGGGACAAAATAACTTGGTTGATGTTAGGGCTGGGCGATATGGCCTAAAATTAATTTACGTTTTGGGCGATACTCAATATATATTTCAATATTGCCTATTTTTTTGCTTTTAGCCTGTATGAGGCTTAACGTAAAGTTCAAATTCACTTCTTATTCAAAGAAACAGTCTGCATTTACAATGTACAAGTAATTTCTATTTCTGTTTGTTTTGATAGAACACCATAGCAGATTTCTTTGCCTGAAATAAGGAGAATTATATAATTACATTAATTTCTATGAGATGATACCCACCCCAAATGTAGCTGACGCAAGGACACAACGTTTGTTTAGAAATTAACATTTTCTAAGTAAATCAAATAAAATTAAAGTGTCAGTTATGCCTAACATATGCAACCTGGATTGTAATACTTTTGTATTTATTTATTTGTTAAATGAAGAACTGTTCTAAGGAAGAAATGGGCCTAGTCTGTACTCAGCATTAACATTTCATCTCTTGCCATAGGGGGATGGAAAGTGGGAAGTGTGGCAAGAGATGAAATTTGAATGCTGAGTACAATCCAGGTGCTAGCTAGCTGGCAACAATTCTGACACATGTCAATCATGTACATTTGTAGCCAACAGAACAATAATCATAATTATAAAAGTTAGGATTCATAGACATCAAACCTTAATACGGTAGGAGAAAATACTGTAGATCAAAACAGTTAAATTTACACCTCAAAAAACATTTTTTTCCAATAAAACCTGCAGATGGTGAGATATTTGACAGATTATTTTCATGCAGGGTGTAAATCTAACTGCAAAGTGAGTTTTATCTTTCTAATTTGTTTCTGATTGGAGAGAAATAGGTGTTACAATTGACCCTTGTTACATTTGTCCCCGGTCTCCCCTATCAAATGTTCTGAATTTGGTACTTACAGACTATTTGGTTGTTTTTGGTATCATAAAGCTCTCTTGTAACATGAAAAATATCAAGCTGTGGCAACTCTGTATGACCATAGTGATACAATGCACTTGCTCACAGTATTCATTATTCTAGTTTTGTTTTCATCATGGCCCTCCTGCCTTGCTATTATGCCTGTCTACTTGTAGTTCATATAAATTAATGTTCATCACCCCTTGGATTTGTTGTATAGTGTGTGCTTTTCCATTCTTACTTTTTTATGCAACTATCTTCCCCAGTTTGTTTACATGTATGTAGAGAGGGGGGGAGAGAGGAAGGGAGGAAGGAAGGAAGGAAGGAATGAAGGAAGGAAGGAAGGAAGGAAGGAAGGAAGGAAGGAAGGAAGGAAGGAAGGAAGGAAGGAAGGAAGGAAGGAAGGAAGGAAGGAATGGAGGGAAGGAGGGAGGGAGGGAGAGGGTGGAAGTGAGGGAGGGAAGTATGACTCATATGGGCCGTCCGGATCCTGCTGGACACATCCCTGTCCACTCGTCCCTCAGGCTTCAGCTGAACTGACGACCCCAAAGGTGGGGCAGTATGCTGTCCATTTGCCAACAAGTAGATTGTTTTTCGGCTCTTGAAATGTTAGCCAGGAAGATCAATGTTGCAGCTGGCCTGAGACATCCCGGTCTGGGGGAATGGAGGGCTGGAGGGGGGCGAGGTCAGTGGCTTCTCCCAGGCTCCCTGTGGTGTGTTTGGGGAAAGTCAGGACACTCCGGAGCCATTCCTCCCATAGACAGGGTGGATTCCTCAACCAAGGTGCCACCTGCTCTTTGTTACAGATCTGACCCCTGCTTGATACCCTCTGGTCCTACTATCCACTCACTGTTAGGTGAATGTGATTGTTACTCATAGGAGTTGGGACTGACACTGGGCAGTAAACCACGCAGCAAGTATCTGGCTTTCAGTAACCGCACTGCTTTGCGGAGGCACTGAGAATGCACACGTTGAAGTGTAGGGTCATTTGTTTATTTGTTTTTGCCATGTCCATGGTGTCTCATTCTCCAATCCCACAGTGGTGTGCTTATCCCCTTCCCTCCTCACTCATATACAGTTTGGCAAGCTGTTCTCATCAGACCAACCTACAAGGGCATTATTCCTCCATTTGTCTGCCTCTACAAAACTGGACCAAAGCAGAGGGATTTCATGCTTTCAGCTTCGTAATGGCATTATGCAAAACACTGTTACCCTGAAAAGGACATTCCAGTGTGTAGAAGCAGATCAAGTGCTCGTCTTGAAGGGGGGGAGGCCTTCAAGATGAGCAACGCCAACAGCCACGTTTGTTTTCTCTCTGTTTGTTTTCTCTCTGTGCAATTCAAATCATTTTAGAGGGAAATGTTTGGTTTGAATGATGGTTGAATGAAGGTTAGCTATGTTAACTCATAGTCGTTAGTTTTATTGTGGAGGGCCACTTAATTGAAAGCCTTGAAAGTAGGAGATCTTCTGCAGCAGCTCCCTCTGGTTTTGGATGCTAAGATTATCTTGAACATTGCACAATGGAAGCACTGTGGAGTTCTTTGTTTGCACAGGTGCCGCTCTCTCCCTATTGGTGGATAATGAACGAACCCTTAGAAACAGATGTTCCCTCTTCATTAAGCTCCTCTGAGGGACCCTCTCAGGAAAAAAAGAAGGAAACAAAGACAGAGAAACAGACTATTGAAGTATTGGTATGTGTAGCCATGCAGTGAGACTAAAGTATGTGTTGGCCCTAACACTAAGTACCATTGACAATGACATTATATGTAGATGTGGACATGTGAAATCGCTAACCTGACCTAAATTGCCATATGTGTTAAATTGTTGGATAGGGTTGAGAATCACCTTTCTCATCTTAGCCACAGACCCTCCTGTTGCCTCACTACTGCTGTGTAATTAGAACATGCATCTAACAGCTAAAAGAGACTTTACATTGATACACATGAACACACACATGCACAGACTTTAAACTTGGTGAGCAGTGTACTTTTTCAGGAGTGTTTATTAGTTATAGGTGACCTTGAAGACAGGAAGATGGAAGAAAATAGCAAACAATCAATAACTAAGCCAATAAGGAAGTAGAAGCTAAGGTTAAGAGGGTAATCCTTGATGGTAAAGCAGGAAATCTATACAATAAATGATTCCTCCCCTCTTGGAGGTCATACAAAGCCATTCATAGGACTGATTCCAGAAGGACACAGTTAGCTACAACAACACCAAAACACTGTTACATTTAGCCTGATTGCCAGGGAGGTACTGACAGATATGTGGTTTGCATTGGAATGATCTTTAAAAGCTTCCTATGTAAAGTTAAAGTCCCACTGACAGATCGGATGTTTTTAATTATTCAGTTTTTAATTGGGCAACAGGGAAATCTCTAGTACTTAATGGCTTCCTCAAAGCCATATGTAAAGACTCAGAGCCTGTGAAATCTGACCTGTCTGTGGAATCAACAAGGCAACAACTTACTTCTGTAAATAATTTACAACCATTGTCCACACTGCCTCTCACTGAACCTAATACAGTATGCAGACAGTTTGTTCTTCCTTGTAAGCACTCAGTCAATTATACAAATAAAAGGCATGCACAACAGAAAATACAGTAGGCTAAGGTGCTCTAAATGTAATTGACTTTTTATTGGTATACTATGCTTGGACAAGTGTTTACTGTGAATAGCCTAGGCCCCAATTCCATGGCTTACTGTGTTCAATGGCTTACTGTTTCCTGCTTCTCCAGGAAAATACACACGTTATTACTTTTGTGCAGCATTGCAAAACATGGCTTTGTTGAAACATGTCCTCAACAGAACAACGTCATCACAATAGAACTGAAACAATGATGACTTTATTACACATTTCGCATGTGTTCTTGCTGCACAAGAAAAAAACATGTTTGAGTTATCCTTGTAACCCGCTATATGCAATTGATTGAATTGAGACCTGAAGGATGGTACAGTATTTACTTTATTTAGATGTTTAAAACAGAACTTATTAACTTAGAACTTATAATTCAATAATCAAAGCCAGTGCCATTGTTTATCAGGCTGCTGTGTCTTGTACCTACACTCACAGACACCAGAGGCATATCAGGCTCAAACCCATCCCCCACAGTTCCACTGCCCCAACTCAGGGCCCAGGAGGAAATGTGAACATTTTTTAACATCTGAAGTATGTGGCATCTATCCAGCCAAAACTGTACAGCACATGTGTCCATTTAAGATGTGCCAGGTTTTCTTTTCATTTGCATTCTGTATTTTGTTGGCTAGGACTTGTGTAGCCATACCTCCAAATCATGTTGTTCTCATGCCTCTTTTGGAGGTCTGGAGAATACTTGTTTAGCCGCTCTTGGATTGAACTGGACAGAGCGATGGGAGAATGTGCTCGCAATTTAATTGGATGTTACATTCCAAGAATCCTCCCCCCACATGCCCATAGGACTATTTTGCAGAGAGTTGTTGCCTATGCTAGCTTGCACATTGAAGAAAATGGAAGAAAACCTGAAGGCAAAACTGACTTGAGCTCCGTCCAAGCAAGGTATTTGATAGGTATGATGTGTTCCGAGGCATCACTCATTTCAAATAGGTTTCCACTCCTTTGTAGCTACTTTCTGCAAAAGGATTACCCCAGGTTTTCTGAACTAGGAAAGCCTGGTCTCAACAAGGTTAGCTGGACTTGCTCATATCCAAGTGTATTGTATACTAGTGGATTAGCACTGACTACATTGTCTATGAAAAGATTCAGCCATTACATACAGCCAGACAACATGAGTCCTAGCAGCCCACCACTGAATGAATAATTACATCTGCAATACTTATTTTTTCCTGTACCAAAAATCAACTAGACAAAACCAAGCAAAGGTGAGAGGGCAGATGCTTTCATTGAACAGACACGCCAGTAATCATTAATTTCCTGTGATGGGTACGTAGTTTGTATACTGTTTCACTTCATTCCATCTGAATCATGGGTGGATATATATATATATATATATATATATATATATACACACACACACAAACACACACACACACACACACACACACACACACACATATTTACTGCAATGATGCACATATGATGCACATATTGTACATATAAGTAACTTCAGGGAATTACTGACATAACTCACAAACTCTTTTCTTTTGATGTCAAAGGGGGTCACACTGTACCCTGCAACAGTCAATATTTGTCTCACCTCAAGACATTGTTTTCTTTTCCAGTTGCACGTGTTTGCCATTAACTTCCTAGATTGTGTTTCATTCAATAGGCCGAGACACAGAGAAGTGGCTGCTGTCAGCTTGTGTCTCAGTCAGATGTATTGGTGAGTGGCTGGGTGTCGTTAGGTGCCTCAGTTAGCTTACTGCCTGAGCTGGCTGCTCTCGCTCCACAAAGCTTGAGCCCCCTACATCTCATTAGCACCTGCTAAGTCAACCTGAAACTTTTGAGGCCAGAATGACTTTGTAGATGTAATTACTCTCTCCCTCTTGCTGTTTAGACCCAAAGACCTCTGATTCCTCCATTAAGGCAGTTGACTAGGTCATGCAAGATTACTGCCTTTACTTTTTTTTTGCTTACGCATTAGCATAGCCATTCAAATGAGACAATGCCTCCGGCTTAGGGGCATGCACTGTTGGCCATTTTGTTTTTTCAATCAGCCAACTAACCACAGCCCAACTGAATCTCTCTCATCACTCTTATTATTCAGGGAAATGCAACCCAGGTACTAGTTGTGATTTGACAAGTGATTATAAATTGTGTTAAATGTCCTTGTAGGGTGATGTGTCCAGGGGTTAAGCAGGGTTGTACTTATCAACCGTTGACATGCAGGTCAGTCAAAGGTCTTCCACAGGCAGCACACAATTGATAGGGGTCATTGAAAGGGTCATTCACTTTTCTTCTTTATTTCTATATAATGAAATAAATAATAGAATATGTCTCTTTCTTAATTGGACCATGTTTTATGTTCATTCATACAGTTACAGTTAAACTACGAGACTAATCAATGAGTAGCTCACTGTATGTATGGGATAATATTGGTTTGCAAAACAGCTTTGGTTAGCTCAAATGCAGCCTGCAACCCAGAGAGTTTGACAGTTAGTGCTACATTGAGAGGGATGTGCAGAAGAGAACTAACTAGAACTAATAAAGTCTAGGCCTGGTCTTTACTGCTGTTGAGACGGTGTGCAGCAGCACTTGTATGTGATTTCTATCTTGTGTCCATTTAGGCCATGGGGTACAACCTGTTATTGTGCCCTCCCTTGAGCCAGATCATGTAACATGACTCAAGTAAGACCACTTTGTTTCCCAGAAGAGGATAGGTGGAGGTTTATGGAGAGTTAGCAGGAGGACGAAAGTGTTGTGATTTGGTGTTTTTGTTTGTTGAACAGTATCTTGGCTGTATTAATGTAGCCTAACTGTGGGTATACAAATACTTTTATTTATTGTATTTGTTATGCTTTATCAGCTCTCCCAGCTGATGCAGTGTTTGCTTTGAATAGCCACATTTTGACCTGAAATGGAGAAACTAAAGCTAAACACTTATAAGATCAGAGCAGTTTGCAGTTTAATGGGTTTTCTCAACTAAACAGTGAGTTAATTGGATAATCTTTGATACATAGTACTGTTTCACAAATATTTGAGGATTTTGGGAGCACTCAGAGGAGCCCCTTTTAACTCTAGGTTTTGTCACTGCTCAAACAGAGCCCATTGTTTCAAAAGTTGCAGAGTCAGGATTAGAAGGGAGAGAGGATGGGCCTAGATGATCAATATTTTTACCACCCTCTATCTCCTATATCTGTGTCGGCAATATCTCAAGGAACATGATAAAGCAATACAGTTAATTTACTGACTTCTCCTCTTACCCAGTATGCCACAAATCCAGTAATATATGTTAAGTTATCTTTTTGCTTAAATTCAGTGTATTGAGATTAAATAAGAATTAGGGTCTGCATGTGCCCATTTTGTATTAGACTGTATACTCTACATCTCTCTATGCAATGTTAAACCAATGATTAATTTAGATGCAATAACAATGCATTTAAGAGCATGCCTGGGCATCCTAGCTTTTGCATGCAACTTCGGAGAGGCAATTGAGTTTTAGAACTGGGACAGCAACCCCCACCCTCTAGAGAATCTAATTAAACTAAACTAGTTTCTATCTGTTCTAAATTACTTTAGAGAGCCCATTCATTATGTCTGCCCTCCAGTCCTGTCACAAATACACTCTGATATTACATTTATTTATTAAATAGGTTACTAAATATTTTTTTTGTTGTCTCCCTTAGTGCTTGCCTTTTTGCTCTGAATAGTGTCACTGACAGTGACTAGTCTGGCTAGATCATATGAACAAAATGGCTGTGTTGACCAGCCATCACCTGAACACAGACACCTTCATTCATTTCGTTAAAAATTTTAATCTAACTTGTTGTGGGGCCACCAACCCAATAAACTAATTCATATTAACAACTTGATATGATGAAAGTAAAACCAACTGATCAATGAGGGGATTTACGCTTTGCCTGCTGAGTTAGATTTCACACTGCAACCATAGCAACAGGACTGGGTTTAATCTGCTGTTTAGCGAAATGACACAAGGATCTCCACTGGACTCGTCGTCTCCTTTTGCTCTTTTCCCCCCTCCGTTTTTCCTTTTCAACCAGGCTGCAGCAAAACATATTGGAGAGGGAGCCTAAGAGAAATACATCTCTTACCTGTTTCTTAGTTGCACAAAATGGCCTTCAAATCTAAGAATGAAAAAGGCTCTTAACTAGATAATAACCAGCATGCAGGTTTCATCAACAGTTCCAAACAGTGATTGAATAGGATAAATACAGAAGCATCTCCAAAACATTTTCAGATTTGTTATGCCTCTCATAATAGGTGTACATAGCAGCTGTCATATCTCGACTTGCAGTGTCACCTGCATACTTTCATCTCATACTTCACAGATGAGATGAGATGAAGATACAATCCAGTCTGCATTTTGTTGATTACAGCATATAGAGGACACAGCTTTAGAATTAAGTAGTAGAAGTAAAGGATAGAATGTAGAGGTATATACTGTATATCTCTCCATTTCCATTCCCCGAGCCCTCTGTGCTGTGAGTGTGTTTCTGCAGCGTGCCTGCGCCTCCCTCCCCTTACAGTGGCTACTCCAGGGATCCCCGGCAGATGGGGGAGAAGGCGATGGCTCCTGACAGAGATGGATGGCTTCAGAGGAGGAGGAGATAATTTCAGCACAGTGGAGAGTGAAGCCGCCTCGCAGCACTGCTGCACCGGCCACTGCCTGTTGATTGATTTGCATTGCAGATTGCATAGACTAGGAGGGGAGGTAGCTCTCCCATCTGATGCTCTGTCAGCCAGCCCTACTCTCTCTGGCTCTTGGCCCAGTGTGTCGCTCTCTGTCTCATTAATATGGGGGTGTCAGTTCACTTGCCCAGCAGACACAAAAGTTAAGGAAACTACAATTGAAGTCAATCACAAGCGACACCTCAATGGCAAACTGAAGAGTGACTAGTGTCACTAAGTCAGACTCTGCTTATCTCAATTTAAATGGAGAGTCTGATGACGTACCCAATGTAATGGGACCTGGGTGGTGGTGGGTGTATCTGGTGAATTTTACTAGCACATGGATCCTATCGACGAATAGGAGTTGAGGAGATGCTTCAGATTTTCAAACATATATTTGAATGCACACTCCTCACCTGCAAAATGATGCCATTGAAAACCTCTTCAGCTAAATGTTTTCATTTTGTGCAATGCAAATCGATTGTAAACAAGAGCATAGGCAGAAGAGGAGGGTCATCACGATTAACTCAGGTAGAGCTACAGCGAAAGGTCATCCCTATTTTTTTATAATAATTTTAATCGAGGGATGACCTGACATTGAAGTGTGCAATATGTAACATTCAAGTTTTGTTAAAGCTTTCTAATGGTTGTAATGACTATGTTTAATTGGTAGCGATCAGGGAATGAGATCCCTTGAAATAAATATTTTATTGACCAACTCTGTTTTGGTCCCAAAAATGCTTTCTAAAAGGGTGTGTTGGGTACAGTATACAAACATTGTGTTGCTGGCCAGGGGTGTTCGAGAGGAATGGACTCACTTTTTTTGCCTTTCTTTCTCTGGTGGCCACTAACTAACCTCCGACACTGCAATTCCACAACATGCTGTTGTTTGGAACTTCAAAATGAATTTCGCTGTGGTGGCCAGAGGTGGTAGACATACATTCCGGACCAACAGACGTACATTCTGCTCCTTTAAGGAATGACTAACCAATCACACAGTTCTGGTGCTGTTTGGCATGGGTTTCCAGAGTAACTAACTAAAGCAGGGCATTGCAAGAAAATGTTCACTGAGAAGAATACAATCTCTGTGCATGTGTGTGTGTGCTGTCATGTGAGAGTGTAAAATATGTGTACTATATGTACAGTATTGCAATACAGGGTTGTATTCACTGGCTATAACAGGCTATAAAGTGTCTATTCATTAATCACAGAAAAGCCCACGGTTGGCATTCCCAGTAGCTGGGCCAAACCTCTGGACCAGGCATGGTTGCGTATGAGCTGTGCTGGCACCTCCAGTCTGATTGGTGTTTACCGAAGCTCTGCCAGCTCTTTGTTTGCCCATCTCTTCATTGACTAAACCCCCAGCAGACAGCAGCAATGCCAAATGTCAAGCTCCTCCTTGTACACTGTAAACAGGCCTTGCCCTGAAGAGAGAAGATTCTTCAACAATGAAAATCTTTTGAGTGTGTGTGTGTGTGTGTGTGTGTGTGTATGTGTGTACATGTGTCTGTGTGTGTGTGTGTGTGCACGTGCGTGTCTGTGCGCACATATGTATATGTGTTGTCTTTTTTCATTTCTCTTGGAGCCACAATATGCTAATTAATCAAAAAGTTCATGAATTTCTTCTTGTCTTTTTTTTTCAGCATTTATTCCATCAAAACATATTAAAATTATCCTACCTTCCTTCAAATATTTGAAAGGAAAAATGGATCACAACCTGCTTAAGAGGAGTTAGAACATAAGCTCCCATACAGGGAAGCCTGTGTTCCCATGTGTGTTTGATGTTTTGTTGCTTGGTATAAAGCATGTTATAATACATTGTCATAATGGTATGCATAATTAATTTGGAGCCTCAAGAGCATAATGTTGCTATAAAAAGGTCCCAGGGCATGACATTTAGAGATTGATGTATGTATGTTTCAAGGCTTTGAAAGTTAAGAAATCATCCAGGCTTTATTAGCAACATAGGACCAGCTCAGATCAAGAGCTAGTGAATGCATAGTGAGAGTTAAGAGTTCCAGAACAATGCCCTCTAAATAGTTTGCTTTAGTTTGCATACTATGTACTCATCCTCTTTTCTGCTATTGTCACTTTATGTGTACTGATGTTTGAAATATATCCAAACCAAAACAGTGCAATGTCTTGAAATGTTTGTCTGATTTTGAGATTAGGTTTTGAGTGAATTGAGTGTAAAAAATAAATGTATGGTTAGTTCCATGGCCAATTTTGATTTATACTTGAATGTTCTAGTTCCTGGGACAATTTTGGGACACATTTGGGTTGATTTCAAACAAAAAGGGCAAGCTGTGAAGAACCAGATATTTGAGTGATTATTTGAGTGAACATTATTCTGTTCCATGTGAATTATAAAGGTTTCTTCTTTTTTTGTTTTGCTGCAGCAGGATGGGTCCTGCATGGGTGCATGGCTGACCACGGAATAGGAGAGATAGGGCCCTTCAGTAACATGGCTGAATGGGAGGGTGACCAGGCGTCTCCCTCAGTATTGGCCCCCTCACTGTCACTCACACAGCAGGACTGACAGGAGATCCCATTACCCTCCCAGATTCACCCTATGGTGACAAGGCAGCTTTTACAATCACCACTGAGAGAGGGAGAGACAAAGAATAAATGCTTGATCGGTGTCATTTACATAACTTAACATTGTGAGCCTTCAAACAGGTTCAATGCTTACTCCTGTTACATTCAGACTCCTCTAGTGTGGTCTTAAGAGAACAATATGTGATGTTACGACATACGACACAAATAATATAATTGAAATATGGGATATATCTTTTCACAGATCTGGAAAAAGGCTGCTTGTGAAATGCCCTGTAAGTATATTAAAGCTTATCTTCCCCAGAGAAAAATTATCTACTTAATTAAAAGGACCAGCAGGAAAGGACTGGAATCAAGATGGTATAATTATAAAAGCCCCATTTTTGTTAATCCTTGGCTCTGCAGTCAGGATCCTGGCATTGTGGCATAAGGCCATGGTCACCAGTGGAGAGCTGTGCAGGGACCACACAGGCCTTGACAAGGAGAAGAGAGAGGCAGGAGCCACAGAGCTTGTTTGTTTTACTGAGGATGTGGAGAGTCAGGAGAAGGGGGCACAAAGCTATAGGCCTTGTACTGAGAATGCATTCTGGAGTGTAGCTGAGCCTTTTATGGAGGACATAGTCATCATCATTGGGTCTTCCTTTCTGAAATAGTGGTTTTGAAGAATTTAGGAAGTCTGACAAAGAGTTAGCACTGCCCCAACGTTTACTTAACAATAAGTCAGGTTAGGGTGACTGGTGCTGACGTTTGTGTTTGTCTGGAGGTGGGCTCTGGCTTGAGCCGGCGCCGGTCAGAGCTGGGCCTGTGATTTGTGCCCCACAGCTGGGCCTGAGGAAGGCATTTCAGTGGGCAGCTGCGGACGCTTAATCTCTCCTACGCTGACACAGGCTCAATTAATAGATAGCACACTTTGGGAGTCTGCAAGAAAGTTGTCAGGGCCCCGTCAGATAAATCACTGGAGAGGATTCCTCGCTGGCGGTCACAGACTCTGGCCTTAGTAACCTGTTTCTCTTTGTTTGCTAATGGTTAGTTACAGGAGGAAAATGACGTGATGGATAAGCTTTTAGTCGATAATCTCTTTGGGTCATCCAGAGACTTTTTTTCAAAGTCCTCCAGTAAAAATGGAGAACTGAATTCTAGAGGATTTTTTGCGAAGGGTATTGTTGGATTAGAGATATTTTTGATGCAATGGCTAAATCAATCATCAGTGAGAATGATGACTGGATAAAAACGTGACATTAAAGGGTTTGTTAATTGATAATCATAGGTTAACTATATGATAATGTGAGACTTATTCATGATTTGAAAAAAAATAAAGATAGGTATCACATGAAAAATGCAACACATTTTCTAACAGCTTTCTTTGAAAAGCAGCTTCAAAGACAAAAACAAACACATTCACCCACTTGCTGTTTTTCACAGTTTCTGTTCCATATAATCATATTGTTGACAATTTGAACATAATTGAAAATGAATAATCACCTGTAGAACTCAACTAATCCTATTATAAAATAAATACACTGTTGCTTAAGAAAGTATTGATTTTGCGGCTTAAACTTGATTTATTTATTCCTGACAGATACCCTGTTGGTGGTTTAACTTTCTGAAATGGCAGCTGTTTATAATGAGATTTACACAGAAATCAATTAAACTTTCACAGGGCTCAGAATCCGGTTCTAGCTTAGCCACCCACTGCCTGTTGGAATAAAGAACAGCGTCTTCTGCACAATGCTAGTAATCAGCAAAAAAACTGGCCATTCTGTACAATAGCCCCTAACCATGTCATTAAGCTACTTAGTCCTCCATTCTAGGATGCTGTAGTTTAGAGATGAATAGTTTTTTTTTTTCAGTGACGCCACTGAGGTGTTGTAGGCACTTACAATGCCTTTGGAAAATATTCACACCCCTTCACTTTTTCCACGTTTTGTTGTGTTATAGACTCAATTTAAAATGGATTCAATTAAAATTATTTGCCATCAATCCACACAAAATACCCCAGAATGACAAAGCGAAAACAGGTTTTTTAGAAATTTCAGTGAATTTTATAAAAAAAGTGATGCAGCAAAGAAAGTGGCTGGAAATGTGTTTATTTGGTTTTACTACAAAGCATTAAGTTTGGTGCAAATCCAGCACAGTTTCTGCACTATCTCTCGTGTGAAGAATAGTGGTAGCTGCATCAAAGTTATGGGTATGTTTGTCACTGGCAGGGACTGGGGAATTTGTCAGGATCAAGAGAAAATTATGAAATTTGCTGAGTTGGTAGTGACATCCTAATCTACACAGTGTGTAATTGATTCTTATGCAAATCACAGACCCTATAAAAACAAAGATATTAATTCCAAAATCACATGAACTATTATCCTTGCATTAAGATGGACTCAATTCAACTTATTGAGTGATTTGTTGATGACTTCTGTATTTCTGTATTTCAATTTTAATACATTTACTGAAATTTCTAAAAACCTGTTTTTGCTTTGTCATTCTGGGATATTATGTGTGGATTGATGGCAATTTATTTTAATTTAATCCATTTTAAATTGAGTCTATAACACAACATTTTTTGGAAAAAGTGAAGGGGTCTAAATACTTTCCGAAGGCACTGTATGTGTAATGTAATAATTCTACACTCATTAAGTGCAGTTGTGTGTTTTTAGTATGTCTATGTCCTCTGGTGATCTAAATAGGTGGTATCATGCTATACTTACTAGTACTATGACAGTGTTGTATTAGTCTTATGAACTCTCTCTTTTTGCCATCAGGCCCAGGGTAATTGTGCATCTGTGGCCAATGATAGCAGTGGTTTGCACTGCCCTAGATTCACACGCTGTATGCTCTTTACTTTTCTAGAAACAAATTAATTAAAAAGCAAACCCAATTAAGATAGCTACCCAGTCAGCAGACAATTGTGGGCTAGATCTGGTCTTGTGGTGGCACATATGGATGAGTGCCAGAAACAGCAAGTATTACATGGCCAGACCTGGTCCGAATGTGGTGGGCCAGCCTTGATTGATAGTTGGCATTTTGCCCATGGGCCAGCTCTGGGATGTAATATCTGGCCCTGATATGTTCCTGTGGTTACTGGGCCATTGTCGGTTTAAATGTGGGGGACCAGTTCTGGGTGAGAGTTGGCACTTTGCTCATGGGCTAGCTCTGGGATGTGATATCTGGCCCTCATATGTTCCACTGCTGGGAACAATATAGCAATATTTAGTCCTAGTCAATGAGAAGATGAATCATACATTCTGTGATATATCTTGAAATGGATAAACTGGTAGTTTGGGTTTTCAAAGCACCTGTGAAATTGTATCATACACAATCCAAGTCACAGCCTAACCCTACTGAGCCAACAGTGTTTAGAAATACACAGACTATTTGAGGAAATCTACTAATCTCATCTGGTTTAGAAGAGTGCAACTGTGGAACACTGACAGACTCATGAAAACCAAATGAGATGAGAAACATACAGACCATCTGAAGAAATATAGCCTCATATAATTTGGTTTTGATAAGTTTCTCAGTGTGGCCAGAAAACAAAAAAGCAGACTGACAAGATCTGAGCCTATCAACTTGAGATACGTCTAGATTTTATCAGACAGACCATGTGTCCCAGACTTTAAGGCATTAACAAATTACTGGACTGATACAACAACAGCTATACATATTTATTTCTGAACAAATTGGATATGAATTCAAACTGGTAGCACATCAGCTTCCTCTGACTTCCAAAAGTACTGCCAGAACTTACACATCCTCCATGTATAGGAGACACCTAATTAGACTCAAGTGTGGTCAATTAATACACAACACACCTGATGCCACTCCACTCATTCAGGCAGTATGTAAGCTCAATGTAATTTGGTGGAAGTTCTTTGGCAAGAGGCCGAAGGCTAGGCTGCTTATGCATTTGTTTAGATTGCTGTGTTGCTGGGGAGCTAAGTGTTCACTTTTCAAGTCCTAAAGGTATTTTTTATAATTGTCTTAAGTGTTCTTCAGTTAAATTGTAGTTAACCTGAGTATAATGATCTATCGTTAAGTTAAATAAATATCCAGCACAGCCTGGATTTGACCTGAGTCTCTGTATTTTGTGTTGCGAGTGTGTTGTGTGTTGATTCCCTGTATTGTTGCTACTGCCCTCCTAAGTGCTCAAGTTGTTTGCCTTCTCTTAAATGATACGTTTGTGATATTTAATGTTATAATCAGATGGATTCTTATTTGGGCCAGGAGAAACTTATGCTGCATTCATGACATGTTGGAACTACTGTAGGAAACTAAAAGGTCCAACTTGGAAACTCTTGTAGAAAGATGATATCAGAGTTTCCCACTTGGAAAGTATCAAAACAGACCAATAGGAATCTCTATGCAAATAAGAAATGTGCTAGCTGCATTCGACCAAGTTTTAAACTTGCACAACCAAAATCTACTTGCATCAAGTTCAATACTTGGTTACACATGAATTTGTGGTTTGATTTTGCTACAAATTTGAAACTTGGTCTATATTTCCATACCACCTTTTTTGTCAGCAGTGGTAACAATTAGCTGAAGTTAGCATTGGCTATTTCAACAAATCTGAATGGTTAACATGCCTCCTGGCACACAGATTCCTTTCAAGGTATCTGACATCATGAAACTATCATGAAAGTCCTTTAATTGGGCATCTTGTAAAAAATAAGCACATTGTGAACCTAACTGAAATGTTGATGCATCCTACTTGGAATTAAGGAACAGAACCATACAGATGTGAAATCTCTGTAATACAATACAACAATTATCTGGTTGTCATACAGAAGGCTGGATCACAGCACACTGAACGGTATATAAATGGGCCTGGTATGGTTGCTATAAGTAAACCAAATCTGGCCCACAATACAACCATAAATGGGCCTGCTCTGGTTGCCAGGCCATTGCCACAAATACAGGCCAAGCTTGGGCCGGAATGTTTATTCCCTTGGCCAGAAGTGGACTGGCTCTGGTGGTTACACCTAAGCCCAACAACATCATAAAAAGGCCACATCTTGGCCAGCTTGTGGATGTGGCCCAGTAAAATTATGGTCCAGAAGTGGGCCAGCTCTGGTTTCCATTACTAAGCCAGGCCTTTGCCACGAATAGGCCAGGCCTGGACCAGAATGTTCTCTGGGCCATACGTGAACCGGCTTTGGTGGCCGTACCTAAGCCTAATCATCACCATGGAAAGACCACATCTTGGCCCGTCTCGCTTTTTCATGGAAACAATAAGGCTTAGGAATGGTAGCCAGAGCTGGCCCAGGGAACAAAGTTGTACTTGGGCCACATCCCTATGCTGATAGAAAACAGATATAAGACTGCTGCCTGGGTATCCCTTTAGCTAATACCTAGCTTTCCTAGTTCGGAAAGCCTGGGGAAATCCTTTGCAGAAAGTAGCTACAAAGGGGTGGAAACCCATTTGAAATGTGTGTCGCCTTCTTCAATATTGCAAGCTAGCATAGGAAACAACTCTCTGCAAATTATTCCTACCAAGTCGGAAAAGACAACACACATAACAACAAGCAACCATTCTATGGGCATGTGGGGGGAGGGTTCTTGGAATGTAACATCCATTGTGAAATTACGAGCACATTCTTCTATTGCTCTGTCCAGTTCAATCCAAGCCAAGCCGGCTTATCAAACATTTTCCAGACCTCCAAAAGAGGTGAGAACAACATGATTTGGAGGTATGGCTATGCGAGACAACTAGGTGAGGGGGTGTGTCTACATCACACAGTCATTAAAACCAGTACTAAGGACAGTGTGCACCACAGAGTGCATAGTCAGCTGGCTGTGGCATATACGTCTGAAATGGCAACGCTGCCAACCCCAAAGGGGGCTGCAATCACTGACAATTGTAAGCCTCAACAATGGCCCCCACAGTGGGAGAGGTGCTGTGTAGACAGGGCCCTACCCTTGGCAGTACAAGATGTCAAGAATGGCAGTCCATAGTAAGTAAGGAGCTAGGAACTGTCAGATTAGCCGCTGGCTGAAGTAATTTAATAATGACAAATGTGCAAGCTAGCTAACCACAAGTAATAAGTTAGAAAGGCATTCAGGCTAGCTGACTGCCCAAACTGTTATTCATAGCCTACACGAGGGACCTAGCAAGTTATTATTCTATAACTTAAGGAATTATCATCAAGCTAGCAGGTGTTCAAACAATTCAAAAGAATTGCGAGCACACAAGCTAGCTGTCGGCCTGCTTGTGTTAGCCTGCTAGCCCAGAGAGTAGCAGGTGCACGCAAGGTGAAGACCGTCAAACTTGGTTTACTAAATTCATCAATATTCTTCTTTGAATGTTGAGTTGAACCACTCGATTCAAGTAGAGACAAACTAATGCCCCAATAGAATCATGAGATCCGTACAGTAAAGTTGTAGCTAGATTGTAGGCCATCTCCCTGCAAGCGTCACCGGCCTGTACCAGGCACGATTATATAGGGGTCTACAGAGTGCATGGCCCATCGTGAGAGGTCGAAACGAGTCGACTGAAAGACAACCCTCCTCTGCCCCTTCTCCTGATTAAATAAATGACATTAATTGCAATAAATCTGTACTTTGGTTTGATTTCCTTGAATCTGAATGAGAACATATCATATTGCTGCCTCACCTGATTGAATAAAGCAAATTACTGGATACATGAATACTTTAATGACGTAGCATTGTGTGTTCCTTTGCATATGTGTAAGTACTGTACAAAGCAAGGGTTGCTTAAGACCTATTATGCACCATCCGGCTAAAGAGCTTGCACTACAGAAACAGCTGTTCATGCATTTTAATCCAAAGCAGTGGCCTTTCATTAGCCTTTTCTCAATTGTTAGGAACACAACTCCTCGCAACCACCATCCTCCACTCACATCCTACTGAAAACACATCGGAGAAGAAGATCTAGGTTCCTCCCCTTACATATTCTTTCCTCCAATGCTTCATGAGAACAAAGTGAATAGAGGACGGAGGAGAGGACGCGAGGTGTCGTGCTCCTAACAATTGAGAAATGGCTCCATTTATGTAATTATAGCTCCACCAGAGAGTTTGGCCTGCAGATCCAAGCCTCTGAAGCCCGAGTCATGTTTACTTTATCCTCTCACCAGCCTTAAAGCCCGTCTTTCAGATTGCACCACAATTGCATGCATTTGTCTAGAGCTGGAGTTGTTGTTTTTCAGAACAGTGTACAGTGCTGAACAAAGATTCCCTGTTCAGATTTTCACCTCCAGCCAGGTTACTCTTGGAAAACCCATCTTTTATCATCAAGCCGTCTGCTCTCAGGTGACTTGGAGCTGAACTTTGTGCTGAGGAAGTAATTTATGATGAAATTGCCTGTTATTTGCTCTAGGGGGTTGTATTTTTCAAGTTGTGTTTTTTCTAGCGGTGTCCCTTATTAGCTCAACCTCTCAAAGAGGGCCATTTCTACAGGAGGCGGCATTTGATTCTGCCTAGATGAAAATGTGTGTTGTTTCAATTGATTTAAAAGCATTTGTCTGCTGAGAGTAACTGAGAGCAAATGCACTGGGATTGAAGCATGGTTAGGCCGACACACTTCACCACAACAGTTTAGCTGAAATGTAACATGAGTGAGGGAGGGAGGGGGAGGGGGAGTGTGTATTTCATAGTGATAGCAGTTGAGGTTGACAAAAACATGCTGTATTTATCAATAATTCAGATCTGGTTCAGGATCCTGGTCCGGTCGACATCTACTCTTATTGGTCTGTGTCTTGATTATACTTTCAAATCATGTCGCATTTTCCCTACGAGCCAACTTGCCCCCTACCACTCGGTGAGATGGCAGGATGAGTAGGGGGAGGTGGTTCCTCGTGATAGGAAGCACATTGATTGCCTTTGTACTGAATATGTATACAGCTCTGAGGCTGTATGGGAGCTCTTTGATGTCTGATTTAGTTACATGAAAAAAATAAACTGAATGTCATGTTGTCGTTGTTGTTAATGATGTTTCAGATGTATTCCGAAATACTTTGATTCTTCCCCTAAACCTCCAGAAAACCAATGAAAATGTTTCTGTTAGCACAACAACTCAATGTACAAGGCAAGCACAATGAAAATAATCCCAAATGACAGATTGTCATCATAGTGGTGTCGTTTGTAAAACACTGCCTTATGGAATCACATATGCATAGCACATATGTACATGATGACACACACCCTCCCAGACACACATGATCACACGCAGACACACATACACACACACACATACACACTCACACACGCACACACACACACACACACACACACACACACACACACACACACACAATTCCTTGCCATTGCTCTTCAAATTGGTTTTGCAGCAACAGCAAGAAGTGGGTCTTTCACCCGTACACACAACCTCTCTTTCCTGAGGAGAAGTAATTGTGAAGCTTGGGTGCCAAAGGTAATCTAACCGAGGAGACGAGTCGATAATAGCCACATTGACAGACTGCTTGTTTGTAATAAGACACTGTATGAGGAGTCAAAGGTGAAAAATGAGTGTGATATTGGTGGTGGGAGAGCAAGGTGAGAGAGGGGGTCTGTGTTTGTGAGTAAGGGTTGTGTTCATATGTGGTTATAAAGGTGGGGGGAATTCACACACAAGATGTGGTGGCAGAAAACGTGACTGAGGAGCCATGATGGGAAGCCTAGCATTGTAGTGTTGTGAGGGAAGCTTAAAGAAGAGGAGGGTGGATGTGATGTGGAGAATGCAGACATTCTACTCTGAGCTGTCTAGGACAGACTGACTCTGCTACCTCTGACAGGGATGTTAGACAAACACAACATAACAGTAAAACAACATGGTGGAATTGTAGGCCAGGGCCATGACTGTATTGTCTCAGGCAAGGAATGGTGCACGGCTGGGGTCTGGCACCGAAGTGTCCGCAGCTGTCAGAGCCCCAGAGCTCAATGGCAGGGCCAGATGAGCCTTGGTAACCCAACCTGGGTGAGGAGGCCATTTACAGCCCTGGGAACGACCCCCTGTTTCCCCTTAAATGACTGGCCTCTCTCCCTCAGCTCTAAGCATATCTGCTAGTCATGTTCAGTTCTGTATTTGTCTTTAATCAAACTTTTTTTTTTTTTTTTTTTGTGAAGGGCTAAGCTTTTCAGTTCATACATGAGATTCCATGAGAATATTTGATAGTACAAAGTGGGTGGTGGGTGTATGTTCATATCTGTCTGGCTGCTTGCAGGTTGACTTGGTTGTGTCTGGGTCTCAGCATGGTAATGATGGTGACATTTTAGAGCATTTAGAAAATACACCTCCTATCCCCCTTTTCACACCCCTGCTGCTCTGTTGCTGAAAACATTGTGCTAGACAAGAGAGAAAAAATATATGTTATACAAGGATTCTATCGAATTCAATAGAGACATGCAAATCTGATGATATAACTCATACTAATTTAGTAGTAGTTAGTGTGTCTTTGGCATAAAAATATTGCCTTTATTGTCTGTCTATTGTCTGAGGAATAGTGACTCATGTAAGCTTGTGATATTTGATGTCACTGCTGAGACTAAGATCTGTGGCTGGCAGCCTCACATTTTAATTGTCCTAATCCTGTGTTTACCATGGTATTACAGGTGGAATTGCGATGATTATCATAGCTTTGGGAACTTTGTTACAGTAGAGTGTAGTCCTTGTCTCCTATTTATGTTGGCTCTGATTAGGAAACATAATCCAATATCACCTGGGAATAACCGACGAGGGCGGGAATCTCCTATATGACATTTAGTGCAGCCAGGATCTCTGATTGGCACTTGATTAGAAACTAATCCATGTCATTATCTCCTTGAGTGAAATTAGTTGAGTAGAAAATGGTGTTGTAAATCACAGAGGTGGTAAAAGGGAGGGAAGAGAGGAGGGGTTGCACCAACACACAACTCTCAAAGTGCTCTGGATGGAGAGGTACTGTAATATCCTGTTGCCATCAATGGAGGCTAGTGGAGGGAGAAATTGAAGGATGGACTCATTGTAATGCATGGAATGGAATGAGGAATGGTATCAAGCATGTGTGATATCCGATTTTTATCTCCACTAGCCTCCACCAGTTGCCATGGATACTATACATACTAGATAAGAAACTGTACATGTATGACTTTCTGCTTTGGGAAATGTTTTGGCTCAGCGCACTGTGTCCAGCCCTGTCCCCATACTGTATGTCATTCTGCTCTCTGAGCCCCCAGACGACTAGTACAGTCTAATGGATGGGTGGTAAAGTTTACCTGGCCATTTACTCTATTTTCCACTCTGTCAGAGGTTGGTTGTCAGATGCTCCCCAGCCACCCTGGTTAATGCCAGCTCCTACATCCTCACCCACCCCCATGCTGCCTCCAAAGGCTCCAATCCTGAACCCCAACCCTCAGAGGAACGGAAAAATAATTAGGAGAGAAATTGCAGCTGACACTATTTCTGAAAAGCAGGGTATTCTAATGAGAGCAGAGCAGGGATTCTTTGTGTCTGAGGGAGAGATTGAACCCCCCTGGTTCTCGGTGTGTGTGTGTGTGTGTGTGTGTGTGTGTGTGTGTGTGTGTGTGTGTGTGTGTGTGTGTGTGTGTGTGTGTGTGTGTGTGTGTGTGTGTGTGTGTGTGTGTGTGTGTGTGTGTGAGTGAGAAAAGCCAGGGGAAAGTAAGCAGGGCTTTGCAGACTTTAATGCATGTGGGAAAAGACCCAAGGAGGACACCACCGAAACAGAGGAGGTGTCCCCATCACTGGCACAGCCAAGGTTACAGTATAGGAACTCGCTCCAATGTTCTTTCTTTCTCTCTGTCTTTATGTCTCTCTCTCTCTCTCACACACTTACTTACCACACACACACACACACACACACACACACACACACACACACACACACACACACACAATGGTTCCCTCTCCCTCTTTCTCTCCAGAGTTCAGGGGGATGCAGTCCAGTTTGAGCCCAATGTTATCTTCATTAGTGGTGCAGACTTGTTGAAGTGGTGGTGGGGGAAGCTTTTCACTGAGCCCGACATGGAGTGAAGATGAATAAATGCTCTGTCCCACATAGGCGCTGCCTAAGCAGTGGTGGGCAGAGAGATCTATGAGGTATTAACTGTTATATTTCAGCAGGGTTGAGAAAAGCCAGTAGTGGGGGTGGACAGCAGCAGATGCTGCGGCCCAAAGATTGAGCCTGTTAAATGAAAACTCCACCATTAACAGGTCCTAACTGTGGTTTGAAATATAGCATTGGGCACCACTGTTTGTGCATCACTTAGTAGCTGCTGTTTTAGGGCTTTTGGCAGTGATTTGACCCTGCTCAGAGGACTTGAGATGAGGGAGAAGAAATCTATTTGACTGCCTGCCACTGACTTGGGATGACACAGGTGCAACATCAGTGACAGAGGATTTCAAGTGTTTTGACATGTGAAACTATTGGCCTTCAATATAATAGACTGGCGAAGAGGGCACAGGAATTTAAGGATTTAATCTGGGATCACTAAAGCACATGGGACTAGGGATGAGGTGACGCAGAACACATCTCCTTTAGTTTGCATTATAATTGATAGGCTGTTTGACAACAAGATTTGCATCACCAAAACACATGTATCGCAATTTTGTGTATTGGCAAAATAAACAATTGCATAAATATGCTAGGACAGTTTGGAGTGAAAATATGTGCCAGTTTCACATCATTAAGTCAAACATCATTCAAATAATGTTTTTACCCTGAATCATGTTACCAATGCATTTGCATTGAGTGTGGGAATGTGGTCTGCAGAGAGAAGCTACAGAGCAGTGATGTGACACGTAGGCCTCTCTGAGGTGACTGTAAATGCCATACTTAGTTAATGAGGATCAGAAGCCTGGCATCCGTTCTCTGAGAATCAGCAGGGAATAATGCTGAAATCCCACTTAGATTAGAAAATAAATTGATAACAAGATTGCATCTGGGTCATGCTTCTTCTTATGAAAACTCTAACTGTGGGTAATTCTTCTTTTTTTAAGTAAGGTACATGGGAAAGTATATCCTGAGTTCACCATCAATTTTCAATTAAAGTCTTGCTCTACTGGAGTTGGGATTGACAAAGATGAGGTATTCCTCACACACATACACACACACACACACACACACACACACACACACACACACACACACACACACACACACACACACACACACACACACAGTTTACCCGGTATGCATCTGTGGTTCTCCACCCATTCCGTGAAGAAGTCTAAGTAAAGCAGGTGAATTAAATCTGTGACGGTAAAATGCAAGGTCCTGGCAATCAGCTAAATCTGCTCAGCATTTGTATCCCTATTTACGGGCACTGTGGGCAAAGCTCCAGTCCCTAGGGATCATCATTCTGTCTGAGACAAGAGACTCAGTGACACTACCAGGAGCTCCAGAGAGGTGTGCAGAAGCTGTATCACAGACAACCACAAACACAGGCCAGTTTGGGGCTCTTATGTATCATCATCTAAAAATTCACACTCAAACCATTCAGCTGAAACATCTTTTCTCAAGGGTATAGAATCCTATCTGATTTCAACCCAAGACCCTCCGGCTTGTGCAGTTCCATAGGACTGTGTGAGTTGTTCCCATACACACTGGGCTCCCAGAGTGGTCATGGGTAATAGATTATCCAGGCCTGACAGTGATGTTCCACAGGGAGGGGATGTGTCTAGGGAGAGGTTTCCTGTGGGAAGAGTGGTGGTATAGGAGGGGGAGGGCTGTGTTCTGTCTTCCATGGCAGGGCTTTACTGGAGGAAACACAGTTCACCCTGCACCTGCTCCAGGTGAGCTAAGGAGAAATAGAAGTTTACTGTCTAGGTAAGTTAGGACTTAGAGGAGAGGAGTTGCATGTCGAGAGAGAGAGAGAGAGAGAGAGAGAGAGAGAGAGTCCACCACAGGCCATTTCAGTGAGATGACTTTGATCTTTGAGAAACTATGTTGATATGTTAATTGAGTCCAGTTCAGTCTGATGTAACCTTCAGTACAGGCTCACTGTATAATAATAAAATAAAACACTTACATGCACTGTGTTTTACGGTTAGGTTACAGTTAGGGTTAGCACAAACACATTTCTAACCTCGGTATGCCTTACCAATCTGCCCATATCTGAAAGAATATGTTGGTCTATAGAATGAAACCCAAATGAAAAGGGTGTTCAGATGTGTTGTTATACAAGGAAGACTCTTACTTGTATGTGGGAGTAACAGAAGAATACTTAAATTCTTTTACCTATCAGTTTATTTTGAAAACAGATGTTTAGCCTCTGACCATAACATTTTATGATAAGCTTATTTTACAGTGTATATTTTACAGTGTATATTTTACAGATAGATGATTTGATAGCATCACATTTTGTTTAGCAACAATGAACATGGACTCATACTGTATTGTAATTATTCCAAATGCATTCATTTTTCACACAACGCATTCACTGTCTAGCAGTATAAATTCCATACGAGCGGATTCCATATCTGTCTTTATCCCTCTCAAACTCATGTTACTTTTTCAAAAAGCCATCAGGATCAGTCTCTGTCAACTGGCTGTCCCTCAGTCCATTAAAGATGATTCATAGAGCTAGAAAATCTTCCACCCAGCTGTTCTGTTTGACTCATCCCTGTAAAATAGAAAGGAGTTGAAACAGACCATCTCTTGTCAAAAAATACATATTTGTCAGATTGAAAGTGAGTGAATATTTTCATCTTAATAAAATGAGGTCCACTTTGTTTATGAGATGTGACCCGTGCTTTGGAAGCACTTCAATCAGGTTATATTTGCCAGGTTGTATTTGTATGATAACAGCACTAGTGACAGATCAAATATACAGTGTTTAAACACTCTCTGGGTGTTGGTATTGGTTGGTTTCTCAAAGTGTTTATCCTTTGATCTTCTCTGTATATAATAGAGTAACACCGGTGTGGAGCCCTCAGTCTCCTGACCCTCCACACGTTCAGCCATGGTGACCTATTGAATGAGCCGCACACTCCAGTTTAGTGCTGGTGAGAGAGGAATAGACCGTAGAGTAAAAAAAAAAAATGAAAATACATGCCTGTTTGTCCATTTCCTCCTTTTCCTCATCCTCCTTTTCACGAGTGTGTTGTTCTCTAATGGCTTGTGAGGATTTTTACAAGACAACTTGAGGGGGATTTTATGATGTTTCAGTGTGATTGATAACATGCTCTTGGAGGAGTGTCAGGCTTTCGGAGACGGATAATTTGGATTTCTATCTCTCTGTCATCTCATGTAAGACGTACCATCAATCAAGCCCATCGCGGCCTTAACCCGCCGAAATTAAAACCGTAGGGGGCGGGGGGCCCAGAGGCTCGGCAGAACCAGGACACACATCAACATGGATCCCGACAGAATCAGAACACTGATCCACATCATAACACACTTACCACAGGGGACATGATAAATAATAAAACATCCCAGGCAGAGTACTGAAAGTACAGTTGATAATATGAGTGTACCTAGCTAATGACAGCAGAGAGAAGGATTATAGGAAGAGGCCTTATATATATCCTGTGTGTGTGTGTGTGTGTGTGTGTGTGTGTGTGTGTGTGTGTGTGTGTGTGTGTGTGTGTGTGTGTGTGTGTGTGTGTGTGTTGTGTGTGTGTGTGTGTGTGTGTGTGTGTGTGGAGGTGTGTGGAGGTGTGTGGAGGTGTTATGAGATACGAACACAGCTCACTCATACTCTGTCAATATTTACAAACAGCAGGGTCCTCTTGCTGTTGTGGCCAAAGGAAACGAGCATCAGAGCCATAAGCCACTTACAATAATGCAGGGGGTAAAAATATGTGAAGCATCTTCAGAGTCAAACAAGGGACAAACAAACCAACACAGTGTTCAGGAGATCAGGTTTATATTATGTCTTGTGTTTGGCCTGAGAGAAGCATCCTCTCTCTTTACCATGCTGATGGTGAGATGTTGTGTGTTGTGTATATTTTGTGTGTATGGTGAATACGCACGGAAAGGTTTGTGGATGTTTGTCCTCAGTTAGACTTACCTGTGTGTGTCTGTTTTTCATTTTTAGTTGATGGCTGTATTCACAAAGCGGCAGGATCCTGTCTATATGATGAATGCCACACACTAAATGGTTGTGAAACCGGCAACGCCAAGATCACCTGCGGCTACGATCTTCCAGCTAAATGTGAGTACCAGTTAATACTATGATCCCAATACAGAACATGGAAACCAGTATGACCAACAAGATGTGCACGGATTCATATCAATGAGAACATTATCATAATTTAACAACGTTGTCACCAATGAGGGTTGCTCTTCCCACCAGCTACATGAAGATCACATTTACATCGTTCTGCAAAATATAAATAGCAATGATGGCTACACAATCATGACTAAAGTGACATTGTGAATTCCACCACTGCTTCACTACATAAGAATCACAATGGGGGCTGATGTATCCTGTCAGAGAGCCCCATGTTTAATGTCCAGTTCTTGAAAATGAAAATCGCTTTATCATGGTTTATTAGTTGTGAACAGACATGACTGATTAATTAAGTCTTGGTATTAGGAGGATAATTATTATTATGATGGGTGCCTGCTGTGTGGATAGTTGAAGGTGCCATCTGCACGCAAACAAAGACATTAAGGGAACTATTAGATAGTAATTTGATTGATATTTCATCCCTGATTTATTCCATTAACACATCACATAACTCTTATTGGCATGAGTTATGAAGAATGTCATGACATAAATGGCTGGAGGAGGGAGCTACATGGAATTTTGTTATGATTTTTATCAGGTATACAAGTTTATGTATAACATGCACACAGTGTGTGTCTGTGTCTGTGGGTGTGCAATAGGAGCTCTGTATTAGGATAGTAGTAGGCTGTAATAGGTGAAGGAGTGTGTGTGTGTGTGTGTGTGCGTGTGTGTGTGTGTGTGTGTGTGTGTGTGTGTGTGTGTGTGTGTGTGTGTGTGTGTGCATGTGTGTGTGTGCATGTGTGTGTGTGTGTGTGTGTGTGTGTGTGTGTGTGTGTGTGTGTGTGTGTGTGTGTGTGTGTGTGTTAACACAGCTGGAACAAGGAACAAGGGAGCATGAGTATTTATTTGTAATGCACCAGCCAATCTTAAAAAGCTGTCATAAATACTATTCCAAACAAAGCTGGAAAAATGCCCAGGAAAGCAATAGTGTCCTTGGGTACAGTTCTGTCAAATGAAACGACCCAGTGGTAGCAGCATTTCCCTGAAGGGTTTACACCAGATAGTCAAGAGAGAGCAAATTAAAATAAAGGACAAATTGTGTTGTGTTTATATGCCTTAAATTTGTCAATCAACCTAAACAAATCAAACGTGACTCATTCTAGTGGACAGCATGCTCCACCGTCTGCTAGGCCAACAATCAGAGTTCCATGACAGTTTAATAACCTGCTATGTTATATCGCAACCTGGAAGCAATCCCATGGACACAGTAGGGCTTCTCTTTTAGTGATCTATAAACAAATTCTCTGTACATGAGTGTGTAACTGGGGGAAAAAAGTAAGGCTTGATTGAAAGGAGACTTGTCAGTTTTCTTTTTTATATGACACTTCTCTGCCAAGAAACCAGAGCTATCTCACAACCTTTTTATCTTCTTATTTTCTGCTTCTCATCACTGTCATCATCACAATTGTCACTCTTGACTGCTCTTGGAAATTGACAGCTATTTCACATCCCTCTGTGAATTGGAGGCTTTGACTAGAGCTGACTTCATCCATAAGTCAACACGACGTTTAGATGTTGTTCTTTTCATTAATTATCCTTGGGTGACTTATTTGTTTTTCTCCTCCCACGCAAACTTTCTGAGGCTGTCACTACTGCTTCACCACAGGGTGATTTCATTTTATGTTAATAATAATAACTTATCTGTAAAGTGTGTTCCATATATTACATCTCATAAAACCCTTAAAATGAACAAAGCTGATTACAACTCCCAAACCACAACTGCTTTTACTTTGATTGGCATGACAGTCTTTAGACATGGTTGATTTTGCTCGCCTGGCATGGAAGATGTGCTTGGTGTGCATATTTTGTACCTTACCATTAGTCCAAAATAGTGACTCCGCCCTTCTAGTGTGCTGAGCAAGCTCAATCCAGTGCAACCCTTCATGCACTGCTCCTTCTGATTTGTACTTCCCGTTGTGCCCCGCAATATGGATGGGCCAACTGTACACTACAGTTTGCTATTCTACACAGGCCAATGAGTGAACATAGAAAAGGAATTTGATGCATTCAGTTTTCATACAACATGCAATTATGTGCTTCTTCCCAGCCTAATGTAAAATGAGCAAAATTATTGATGTTGACATGTTGTCCCCCCAATTGAACATGGCCTTTTTTTTTAACATATTTTTTTTTAATATTCTATTTGAGTGTCTTAGTGTTGGTGTATTAGACAAATATTAAAACTGTGGGGTTAATTGAAACCCATGGGCTGTGCTGGCTATGGGCTGGCTGAGTGATTACACCAGAAGGTACCTAGGTCACCCTGTATAAAGCTTCAGTCATACTGATGAATAATCAGGGTTATCAACCGCACATAATCACAACATGCATCAAACTGCAGGATCACACAATCTAATCGCACCCTTAGAGGGCCAAACTACACATGATCCTCACACACATCTGAATTTGAACTGTTGTTTTTATTCAGGAAACTCAAAGTGGAGGAGAGTCTGTCTTGTTTCTAAAAATATTACAAAATATATGCAATCTTACCGATTTTTTCCTTTTTTTAATTTAGTCCTTTTCTATTTTTTCTTTTCTACTTTTGCTATGTAGTGTAGCTTTGTTCACAATATGAAATAGACATCAGGGATACAACAGTATCTTAAACTTTCCCCCAAGAGACAGAAACAACATAAACAACAATTCCCATGGTTGATTGGGGAATTTTAGTGTTGGCATGCTCGGCATGTTAATATATGTATTTATTGTTTCAAATACATACCTTGTCAAACCTCATGATGTCCCTACACACACACACACTATCCCCCTCTCCCTCTCAATCTCTCTTTCCCTCGCTTCCTCTTTCTCTCTCTCTCTCTCTCTCTCTCTCTCTCTCTCTCTCTCTCTCTCTCTCTCTCTCTCTCTCTCTCTCTCTCTATCTCTCTCTATCTTTCTCTCTCGGACACATACACACACACACACACACACACACACACACACACACACACACAGACACACACACACACACACACACAATCACACATGTACACTGTATGTATGTGAATGTATAGCTGATGTATTGTACGGTATGTGTGCAGATGGTGGGGTTCTTCACATTTCTGTTAGAGATGAGGTAGACGAGAGACAGATGGTCCGTTTACCGTTTAAGTCTTGGCAAAGTCAAATATTTCCAACGTGGGCTTTCTCGCTTTCTAATTTTGCCAGAACACTGGGGTGCTTTTTCTAATTTGTTCTGGGAAGTACTGTATGTCTATTTCCCCAAGGATTGTACTCTTCCATGGGGAACCTGGCTAGTACCAGCCTCTGTGGGATCCATTTTAGCTAGAGGCTCTGGTTTTCCTACCGGACTTAAGCAGAACATTGTTCTCAAGGGCAAGGCCTCTCTTTTTCTCAAATGGAATTCTTTAGAGTAGCTTTGTGAGCTGTGCTCACACAGTACATACATATGCTCTCTCCGAGTCCCGCTATTAGCAAGAGTACGGAGCTGCACTAAGTGGAGCCGTGCAAAATCGTTTTTTGTGTTGTTGTGCAATCTGTATAACAGTGGTGTCTTGATATTGTCAGTATTTGAGCTATTACAATGATGTAATGAGTTATTGACGAGCAGGCGGTGGACTCAGATCCCCATGATCAACCTGAACTTTAAGAGAAATCCAGACCAAGGATATGATGAAATAACTTTTGTGATGTGATAACCAAGAGCCCTTTTCTGTAAGCCAAGGTCTGAGATAATGATGTTGCTCTAGTTTGCTCATGAGTTCATTGGGAGAAATGAATTGACTGATTGTGTCCAAAGGACTGATGAATTATCTTGTACTGAGCAGATTCAGAGCTCTCTCCTCTCAATAGCTTTCTCTCTGTGTCTTTTACAGTGTCTTCGGAAAGTATTCAGACCCCTTCACTTTTTCCACATTTTGTTGTGTTATAGACTCAATTTAAAATGGATTCAATTAAAATGATTTGCCATCGATCCACACACAATACCCCAGAATGACAAAGCGAAAACAGGTTTTTAGAAATTTCAGTAAATGTATTAACATTGAAATACAGAAATACCTAATATACATACAGTGGGGGAAATAATTATTTGATCCCCTGCTGATTTTGTTAGTTTGCCCGATTACAAAGAAATGAGCGGTCTATCATTTTTATGGTACTTTTATTTTAACAAATAGACACAGAATATAAAAAAAAAAAATCCAGAAAAACATATTATATAAAGTTATAAATTAATTTGCATTTGATCGAAGGAAATAAGTATTTGATCCCCAAGCAAAACATGACTTAGTACTTGGTGGAGAAACCCTTGTTGGCAAGCACAGAAGTCAGACGTTTCTTGTAGTTGGTCACCAGGTTTGCACACATCTCAGGAGGGATTTTGGTCCACTCCTCTTTACAGATCCTCTCCAAATCCTGAAGGTTTCAAGGCTTTTGCTTGGCAACTCGAAGCTTCAGCACCCTCCACAAATTTTCTATAGGATTAAGGTCTGGAGACTAGCTAGGCCACTCCATGACCTTAGTGTGCTTTTTCTTGAGCCACTCCTTTGTTGCCTTGGCCATATGTTTTGGGTCATTGTCATGCTGGAAGACCCATCCACGACCCATCCTCAGTGCTCTGGCTGAGAGAAGGAGGTTCTCGTCCAAGATCTTACGGTACATGGCCCCGTCCATTGGCCCCTCAATGCAGTGAAGTCGTCCTGTACCCTTAGCAGAGAAACAACCCCAAAGCATAATGTTTCCACCTCCGTGTTTGACGGTGGGGATGGTGTTCTTGGGATTGTAGCATTCAGCATTTCTCTCCCTCCAAACACGAAGAGTCGAATTTATGCCAAAGAGTTCAATTTTGGTCTCATCTGACCACATCACCTTCTCCCAAGCCTTCTCTGAATCATTTAGGTGTTCATTGGCAAACTTCAGATGGGCCTGTACATGTGCCTTCTTGAGCAGGGGGACCTTGCGGGCACTGCAGGATTTCAATCCGTTACGGTGTAGTGTGTTACCAATGGTTTTCTTGGTGACTGTGGTCCCAGCTGCCTTGAGATCATTACCAAGCTCCTCCCATGTAGTTCTGGGCTGATCCCTCACCCTTCTCATGATCATCCTTACCCCACGAGGCAAGATCTTGCATGGAGCTCCAGGCCGAGGGCGATTGATGGTTATTTTGTATTTGTTCCATTTTCTAATAATTGCACCAACAGTTGTCTCCTTCTCACCAAGCTTCTTGCTGATTGTCTTGTAGCCCATTCCAGCCTTGTGCAGGTCTACAACTCTTACCCTGATGTCCTTTGAATGTTCTTTGGTCTTGCCCATGGTGGTGGAGAGGTTGGAATGAAAAAGATTGATTCTATTGACAGGTGTCTTTTATACCCATAACAAGTAGAGATTAGCAGTACTTTTCCTAAAGACAGGACTAATCTGTGTGCCTCATGGGCATATAACCGGTCTGTATCAGCCAGAATTCTTGCTGGTTTGTAGGGGATCAAATACTTATTTCCTTCGATCAAATGCAAATTAATTTATAACTTTATATAATGTGTTTTTTCTGGACTTCTTTGTTGATATTCTGTCTCTATTTGTTCAACTAAAAGTACCATAGAAATTATAGACCGCTCATTTCTTTGTAATCGGGCAAACTAACAAAATCAGCAGGGGATCAAATAATTATTTCCCCCACTGTAAGTATTCAGACCCTTTGCTATGACATTCTTAAAATTAGCTAAAAATATCATCAACAAATCACTCCATAAGTTGAATTGAGTCCATCTTAATGCAAGGACAATAGTTCATGTAATTTTGGAATGAATATCTTTGTTTTTATAGGGTCTCTGATTTGCATAGGAATCAATGAAGGGGAACAAGTGAAGGGGTCTTAATACTTTCCGAAGGCACACATGTATATTCTGAGATCTTCCATTTTCACTTCAGCATAAGGGTAATCTCCATTGATAAAACACACTATATGTATCTGGATACTGCTAACTACTGAACTTTCAATGGATTCCTAAGATAGATGGTGAGGGACGCAGCAAATCCGGAAAATGCCATTTATGGGGGCTAATATTTTGATTTGTATCGATATCTGATTGGTGGCACCAGTCTAAAAATCCTTCTATTGGCGATATTATTATGCTTTTAACATTGCTTGTGGAATTTAAAATAATAATATAATTGGCTCCAGGGAAAAGACCACATACAGTATCATAGTAGGAAATTACAGAAACCGAAATCACAGTCCAAAACTCTCAATTTGGCCAGATGGAATACAAAGTTTAACACAGGTTTAAATGAGGAAACATGCTTTTTGGTATCAGCCACTGCAGTGCCCTTAAGTCCCCCGTATGGCCATATGGTATTGTGGGCTTCAAAATCTCTCAACAGGAATGCACGCCTAGTAATCTCACCTACCGTGCCTTAACTATGTACTTGGATTTTACAGTATGCGATTGTATTGTGGTTTGGATAGACACATTGCTTCATGAAAGAACAGTCTGTCCATGGAATGTTGAGAACATGTTAAACTCTCTAACCAATTCACCTCAGACTTGAAGACAATCACAATCTTTCAAGGAGAAACATGAGGTGGTAAATTAGACCACTTGATCTAATATAGAAATTATAAGAAAGAAGAAAGTGAAACCACTGGTGAGGGAATTAAATGCTTTCTCATGTTCTGGACAATGGTTTAATACCCAAAGGAAGAGCCCCTTTTTGCCTGAGGGAAGTAGCTCAAAGTAATGATCTGAAATTATAGAGTTTTCCTTGTTTGGAGATGTGACGTACTGTGGCAAATGACAACCTAAACCCAGCCATTTCAAGTTTTTTTCTATTTCAGACAAGAAAATTGCCCTCCATTAGTTCCCACCAAGCAGTTTATGCTGTGACTCACAGTGGCAAATGAGCCGCCCCTTTAAGAGTGCCCATGCACATGTGGGACTGATTATTGTGGGCTGGCCAAGGATTATTATTCAATGACAGTAATTATCCGCCTAGCGGAAGGGTTCTGAATAAAACTTTCTCTGTAACATCAATCTGATAGGGAAATTGTCTATTTGCCTCTACTGTATGTTAGTATGATATGTTGCTCATCTGAGTAAACACTGGTGATACACTTAAGATAAGACTTGGGGTTAGGGAAGTCAGCGACCAATACATTTATTGAACATATGCTTGAGAATTTGTCTGTCAATAAGAGTTGTGTGTTAGTGGCTTTAAAGGTACAGCAGTCATTTTGCACATTGCTGCCCTCTATGGCCACACTGACAATTTTAAAACAAACATAAAGTGTGCTACATTTTTCTTATAGCAGCAAACCTGTGCATATCCTTGTGAACAAAGAAAATGTAAAATATGTACGGAAAAGCCAGTGCTCGACCTTGACACAAGATTTTAGAAAGTGCTTTGTTTGGACCAAAACAGTGCTCTTCACTGAATTTTCTTCATCATGTGATAAACTATTTTTGATCGCTACAGATTTATCATGGACATTGTAGCACTATTTTAAAGCTCATATCTGCACACTGGATCTTTAAAGTGAAGTGTTTCTGTCATAAAGTTTGGAGTTGTGACGGTCTTTTTATCTCTTGCATCAACATGTATTTATGATTGAAGATAAAACTACAGCTTCTCAGAACAAAAAATAGAAAGAGAGAGAGATCATTTACAAAAGGCTTGATTAAATATTAATCATTGGATGATGTTAGAAATTTCACTTAAAAATACTTTTGGTGTGTGGTCATAAATGGGCTGAATTAAAAATAAAACAGCAACATCAAAAGCTTGGGTAGATTATTAAATCATTGCACAAAAACAAATCTATTCTTTCTTTTTTGGTTGAAGTGACCTTGACTTTGAAGTGTCTTTTTATTGTGTTATTTGTGTATTGTCATAATCTGATTCAAATCAGTTTACTAAACTATAACCAACTACATGAGCATATTCCTCCTCTATGCTCATCGAGATGTTTGGAGCCACTGCTCACTAGAACTAGAACTCTAAGATTGAAACTGTTCAATTTTATTCTCCTCTGCTCTGCTCCACTCTGGTAAGGTGTGCACCAGGTTCAAGATTGGAGGTGACGTTGCTCAAGGTGAGTGTAAGGAAACAAAACAATATACAAAAGCAAATACCTTCTTTATTGATGTGCTTTTGCACTATTAAGCCCAGGCTGTCACTGTAGACCTTTATCGCATTCATAGTTCAACTCAGAGGTCTGCCAGGGAAAGTTAATGTCCCAGAGGAACGTTTAGATAGACAGGGAAAAAAGGGGGTGTTTTTATTCTCCAATTTCATCTTAAATCTTTTACTCAGTTTTGTTTTCCTCCCTAGGGCTGTTTTAGATTGACAGTTCAAACCCTTTGCTGCTGTTTATTGTTTTCCTTCTCTTTTCTTTTATCCCTTTTCTGAGCATATGCTTTAAATAATAAATTATACAGGGATGCGGAAAATGAGGGGCAACATTTCATTTTTTCAAATAATATGTGTTCCTGTCATGAGAATGCCACAGTAATTCTTTCCTCCTATTCTTGTTTACTACGAAAATGTGAGTTATAGCAACCATGCCGCAAGTCATGAATATACTTGTTGGGTATTTTGCATGAAAATAAAATTAAATATATTTGCACAGACTATGTATCTTTGTGATACATTTTTGTCTCACTCAGTTTGTGTTATCTATTGCAAGCTTTTTTAGATACTCTATTGTTAGTGTCTGACTAGTTCTTCCACAGGAAGAGGTACAGTAAGAGGTTCTCATTGTAATTCACACTGAACTGCTTTCTCCTCTCGCTTATCTGTTTTGGGTTTATAGATTTCAGGCTTTGCAGTATTGCCTCCACCCAGCCTGCTCTGATAGTGCAGAGAAAGTGCTTTATCCATGCAGCATCAGGACGCTTGCAGAGCTTTGATTACTCTGTAATCTAAAACTGTGTGGTAACTTTTCTTTAAGTGTTTTGAGTGGACTCAAAACCTCTCTGTTTCTCCTCTGGCCTGGCACTTTTTTATCACTCCTCCTGTCTGCATGTAGGCCTAAGCCTTGTGAATGTAATTATTGTGACTCCAGTATTTTAAAATCATAGCAGCTATCATGCGTTCTGTGATTTACATTCACACCCAGTACATATGAATTCCATGAAATGATTAATTGATTCTGGAAACACCAGCAGAGATTGTGATTTTGCTACTTAACTCTGTTTATCTGAGTTTTAATTTCCCCTCGAGGATCAATAAAGTACCTATCTATTTATTTATCTTTGCTCAAGGTCGATTCATCGCCTACCTCCAGATGCGAGTCTCTGGTATTTACAGTAACTGCACCTGGACTAATAATGCTAATAATTAGCATGTGATGAATTCCTCTCCATGATAACATGAGAAATCTCTCCCATGCCCTATTTAATCTGAGGGACTGGGCCGTCTGTTAGTCTCTCTCCACTCAGCAAACATAGATAAATCACAGCAAAGTACCCACTATTAGTAACTGACACATAGCTCATTCTGATTAAATTACCCCCCGAAACATTATCATTCTGCCGAGTGAGTTTGTCACGCCGTTCTCCGCCCTGTCCTTAGAAATGGCAGGGTTGACACTTGCACAGTTGCAGAGGACAGCCCTTTCTAATTTGTTGATTTTTTTCGGCCTGTTCCTTCTGGGAAACATGATATATTATATGTGTCTGATTACTTTATTAGGCCACATTGTGTATTTTTTGTTGGATAGAGTACATTGTTGCACATGTTTTACATTCTATGACTAGCCAGGGTGCTGGGGGGTGGTAAAATAAATCAAAACATCACAGTTGGATTCAGGATCAGGTTTGGTTGCTCTTACCAAAACATTCTGCATTTACCAAAACATTATTTACTGTGTGAAACAAGAATAAACTACACACTGATTCAAATATATATGTCCTGATATGTTGGAACAATTTACGTATTCATTATAATTCTATTTTCTTTTTTTAATCCTGACCATTAATAAATCAAACTGTATGGCTTGACAGTGCCTTTACAAAGGCTGTAGCTGTAAGGTAGTATTTCACCATGAGGATTATAAAATAATAGGGTTGGGAAATGGTGTATTGAGTCATGTACAGGTGAGTTGTTGAGGTTGTATTACTTTTTTGATGACTGTGGTCAGCCATGGTCAGCCTTGTATTTTGAAGAATAGGTTTTTGGAACAAAAGGAATATTACACTGACTAAGCAATGTCCACAGGGGGGATCAAAAATATGTAATTTAATCATTGCAACTTTCTTGTTTTCCCATTGTCTATGTTTTAAATGCAATTGTACTCTTGGGTGTGAAAGAGAGCCTTTGTTGCTATGGAGCTAATCAGGTAGGCCACTCTACTGCCCTGGTGGGCCTTCATAGCCTCAACCACATTATCACAGTGTTAAGTCAACGTCTACACTGGACTGCACAACTGCTAACTGTTAGCACACACATCATAAATGTCACCTCACCCACAATCCAATGACCAGAGCACGTTGACCACAAAGAAAGGCTCCCCCAGACACTGGAGCCATTATTTTTTCTTGTTTTGTCTGGGACCTCATGAAGTGTATTTGATTTTCTGGTGTTTAACGTGACAATTACACAACATAGTCTCCTTAGTCTCCAGAGGCCAGATGCTTTGCAGCATTATTCATGAATGAGAAATTGCCTCTGCTCCTAGACACTAATCAACAGCCTCTCAGTCTTCTCATTGGCTGTAATCACTGTTCTCTCAACTCTTATAGCTAAAATTTTGCTGCTCAGCTTCAGCGGCCCAAGTACAGCTTTCTCTTCTCTTTCATGGATATTTGTGTTTCTTTTGTTGGCTGGACTGTCAGTCTCTCTGGCCTCCTGAGGACTGGTATAATTTGGTAATTTTGCCTAAACGGTGATACTGTAATTATGTGGCATCAGCTGCCTGGCTGTCAGCGAGACGGCCAACGGTCATCCATCACTGGAAAACTAGGGGAGGGGGGAATGGCATCACGATTGGTCAGGTAAACACGAAGAGAACAAGAGAGTGTGGTGGTTTCACCCAGAAATGGTCAAAGGAAAATAGAGAGAGGGGGCCTTTAGAGTAATGGGGTGCAGGAGAAGGTACAGCCTGGGTGGCAGGCGGGTTACTCTGCTGAGGTAGGGAGTAGGTGTAGGGAGTGGAGATGTGGGGGTGGGCGGTGGTCGTGTCTGAACCCCTGAATGACTGTGATGCATCAGGAGAGGGAGGACTCTGGGAAGGTCAGGTTTGAAGTGGAATGTGGCATCATCCCTAATGCAGTCCTGCCTTTTCTCCTCAGCTCCCATCTGTCTATAAACACTAAGGCTTAATGAGAGCTGTCGTGGGCTCATCGCCCACCGATGGCTAACATACACACATGCACCAACACACCAATAGATGCACACACACACACACACACACACACACACACGTTCTACATGGTGAAGGAAGATGAGAGTTATGTTATTGCACATGCAATGTGATCTTTTTTTATTATTATTATTCAATTGCAGGGTCTGTCAGGTAGAGCGAACTTACTAGGTTAATGCCCACACAGTATCATTGTGACTTGAGAGAGTGATTTAAGACCATTACACAGCATTGCGACTCATTTCATATGGAAAATAGATTACAATTATGGGTAGTAACAATGTGTCTACAGCAGTGTTGTTTGAGAGAGAAAGGAGAAGTTAAGTGCCAATAAAATACATGTTGCCTTTGTTTACCCCTCATCAAGACTCAGGATATAAACTAATTAAGAACAGGGAACAGCAGACTCCTGTTGTGCCATTTCATAGCTAATTATGCATGAATACAGGCTGTCTAAATAGACTCTCCTTAGTCCTCTATGTTCCTTTCTCTAAATTGCTGTAGTTACTTCCACTCATTAGGCTTTTAAGACTTAAATTCTTGACGTGTTTTATCTTTTTCTGTATCTCCTCTGAATTCACAATTGTCCTGAAATGGGGTGGAATGGGGAGGTATGTACTGTACTTAGTGAGTGTGGTTTTAGGCTACAGAGTACACTGTACTTCGCTCACATAATCATGTGACCTCAGCATATCCCAGGGTACCATTGCCGGGTTTAATGTTGTGGATTTAGACCTGCGCTCTGGTCTTTAAAAACCATTAACCCTCCAATAAAAGTGCATATGGCTCTCTATAAAGCCTAATGGGGAAGCAGGCCAATACACAGGAGCCTCTGTGTGCTTTCAGGGGCAACACTTTGAGAAATGTGGAAATGAGACTCTATAAAAACGCAAATAAAAACTTTTTTCAATACCATAATGGCATGGAGTGTTACTCACATTCATGTCTAGCTTGTTTTAAGTACCTTTTGAATAGAAACATGACATTATACTGGATACACCCTTCCATACGTTTTTTGTTGTAGATTGAGTAGTTAGACACATTTTGTATTTCTAACTTTTAACACTTCCCAAATTAGTGACCACTTTTTTTTGCTATTCAATTCTAAAATAGAACCACATGGTAAGGTTAGATTACAGAGACTGTGTATATCACACTTTGGAATACAATACATTAGGAACATGGTTTATATTCCATAAAGGTAGGTGTCCGTGGTGTCCACCTACAAGTGTTTGCCGTAGATGCTGCTGATTGTGTGTGTACTGTCATGCTGCCTCTCCTCCCTGGGCTGATATAAACCCAGCCCAAGGTGAAAAACATTCCAGGGGCCAGCAGTTTTATGTTGATCACCTTGGGCCGTTGTTTTGGCCTGGAGACCAGTGAATGTCATGGATCTGTTGGGAGTCCTGAGTGTGGATTTATGAAAGTGGAGTGGTGGGAAAGTGGATCGATAGCTTCCCTCTTTTCACAGACCTAGAGCTAGACACACCCATGAATAATGTCAGGAACTGTAGTTAATGCAAAGTGACAGTATTCTGAGAAAGTACACACAGGAACTTCCATGCATCGGCTTTTTACCCCAACCTTATTAATCAGTCACTGAAAAATGCAATCTTTCCATGGTAATCACCCTTGTTTATTATTACTGAGTAAAAGATTATAGTGAAATTATAGTTTCAGTTTAAACCTTCTGTATGTAGCTTCCATAGATACACAGTTAGGTGCAGGCAGGTGCACAGGTAGGGGCGAAAGGAAAAATGTCTCCTGTCCCTTTGCTCTGCCACTCACAAAGTGCTCCCTTGGATGGTTTTTTTGTATACATCCGTCTGTCCTCCACGCGTGTGGTGGTGTGGGCGGGGGGGGGCAGGAGGTGTAAAGGTCCCCTCCACACGTGTGGTGGTGTGGGCGGGGGGGGCCAGGAGGTGTAAAGGTCCCCTCCACGCGTGTGGTGGTGTGAGTGTGGGGGGCGCCCGGATTAGGTGCTGCTGTGTAATTATTGACCCAGCAGGTATTGTCTTTTCAATTGTTTCAATTATGATGGCACTAGTGTTGCTCAGCACCCTGGCATCAGTGCATGCATAATTCATGTGTAACACCCAGGACTCCACTCAGTGCTGTGGGTTTGAGCTGTATGTCAATACCCTCAGTGAACGTGGGGATCGACAGCTTGGCAGACATGCAGAGGGGAAGCAAATACCAAAGACAATAAATAGGGATGGTTTTACACTCTATATTCAATATATTACACACAAGCTGGAGTTTCAATCATAATAGCAGTCTTGTAACATGATTAGAATGGAGCTGCTGTCATCATCACTTTTTAATTTAACACTGTTGCCTGATCTCATTTATTGTCAAGAAAATGAAGGTGGAGCTTGAGTCTGGCTGTTCATTAAGAGTTGTGAAGATGAAAGGGAGAAGGGGGTCATGTTTCTGACACCTTACTGTAATGGAGGTGCTCTTGGCGGAGGAGTACATGACATCTGTAAAATGCTTCATTACTGGGTGCCAGTGACCATTATTTACAGAGAGATCGGAACTCACTAGATGATCAAAAGACTGCCATTGTGGAAACAGGGTTTAGCCGAGATCGTCCGTTAATGATGCTTGAGATTAACTGCTTCCTGGTGAAACACGAGATCCACAGAAAGATTCACAGTTATACAGTACCAGCTTAGGTTGTGCTCAGCAAATAACTTTCTTATGCTGTTTTATTTGCCAACTGTCTCTATTTCCCTGTTTAGCAAACTGACACATGACCTTATTAGTTGACATAACATATTTTCTATCAGAAACTCAAAACAATTACTGTGGCTTTAAAACAGAATAAATTGTGTCCATTTGAAACCTGTCTTCCTGGTGGTGACAGTCTTAATCAATAGATGTGGAACAGCTTTGTTGTGACTCGTTCCCTATTCATCCATTGACCTCCTACAACGATTCACCTTCAGTACTCCTACCCACTGGACTTCTGCCCCTCTGTCCCTTTGCACTCCAGCTGTGTTTGTGCAGAATACAGGTGCATGCTGTCAGAGACATTACAAGAAAAATATTTCAGCCAAAATGTATCTCATAAGACTTGAACCTCAGAGAGCTAAATGTTACCTCTGCATTTAGGAAGTTGCTCCAAGCAGGAGGCGTTTACCCTTAAGAGAACAACTCATCCAAGGACAAATCCTCATATGCAGGAGTCTAATCCTATTTTATTGACGTCATTAGATGTCAGGGTAGTACTTTTACTTCTTTTTTTTAACACAACTATCCCTCTAACGACTGGAGCTACTGTCTCCCTTTGAAATGTTATATTTCACAAAGCATGGGTTGGAAAGCCATGCGGTTGTCACCCTCTCCTGGCATGGTGATACACACGCAGCTGCACCCTACACCCCACACACACACATCCCTATGCTCTGTGCCATCGATTGTGAGCTGTCAAGCCCTTTCTGGGAGTCGTGTGGGCTTCTTCCTTGGCACAGTGCTGCCCTTCCTAGGTGTGTGTGGGGGGGAGCATTGTGGTGAGCAGCTGCTTTCCTATGGATCACTTCATTAATATCCTGGGGCAGAAATTTGAGGGGGTGCAGACTAATTAGCCCTGTCTGACCCCGACTTCTCAGGAAAAAAATATAAAAATACCCCTTATCCTCTAGACACCCTCCGCTTCTGTCCCTGACTCTTTCAAGACAGCGTGGTTCAGCCAACAGAACTTGTGCCCTGCCATTGTTCACTATAAGAAAAAATTCCATTAATTACCTACATGACTATTTAGATTGGGAGCTACACTGCTAGTTGTCTAAACCAGTAAATGTATTTACGTGCGTGCGTGCGTGCGTGCGTGCGTGCGTGCGTGCGTGCGTGCGTGTGTGTGTGTGTGACTCCTGGGGGTGGCAGGGGGACAGTGTAACACAATGGGAGCAGTGTGTATTTCAGTGCCAGGGGAGAAGGAGCCATCCCTCATTAGTATCAGCTGTTTTCCCAGATGGCAGGGTCAGAGTCAGAGGGTTGGTGTTCTCTTCTGATGAAAGGACTCCTCCAGGAGTGTGACACCCGCTCTGCCATGTGGGGCTCACTCCCTCTCCTTGTTCCCACCTCTCTCAGGTGATAGGGGGGCTTTAGTGGGATTTAGAGTAAGAGAGAGAGAGCCTCATGTTCTCAATCCTGTGTTACGGTCACATACCAGAGCAGCAAACTGATTAGTTTGACAGGTAGACGTGGAGTCTAACAGACTTTAATCAAAGAGGTGAGTTTTCAGGATGTTCCGTATTACATGCTCTATTATGCAGACATAGTTATGGAGAATTTCGAAACTCTCAAAATAGTAAACACTATTTGTTATTCACTGTCTTCCTCCCACAGCACATAATTCCCCTGTATTGATTCATCTGCTGGCCCACCTCCAGCAGCTCAACATCTTTTCTCTTGTCCAAGCCACTAGTTGAATGTATGTTACAGTATAATGGTCTTTCAATGGCTCATTAGGGTAGAGTGTCTGTCTGTCTTAAATCAGGGAGCAGAGCTGTGGCTCAACAGTGTGAACCTGGGTGGAATCTGTCTCTGTCTCGGCCTGCGAGGCAGCTGCAGCCCCGGCAAATGGAAGGAGATAATGAGTGCTTTCACACTTTACCTTGAAAACTAACCAAACAGCCCTCGCACCAATTAAGAGCTTGTTTTTCGCTGGAGTGGCCATTATCAAATCTGACCTTCCAATTATTTTTCTCAATTTCCTCCTGATTCTGTCACCTGGTGTGCCACCAGGACCCTGAGCCTGTGAGGATGGACATGGAATGGGTAATGGTGTTCCAGGCAGAGTTCTAAGGCCCCAAGACACACAGCTACCAGAGCCATATATGCAGTGCCCTGCGTAAGTAATGGGACAGTGAAGCATTTTATCTTCTTTTTGCTCTACACTCCAAAAGTTTGCATTTGAAATCAAACAATTACTGTGAGGTTAAAGTAGAGATTCTCAGCTTTTAATTTGATGGTACTTGTAGTACTGGTGTACATGTAGTCTCATTCAGAAATTGCAACACCTTTTAGACATAGTCCCCCTATTTTAGGCCAGGTGATGGGATAGATTTATCAAATATCCAAATTAAGCACTTCTGTTTAGTATTTGGTAGACAATCCTTTGCATGCAATAACTGCCAGAAGTCTGCGAACCATTGACCACACCAGATGCTGGGTATCTTCTCTGGTGATGCTCTGCCAGGCCTGTACTGCAGCCATCTTCAATTGATGTTTGTTTTTAGGACATATTGCCTTAAATCTCCTTTTGAGCATATGAAATGCATGTTCAACAGGATCTAAATCTGGCCAGTCAACAACAGAGGACAATTAGGTACCTAGTACATCTCAGGGATACTTATATCTAGCAGTATGATTATCATGGTACTTTCTAGTAGAAATTTAACAGGATTAATGGTAATTATTATAGAAACCTGTGCATTATTTTGGTAATTGGTGAAATAAGTATAGTTACCTATAACTGTAACGGTTTAGCAGACCATAAGCAAAGAAGTGTAGTTTTTACGTGCCCGCCTGGCTGCCCACCTGGCACTGCCGCCTCTACGTGGATGCAGTGGCCACGCTACTCGGTCACGGCTTTTCACTGTCCTGGCGCCCTGCTGGTGGAATGAGCTTCCCACTACTGTCAGGACTGTAGAGTCACTTCCGATCTTCTGCCGTAGATTGAAAACCCATCTCTTCAGGCTACATCTTAACAGTCCCTCCTAAAGACCGCTTCACCCTCACTACCCCCCCCTATACTAACCCTAACCCCACCCCTAGAGACCTCTTCACCCCCGCTACCCCCCTGTACAAGTTCTCTCCTGCTAATAAAATAAATAAATAAATAAATAAAAATATACAGCCTACTGGCATTACGACTGCCAATGGCCCCTGGTGTGAGCACTGATTACGTTGTCTTATGATGACTGTTGGATAAATGATTCACTTACTTAAACAAATGTATTGTTGTAAGTCGCTTTGGATAAAGGTGTCTGCTAAATGCCATAAATGTAAATGTAAATGTAAATGTAAAGGAGAAAGAGTATCATATTATTGTTTACCAGAAACCCATTCCACAGTGTTAGATGAAGTTGCATGGAAAAGGGGCTGGGGGGTGAAATTTACTTTTGTCGTGGGCAAAATCAAAAGGGGTGACAATATTATTTAAAAACAGCCTTGATCCCATTGTTTAAACTATCAAAACAGATCTGCTAGGTAGGTGGATCCTCTTGAAGATAATGCTGGACGATAAACAGATTTGGCTTGTTTTTCTATTTGGTCCAAATAATGATGATCCACACTTCTTTGAGAATATCTATAACAATCTATTGAGCTTACAAGCAACAAATGATCCAATTATTATGGTAGGGGAATACAACACGAGTCATCAATAGACTGTAAAGGTAATCATACTGTAAATTATCACCCACTCACGCACAAATAGATCACAACTATTATGGACACATTAGAACTAGTGGATTTATGGAGATTTAAAAACCCTGGCTTGGTGGGATATACATGAAGGAGGCTAAATCAAGCTAGTCGTCTCAACTATTTCCTTGTGTCTTTCTCTCTCACACCAAAAGTTTAAAAAAAGTATTGATAGGTGACAGAATGCGATCGGACCATCATTTAGTTGGCCTTCAAATAACTGCTGGAGGATTCCCATGTGAACGTGGATACTGGAAATGTAATAAAAACCTTTAAAATGACAGCATATTCTTAACTAAGACAAAATAATTTAGAACTGACTTGTTCTACCATAATACAGGTACAGCTGAAAAACAATTCCGGTTAAAAGAGATAAGGCTAACAACAGAAATAGAGAAACTAACAGGACAAGTGGATGCAGATAACAACTCTACTATAGAAAAACAGAAGAATTTAGAAAACAAACAAAAAGAACTGGAGGAACATATTCAAGACCAATCAAGTATAGTATATTCCAAAAATAAAGCGAATTGGAATTGGATAGAAAATTGTGAAAAATGCACAAAATGTTTCTTCAACCTTCAATACAGAAATGTGATCGAAAAGAATACAGAAAAACTTATTACAAATGACGAAACAAATCATGTATCACTGAATGATATTCTGAAAGTGGAAGCACAATATTTTAAGCATATGTTTTCTTTTCAGTCTCCTTCATCTCCCCTCAATGATGATCATTGCAATGACCAGTTGTAACATAATTAACAATGGATACTTCTCTGAGAGCATTGAACTGTCAAGAGGTGTTAAACAAGGTTGTCCATTGTCACCAAATTGGTTGGTAATGGCCATTGAAATCATACGTAGCAGCAAAAATCAGATCCAATAATATGATCAAGGGGTTAGATATTCAGGGCTTGAACACAAAAGTGTCAATATATGTGGACGATTCAAGCTTTTCCTCAATTTAGATCACTGCTACGTTTTATTAAGGACTTGGATAATTTCTCTAGTCTCTCTGGATTAAAACCAAATTATGAAAAATGTACTATACTATGTATTGGATCACTGAAAGATAGAACATTTTCATTACCATGCAGTTTAACCAATAAAATGGGCTGATGTGAAACTGGTATACTGCTCTATTTATACTCATCTTTTTCAGCCATTTGTGTATTTTGACTAAATCCTAACCTTCTCTTTGTCCAATTTTCCTCTTCCACTTTTGTGGCACGGCTGCAATCAGTTGGTTGTAATTTTGGATTGAGCATACAGTCCCATATCTGGCTGTCCTGTTTTGTGGCTAACTAGTGGTTTACACCTTGCAGCGTAGCCTCTGTAGTTCTGCTAGTGAAGTCTTCTGCAGATAATAGTCTCTGACACATTCACGCCTACCTCCTGGAGAGTGTTCCTGACCTGTGACACAGTTGTTTTGGGGGTTTTCTTAATCGTGGTAAGCATCCTTGGGTCTTCCTGGGCCTTCCAGGCCATTTGCAATTTCTGAGCTCGCCAGTGCTTTCTTTCCTTTTAATGATGTTCCAAACTGTTGATTTTGGTAGGTTTAAGGTTTTGCCTATTTTTCTGATGGATTTTTTCTTATATTTCAGCGTCATAATGGCTTCCCTGACTTTCATTGACGTCTCTTGCCAAAAACAAAGCCTAGAATAAATATTAGACATTGAGAGCTCTTTTATGACTGCACAAATGATGTGACCGAAGACACCTGATGAGCCAGAAACACCTTTCAAGCCAGTTGTCCCATCACTTCTGGGTACCCTGAAGGGGGACTTGCATAAAAAGTGTTTCTGAATGGTGAAACCAATATTTACACAAATACCATCAAATAAAAGCTGATAATCTCTACTGTAACCTCATAGCAATCATTTGATTTCCAACCCAAACTTCTGGAGTGTAGAGCCAAAAGAAGAAAATATGATTCACTGTCCCAATACTTACGCTTATGTTGTACTTTCTTGTCTCCTTTTGGTACACAATTTGATCGTATTATATGTTGAGTTGGTGTCCACTCAGGCTTGGATCATTAGAGCAATATAGACTGAGTGATTCTTCTTTCAGTTTCTCCCATATTTTCTAGGAATGGTTGTAGATTAACCATAATGATTTATGCTACAGTGCTTGACTTGTGACATGTTATAGCTACAATGTTTGACTCATCACATACAGAGCAACTTCACAAACTACCAGAGGGGTGATGCGTGTCCATGGGGCCTACATTTTTGTTTCACATCTGTCTGTTTTACTTTGACGTCTTTCTCTGCCTCCTCTCACTGGCCTTGCTCACCTGATGGTGAGGTTTATAGAACAGCTGCACCAGGACTGTCATCTGATCATCGACCCCACAAGCACAACCATCTTGCCCCCCTTGTATAGTGGGGTGTGAGGGGTGTCTGAGGTTCATAAGGCAGGAATCCCCAATCCCCCTTCCTGTTGTATAAATGGTGGCTTGACTTTTAATCATACTCAATCAACTCTTTATCCCTGTGTGTTTGTTGTTTTTGGCTCAGTGAAAATGCCATACCCCTGTCTATACAGTACATACTGTATATCCTTGTTGAGTAACAAAGAGTTTTCATGTTGTTGTTGTTGTTGTTGTTGTTGCTGTTTTGCTGTTATCTAACATTTAAAAAGTAGAAACGTAGGCTGTCTATATTTTTATATATATATATATATATATATATATATATATATATATATATATATATATATATATACATGTTTTTTCTTCAGGCTTTAGTTAGATATCAGCCGTCGTGATATCATGTTATTTCATTGGGCTCAGTGAGCTAGGTCATCTTGTCTTGACCACACTCATATGTGGTTAATTTGACTCAATAATGAGGGGCTGGTGGATTTTTCTGATTCAGGTATGTGTGATTAGATTATGTGGGTGGATTATGTGGGTGGTGCTCATTTGAGGGGCAACTAAATGTGCTGTGTAAAAGCTTTTGGGCCTCATATCCATTTCAACCAAAATTCAAGGATTTAATTCCAGGCCATTATTAATGTCCAGAACTGAGCTGGGTGAGTAGGCCACCAATAACTGATGTGATACCATGTTTTTTTTTTTTTTGTCAGAAATGTTGATGAAGTCAGTGAAAGCGATGTCATGAAAGACAATGTCATTGTAAACTAAAGAGAGAGAGACTTAGCATCACATCTGCAGCTGACCTTATGAGCATCAGCATTGGCACCTGGTGCCAAAGATCAAACATTTAATCTAAAATGCAATTTGGCTCTTTGTTTGAAGGAATCTGAGAACTAATCAAAACTATAATTTAGTCTGTTTATTTCTCTGGCTAAGTGTTGCATTATAATTTCCAAAATGTGTGCCTGGGTGCATGAGTAGTCATAATCTATTTACAGTGTGGGTGTTTCAGCAAACTACTCCTTACCTTGCATTGGGTATTAGAGGTTCTCTATGGAGACATAGTTTACAGAGTTCTTGTGATTTGGCCCGGGGACTCTCAGGGCCTCTTTAACGGCCAAGTTAGACCTTCCTCTGGGCTTTTTAGGGGTCTGCCCTTAGGGCTTATTGTGTTATGAGTCCATTGAGACAAACTATATCTGGAAAAATATCCTATGCACCAGCTTCATGATGCAGAGAGGAATGCTCTTCTCTGTTCACCATGTAAGGAGTTCCCAGGGCCTGTGGAACCAGTGTACCAGAGGGACATCATGCACTTGTTTGTTGTTCTCTTCTCTTTTCCTTTGTTTACATGTACATTATGATTTATGTTAGCTATAATCATACATGACACACAATTACATAGTGCTCTCTCAAAATAACCTATGTTGGAATTAATTTACCCAGATTGTAATTATGCAAACATTATGTATCTGAACTCACTTTGCATTCAACTTGTAGTAGTACCTACACTAAGTTTTTACTATGTAAAACTAGCACTCAAAGCGGTTTGTTGTATCAGATATTGCTATTATTTTCCAAGTATATTGAACTGTTTTTTTTTTTGTTTCGCTCCCTCAGCTATAGGAGACAGATCTAATGACTTGACAGTGATGGTTAACAGTTATAACACAACCCTCTATGTTCCTGAGTAATCATTTGGAAAACGCACCAGTGATTCCATTGTATATTTAACAATTTCCACCACTGCTGTGGGTATTACGAAACAGATGGTTCCCAGATAGGAGACATGTTGATGTCAGATGACATCTACTCTGTGATTGGCCATGTATTTTCATGTGATTCAGTTGGTTCTATAATGTCTGTAGTATCAACAGTGTTCACACATTCATTCTCTATTACTTACTAGCATTCCCTGAAGGACAAGTGAGTCAGAGCCTGTGAGATCAGATGTACAGTATCCTGCACATGCGTCCCTAGAGGCAAAGCCTTTAGAGATGTCCCACCTCTCCTTCCTATACATAGCTATGCCATGTAGATGAGTCATGGTGGCACTGGATGTGTTCAAACCATTAATCATGCATCTATGGTAACTTCTGCACAAGCCTTCTTCTTTAATTTACAACACAAAGTAGTTGATACTAAGCTGAGCAGCTTTAACATTCCTGAAAAAGACACCCTTCATGAATGTATCCAAGCTGGTCAAAACAGTAGCCAATCGACCAGTGGTCCCAATGGAGGATTTGTTTAGTGATCAAATACACATCAGCCTTCTTGGTTTCTCACATACTTAGCAATGCCAACATTAAACATCCATTAGAGAATGCTTGGCAGATAAAAAAATTATGTTTTTGCTGAAAGAAGCACTTTTTCCAGTAACTTTTATTGAATTTCCTTTTGGTTTATTGTGTATATGAAAGCAATATTTCTCAGAACTCCTTGTGGGGTCTCAGTGAAAGACGAAATACCATCATTATAAACCCACCTGTTTGACGTAGAAGTCTGTGTGAGCATGTCTGTGGGTTAGTGAGCGTGAGGAGACATCAGACCAGACTGAAACTGTGAAATTGACCGTAGCCGCAGGGGGGTCAATGTGGATTATATGCCCCTAGGGAGCAGGGGATAAGGGATTTAACACCCACATGTGCCAGGCCCAGTGAGTTATGTTAGCAGCCTGTGCATGCATATACAGTTGAGTAAAAAATGTGTTTCTGCATGTATTAGGTGTGTATTTGTTGTCCCCTGATTGTGGGGGCTATGCATACTATAGGTACTGGATATTAGCATTGTTTAGTATGAAAAGTGCACGTGGGTGAATAGCAAGTCAAAGAAAGGGATATGTGTGGGCTCAGCTCTTCCTGGCTGCAACCTGGATTGAGGAAACATGGTGGAGCCATGCAAATTGAGAGAGCTGTCTTTTGTCTTATAGTGGAGGAGAGTGATTCACTGGCTCGTGTGTGGGGTGAGAGTGGGCTAGCCTCAGGTTATTCTGCCTCTCCTATCCTGCTCTCTTAGACACTACTCTTTGATGTGTTGTTTCTCAATGTGTCCATTAATGAGAATATCCTGTACCCTTCCAGGAGGATTGGGGAGAGGGGAGGATTCTGCATAAACATGACTAGATCCATAGAAACAGTACACATGCAAACACTCATGTAGACATATAAAGTATAACATATACAGTAACTCAAGCACACATGCACACTGACACAGATACAAATACATGCACCAACAAACATGTGCACGCATGCACGCACGCATGCATTCACGCACATACATACATGTATACACATAATACTGTATGTGTCTGCCTTTACAGAGAAAGTGAGAGACTGTTTGACTGCATTGTATTTGTCCTTGTTTTCCCACTATCCAACAGAGCAGGCCAAGTGCATCACTACTTAATCTGTATGTGCCGTTTTATGGACTGCTTTCATGTGCTAACCGATACCCCAAATCTGGATTGGCAGATGGAGAATCAACCAATCACACGTTTGAACCACTTTCTAAGAGGGATTAAAGGAATACTATCTCATGCAAGACCTCTTCTTCCTACGCAAACGGCCTGGTGTTTAGAGGCCTTTGATGCTGTACTAATGATCAAATCATCAAATGCCTCTGTTGTAGTTTGGAGCTTGTTGTTCCAAGAAACTATAGATGTTTTCCTTCTTATCAGTCGATAATTGCAGGTCTTTATATGCAAATATAGTCTTTATATGCATATTTACAAACATGCTCACATGTTACTATATAGTTAGTTTCCCCTGGCATTCTTATACATGGTCTGTAAGTACTGTACTGTAAGTCTTAACTATAACAGGTCTCAGTAAATAGCACTGCAGTTGTGATGTCTTACTCCGTCTTGATTGCATACAATATTTCGCACTCATTAAGTACATGACATTGACCTACCATTTACAGTTAAAATAAAACACTTCCCCTCCAGTAGACATATATGCTCTGCCTCAAGGTGCCATCACTAATTAATACTTATTTATTTTCAAATGTGAAGTGGATCTTCTTACGTAATTCTTGCAACGCAACGAAAGTCTGTCATACACCAAATACGACAAAGCAATATAATGGATAGTTTCCCTATGAGGCTTCTGAGTTAATAATTCATCAGCATTTGCGATGTGCCTAAAGCAGGGTCTTATCCTCATTAACCAAAGTTTTAACTTTTGCTTTATGTGTGTGTGTGTGTGTGTGTGTGTGTGTGTGTGTGTGTGTGTGTGTGTGTGTGTGTGTGTGTGTGTGTGTGTGTGTGTGTGTGTGAATGTTACAGTGCAAACCTCACTTCTGTGTATCAACTGTCTGCTGCGACCCAGTATTTACATGTTGACATGAGTTACAAGGTCAAAGGACATAACAAATTCAACGTGAGGTCTTGCCTGTTCCATTCAATGTGGAACACAGTTGTGTGAGAAATAGAGTGGCTGAGTAATATGGGAAAGAGTAAAGATTGTAACAACCAGGCCCAGTCTCCCCTACAGTAGACTGACACAGAACATGAAAATCAGAACATTCTGTACGATTGGTCTCCTCTTAAACCTCTCTCCACTTCCTCAGGGAACTCTTTTTTAACCAACTTTCTTCCATACTTTTGCCACACCACTGATCATTAGACTAATTGCTTTTTTAACCACTATCCTTGTACATGGGCATACGTGGGCAAATTAAACATGTCCTTTTTTTTATGCTTTTTTCGTAAAATTATCAGGTATTTTCAGCATGCTTTTAGCACAATAACTACCCCACTAATTCACATCTGTTTCCTTCTCCCCACAATTCCATTGACATGGAGATACCATTTGCCTTTGGTATCAACCCTCTCTGAATCAGTTAATTTGTTCATGTTTATATGTAATCACTTTTACATCTGCAATCGAGATACCAGATGGAAAACAACATTTGTGTGGACACTTAGAAATATTAATGTACTTAGAATGTGATAAGACTGCGCAAAATACCAAGCAGTAAGCCTAGAGCATTTTCCACAAGTGTGTAAGCTACTATATAAGTGTATTATGTAGATGTTAGTATAGCCTAGATTAATCAGACCTGTGATGTCCCTTAAATAACTTACTTGTGCCATTGTATCTCTTGCGCTGATGATGGTCGCATGACCGAAACACATGTTGTTGTTATTTATTTTCTAGCACTATGCATTTGTTTTGAGCAGATTATTATTATTATTATTATTATTATTATTATTATTATTATTATTATTATTGCAATCTTGGTGTATATTGTTATTTAAGGGGCTTAGTGGACTCCTACTAAATGGTGTGGGAGTTTTGTCCTTATCTGACACAGAAACTGTCAGATAAAATTAGGGTTTTTAACACCTAATTTTAACACCTTTGGTCTTAAACACCATGTTCCACATCATGGTCTGTTAGAGTGAGGTGGTTTTATTGATATCGAGTCAGTAAAAAAAGTTATTTTCACTGTGTTTGTGTGGGATTTATCAGTTGTCTATGCTTGAACCCATGGCCTTTGTACTTCCTAATTTGCTACTCTTGGAAGACATATTCAAATCAGGCCATTTTTGATAGGAGAATATCACTTTTGCTCAATAAATCAGCTTATCCAAAATAAGTTATCCCTGTAAAAAGGAAAGGCTGTGCAGACCATTGTGTTTTTTAGAATGGTCATGATGATGCATCATCACTATTTCACCACCAACTTTCATTGAGCATGTTCAGCTTGTAGAGGACCTCTGTCTTAGAATGGGTTGAACAGAATATTTCCTGGTCTATTTTGAACAATGCGTGGCATGTCTGCTGAAAGTGGCAGATTACCCATGGAGGTATTTCTGTGTTGATTTCCCCTCCATGAGAAGCCATTAGCCTTTGGGGGCAGCGATGAGGTCTGCCCATTATTCAGGGACAAGGTGGTGGAAATGGAGAGGGATAAGACACAATGCGCTCGGGGCCAAGCCTCTCGCTCCCCTGACCTGCTTCTCAAATGGCTTTTCCACACTCTCATAAAAGCCATTGCGCTGCATTTTAAAGAATAATAGAATCGCTGCCTTCTCCCCGAGAAACTATTTGAGCTTTGTAATTCCATGGTGCTGGGGCATCTCTTTGAAGGTGACTTCACAGCAACTTTTCTTTTTACACCTCTCAAACGGCTATAAGACGAATCAAATGCCCCCTTAAACAATGCCAGTGCGGGCACTGCTACTTGTGTCACTACATCAAGCTTGGAGAATGAGACTGTGAAGAGAGTGAACTGTGACAGTGTCTTTGGCACATGACAGTCTCAGAGGGGACGATTGGAGGAGCTGTCCTTTCTCACTCTCTTTTCTCTCTCCCTCCATCACTCACTCCCTCTCTATCTCACCTTCCCTCTCTCTCTCTACTCTCATACTCTTGCTCCGCTCACCCTCTTTCCCTTTGTCACCCCTAAAGGCTGCTGGTGGTCACTGTACAAGCTTCCGATTGACAAACAGACAGCTGTCCTCCAATGGAGAATTGCACATGCTTAGCTTTCTGGATGTTGGGGAGGGTCCTTTTTGGTCTGATTCTGACTCTGTTTGTCCAGTGTACATGTTTAGTCCTTTGGTTTGCTTAGTTGACCATTTTTTTTCTCTTTTAAACTGTTCCTTTTTGGCTGAAATATTCTGTCAGGAGAAAAAGTGTAGTGGTTGTAGTCAATTTCTCTATCTGGGGTAGCCACATTGGCAATGTGGAAAACCAGGAAAAATTGCATCTTGAGGCAAGGGTCTGTGGACTTGGTGGGCATGTTCATGGGTTTATTGACTCCTTGCTTGGGGGTGGAGCATTCTTACTATAAGATGGTAGGGAATGTACCTATGTGTACAAGTACCTCTGGCCTGTAAAATGTCCTATGTTCTATTGATGATGCTAGTGGTCTGGCGTTGCATTTTCTACTTTTCTTTCCTTACAGTAACAATGTCCTGAGGCATTAGGAGTTGGTGGCATGCATTGTGTTATGTATTGACCCAATAAAGCAGATTTTAATTTTAAATTCTCCCTTTGTCTATCTCCTTCTGTCTCTCTCTCTCTCTGCATACCCTGAACCAATACTTTTAATATAAGCCTTCAGTACTGCGTGGGGAAGACCCAGGGATTACGAATGAACAATACATTGTTCTTGATTGGCTTCCATGAGATTATGTGGAGACCATTTTGGGTTTGGCCTAGAGATAGAGCTGAGATAAGGGACATGCCTCTCAGTTTATAGACACATTTAGTCAGTAATTACTAAAACAAGGCTACAGTGCTTCACTACTGGGCAGGCATCACAGAGATTTGGCTGTTTACCGAAGCTCTTAGAATGGAATGATCTGAGACTAAGCTGTATTAACTACTGGGGGCAAGTGCAGACTGGCTATGTACTGTATGTAACGTGCCTCTCTGAGAATGCCTACCTGATTGTCAAGGGCCCATTCCCAGGGCATGTGGGGGATTGTATAGGCCAATGATGTCACACTGGTCAAACATAGTTGACTGGTTGTATGTATAAACACTTGGACTGTTTATGATGGGGGTTGAAAGAGAGGCAGGTGAATAATTGGGATAAAAACACAGAAAAATAGAGAAAGGACTGGACGGGTTAAGAACAAGACATACATTTATTCCCCAGTACAACTTCAGATGGTTATGTATACGATACAGCAGACTCTACACAAGTGGTCACATAACCAACTAACACAAGTTAACATTACATTATATCTGTCTCCGAAAGATATTTTATGGTTAATAATGATTGATAATTATTTGCTCATCCCTGTGTGACAGACACTCGATCATGATGCTAGATTTCATTAAGAATACTCAAAACACTACCACTATGCTCTCAAATTACAATGAATCGCGAGGAGTTTACACTTGATTCAATACCTGAATCCGATGACTCGACTCTACGTGTTGTTAACAATGCATGCATTGGCCTATACTATATACATTATAATAGCAAAGGAATTGACAACAGGCGCGATATCCTCATCCATCAGGCATGCTCATTCAACTGTAAATTGGTATTCCGGGCTGAGAGAGGGTGTCATTGATCACCATTCACAACGGTAGATCAAGCTATCACTGTCTTTGTATCAGCCACATTTAAACACATTTAAATCACATAGCTGGCGCCACCAAATCTGTACACACAGGTATGCAATTGAAAAAGAGAGGCAATGTGTGCTATGCATGCAGGACCTGCTGCGTTGTGTTTTCCTTCTCTTGTTCTAAGTAGCACACTCACCCTGTTTATAAGAGAGAACACACCACTCCAGCTTCCTTTATTATCAGGGGACTCTGAAATTGCTCTTATTAATCAGAGCAATGATAATGAGCAGTAAATAATTGCCATGGGTGTAGGCCTCCTCCAACGATGGATACAAAAATTAGAAGTGATTTATTTGAGTCTGTGCAAACATTTTAATGTTTGCACTGACTCCCCTGAGACATTATGTGACCTTATCCCTCACAATCACCAACTACTATTTGCCACCTCCCTTTTCTCAATCTTATATATAGTACCTCTGTATGGAATATATAAACAATTTCGGTTGTCATGAAAGGTTTTCAAACGTGTCTTCCACTACCTTCACCTCTCTGTCCCAGTCCATGCTTCAGTAGAGCCAGCTACTGTAAGAGAGGCAGGACACAGCTGTCATTTGGACCTATGGTACCTGTGAGTTTCTCCTCTTAGCTCTCACACCTCTGTCAGGCTGTTGACAGGGAGAAGAGTTCGGCTATCACCCAACAGGATCACAGCATTGGACAGCCCCGCCCCCACCAGCGAGCAGCTAAATCAGATAGGAGTCGATAGCGGGTGGAGCATGAGGTTACTGAGTTTCCGTCTAGCGCTCAGCCATACCGGGAGCCTCCCCTTGACCGGCGACAGACTCTTTTCAGTCTGGCTCAGCCATCAGCTCCAGCCAACCACAGGGCCACATGGAGGTCGCCTTCAGAGTCAACGCCACTCAATAGATTTTTCCAGCGGCTGGTGAACTTGACTGGCAGGAAACATGCTGTGCTGTGTTTGGGACATGCAGAGGCAATGTCCTTGAGATTAAAGGCCAGAGATCCATCAGCATGTTTACTCTGACGACATTGTTTTGGTTTTTAAGGAAACACAATCTTGCAGCTCTTTCACAACATACAGTTTTATTCATTGATATTACACAGACAGTACCAGATTGAAGATTATTCGCCAAACATATGGCCACTTTTCTTAAATACACTTACTGTATGGATGGCACTTGGCTCAAATGGCTTATTGTATGCTTGTGTTATTGATGTCTTCAGCTAAGTGAATGTAGCTTTTTTCAGTAGCAGATGATTAGGCTTAGGTTTGGTGTAAAAAAAAATAAAAAAAATAATCAGTAAGAGCCTGTGAGAATGTAGAGCATTTTTTGTTAGGATGCATGGCCTGATTGATGAGATTTTGATTGGAATCGCAAATGAGACACTTTCATTACTGGCTGTCAAAGTGCATCCTGCTAGGAACAGTAAAAGGCCTGTGTGTGTTTGTGTGTGTGTGTGTGTGTGTGTGTGTGTGTGTGTGTGTGTGTGTGTGTGTGTGTGTGTGTGTGCACGTGCATATGTGTGTCCTTGCGTGAACAAGTGAGAGAGAGAAAGATATTTGCCATTGATGGGCCCCTTAAATGACGGTTCTCATTTGGCCACCACATGAGTGCTCAGTGCCTGGGGAAGTTGAGGCTTCAAATGAGACATCTGATGACTATGACTCTGCCCTACACTAACTGCATGCTCCTCTCTTAAGTAGACAAGTGCCAAGTCAAAAATAATCACTCCCCTTCACTCACACTGAATTAGTCTGATTTGCATTTGGGAAGGCAAAGAATAGTCATTTCTGCAAAGAGTGAAACAGTAAAACAAATGAACCAGGTGTTTTGCTCTTATTCATCTCTGATCCGGCTTTTGGTAATTAAAGGATAGGCTCTGATGTAGAAAATCAAATCCCCTTGAGTGGCTTATTCGGAGTGGCAAGGTTTTGTTTAAAGACTCCAGTGTAGCTGGGCCCTATATAGAGAGAGACCATGATTTCAACCACTTTTATACCAACCATGCCATGTTGTGTACAGTCATACCGAATGTCTGTTAATAATCCTACATTCAAGAATGACATGTTCTACCTTTTTGGATTTCAGCAAATTCATTTTGATCCAGAGGGACACTTAGAGATGTGTAACTTCATTAGCCAAGATGCATGACCAAAAGAAAGGGGAAAATGTTTTTAATAAGATGGGTTACTTTTTCTGCTATAATTTGATTATGTTTTGTAATTAAATTAAGCTATAATGCAAAGGCCCCTTGATATACTTTTTTCAGTTTGTATGAAGCATTTATTATACCTCCTGCTGTGATCAATTATATTGTCAAGATAAGTTTTATGATATGCGTTCCCCTCATAATCACCAAAACGTGATTGCAGTATGTGCCTGCCTGCTCTTCCAATCAGGAGCATTATTTTAAATTTACTTTTTATTGTAGTTGTGCCAGATGTATTTGCACCATTGCACTTGATCATTTCCTTGTATTGAGAAACTATGACAGGCCGTTTTGCCCCTGGCAGTATCCCTATTTCATGTCAAATTATTTTGTGTTTTTTTTCCGGGTCACCTTGGCACAAAATGGAGAAGCACAGCCTGCAGCAGCTGTGATTAGACATTTTTCTTTTTATCAGCAATAGACATTTCCTCAACAGAAACAAACGGGATATCACGCATATTGCTCTATTAATGTGGAGCAACTAATTTATTCTGGGATTTAGCCTGAGGTTTCCTGTTGCTTTATGTTGCTAATTTAAAAACAATTTGCACATTTGAGAAAAGGGGCCTTTCACACACACACACACACACACACACACACACACACACACACATACGCATAAACGCGCGCACACACACCCACACGCACACACAGATCTAGAAGACAATATCACACAGACACAATATTCACCAGTGTCAACAGTGATTCATCCATATGAAATGTTACCATGGAGACACAAGGAATAAAGTGAGGGGTAGCTGGTTTCTGCAACAACGCATCTTGATTCCCAAATGACTTTTCGAAAAGATTTGCATGTACTGGGTCTGCCATCTGATTGACACTTACGTAACATTACAGTATGATTTCAGTCATTTGAATTAACATGAAGCTGCTGTTTTGTTTTAGATTGGATTGAACAAACATTGAATTAGTAGTTTGTACTTTGTGTTGGTTACGTACGTCAGGAGTACGTCAGAAGTACGTCAGGAGTACGTCAGGAGTACGTCAGGAGTACATCAGGAGCCTAGAGCCTCTCTATTGTGACTCTTGTGTTATGCTGCTGTGGAACATGGCACTCACCCATACGGACCAGTTTGTGCCAAACAATGTGTGACATACATCAGGAAGTGACAATGCCCTCATGGGGAAATGTCCCCAGCAGAATGATTATAACTATATTGATTTACAGTCGCTGTCAAAATCACTTTTGTATAGATGTCTGTGATGAAACACATACAGTACAGATCCCAGACCAATGTGAAAGTGAAGTCACACAGAGTTGATTTTTGACACTATTAAACGTATACCTACTCTCAGCCATCACGCTCAGTCCTCAGTTGGATCCTTTTAAGTTGTTTTGTTGATACCATCAGTTTGTTTCATGCCATGTACTGTACCAGTACAGTATTTAAGATGGATGTGTAGATCTGGCCCTCAGCCAAGCCCTTTGCAAGGGATGTGTTTTGTTTACCAGGAATCTGATGGTGATTCATTTTGTCTGAGGGTTTGTATCTAGCGACCTGTATATGTGTCTTGGAAACACAAGCTCCAGTGCAGCAGTTGTCTAATGTCAATGCTGCCCAGGGCGAAACAACATTGCTCCTGCTATCACTCCACACTAGCAGAGCTGCAAGGTGATTCCTATTTAAGAATGCTAGATCCCTTTGGGCCATGTGCATACAAAATAAATTAAAAAATTGGTCATTGCAGGGACTCTTTTTCTCTTTTCTAGAGCAATGTGTACCATGACTTCAGGATTTTCAATCTGCTTCTTCTGTCAGCTGCCATATTGGAGCGATGCAATTAAGATTTTGTTCTCCCTTGTCTCTCTTCTCCTGGAGGAGAGGATTAGCTATAAATACCTGTCTGTGCACACTGCTCTCCCCCGCTAATGAGCCTAACTTCACTAGTGCTTTTAGACTGCTTTAAACATGGCCAAATAGGCATCTCTTACTCAAAACTGAAGAAACGGTTTTATCGCACCTTTTTTAAGATTTAGATTCAGAATTAAAAGCTGGGTCAACATAGTTGGGATCCATTATGCTCTGTTAATAACAGACGATTAAATTACAATTATACAAAAGTTTTAAAATGTGACATCTGAAATTATTTACTACCAAATGTTGTTCTATTCTTAAGTTTGTATTGTTTTCCAAACAGGGCCCTTAATAAAAAAAATAAAAACGTTATCTTTTTTTTTTTTTTTTGAGGGAGTAGTTTGCAAGTTTAGGGAGCCCTTGTACAACCTGCATACAGATGTGGTGTTATGTAGTGGGGGATGGGTGTATGTTATATGCAGTGTTTAAGTGCAGTACATTTTCAGTTATGTGCAATAGTTAAAATGTTTTAAATAATATAATATATAAATAATATAACAATATATTGTTATACACAACAACTCAATTGTCTTTTCGGTAAAATGCATCCAGTCTATGTGTGTATTGTTGTGTGGGGTATGGAGTGGGCTGTAGAGTGGGGTCTAGATTGCACGAAGAAGCTGTTTCAGGTGTTTGAGAAATTCAACCAACCTCTCGCCTAGGGCCCCCCCAAGACATTTTCATGGACAAGTTGGACTCTTGGTATATAATTGTTCCCTAAAAGAAGCATTCTAAGTGTGTGTGTCTGCTCTGTGGGACACTCCTAGCTGAAGCAGTCTCATCAGCAGTGTCCTGCTGTTGTGGGTCAGGATCAGAGTGCCGAGCGTCAGAGTTTAACTAGCGAGTGTCCTGACAGGTCCTGACCTGAGTGTCTCAGCGTGTTTAGCATTCACTGCATGGTGAGAGACACCTCTGGTTTTAGAGGCAAAATGTCAGGCCTGCCAAATACAAGGTGTTCTGTCCAACTGCTGCAGGGTCAACAAGAATCACCTTGGTCAGTAGATGGAGAAGGGTTGCAAAGGAAATAAGATGACGATGCATTTGTGTCAGTCAATGTCTTGATAACTTTGTGATATTCAGTTTTATATTTTAGACTAAAATGTCAAATGCTAAGTAGGCTTAAAGTAAGAACTAAGCTTTTGATGAGCCATGGTAGTCCCTGTTGAGTGTTGGAAACATTTAAGCTTGTCTAGTGTATTTTGGAGCTCAAGCATGCATTTTTGGATGGCTTTGTGCCATGCCTGCTTTGGCTCATAGTGGCGCTTAGCTACTCTATAGCACAGCAACAGGATGATTTAAGTTTTCACACTCCCCATGAACTGCCTAGAACAGCACTGTATTACAAAGTTATGATGTCACATACAAGTAGAACAACACTTCCACACCTACTGAATATTTCATGTGATTCTTATTAAACTGATCTGCAGGGGCTCTCTCTGTTTCTCCCTCCCTCTCTCTCTCTCTCTCTTACTCTCAACCAGATCAGCAATTCTGCTCATACATAACCACAGGACCACCATTGTCACCTTTGGTCAGAGAGATGACCCAGATCTTTTCTCTGTACCCCTTCCCTCTGTCTTTGATGCTGGTGCTGATTCTCCATCTCCCATGAAACAGCCTGGCTCTTTGCAAGCCATTTCTCCTGGTCAGCACATTGCACTGTGTCCAGTGTGAAGGCAGCCATTCTGCAGGCCATTGCCCCCCAGACAGATCCTGTGCTGCTGTTGTCTGGATGATGGATCTGGAGCAGTCAGGAGTGCTGACTCCTCGCTGACCACCTCTCCCTCACTGCCACGTGTCCACCAGTTAGCCCCCCATTCAGGGCAGCCATGATGGATAGGGAATCCATCCATCCCTCATCCTGCCCTGCCCCCCCTCCACCCTGCCGGGCTTTGTCAGACAGGCCTCTGGTAGCAGGTCCCTCTGACATGGCAGAAAGAGACAGGGAGGAAAACACATCTCACATATTGTTCTCAGGTTCCCTGTGGCCAGCCTCTGAGGTCATTTACAGTTTACCAGCAGGTCAGGGCTGGGATTCCAGATGCCTGGTGATAGATGCTGTTTAAAAAAAATAAAAAATAAAAAAACATTACGACAGTAGTACTTTTATTTGTCTAATACAGGTTTTTCTTGTGCAGGACAAACTTGGTAAAATAAAGGTATTGAGCAAGATCTTAAAAGCCTTGTGTCAAGGAAATCCTATATTATGCCCCTGAAATTCTCTCAAATTTAGTTTGTGGGAGGCATCATAAATATTACAATATGGCTTAAAAAGTACTCCTGCTCCCTGTGCTCCCTTCAATTATTTAGTCCGGATTCAATTTTAACTTGAGTTTTTTCTTACATTTTAATATTTAGATTAAGGTATCCTTAATGACACATCCACTCATACCATTCCTAATTCAATATGTGGATCTATCTAAATTTTAGAGTCTAAAATGATGCTACTGTCATCAGTATTATTAGTCCTTTGTGTTTGTGTGTGTGTGTGTGTGTGTGTGTGTGTGTGTGTGTGTGTGTGTGTGTGTGTGTGTGTGTGTCCATATTTTATGAGAGGCTCTGCCAAAAATTCCCTATTTTTTGGTCAGATGATTGTCCTTGTAATATGTTTTAGTAAAGTACATAGGGGCCTTATCTTGCTTTCTTATGCAATATGGAGATTGTGCACACACTAAGACAGCTGATGGTGGCTCTTAATGTTGGTGGCTGGAATCCATCGGCAGGGCAAGCCGTGGTCCCCAGCTATATTTGAATCTCTTCCAGTAGTTTCAGCTCATATCCTTGCAACCGTTTGATGGGAACTTGAAATACAATTTGTGCTAATCCTGTCGCAGTGATCCATGAATTTAAAACAGAGCAGAGATAAGGCGTACTGAGGTGGAACTTAATTTTTACTGCTTTGTACAGAACATTAAATATAGTTTAATGCATATGATGTATATTTAATAGCCTTTCCTGTGGTGTGGCCAGAGAGATGGATGTGAGTGTACTGTATGTTTTTATACACTGTACAGTATTCAACACTTTTGCAAGGTACAGTACTGTATAATGCGGTGAGCAAGAGTTGATAACTGAATCAATGGATTCAATTGTTACAACATCATATCTTGATCTTGTGTGTGTATGTGTGTGTGTGTGTGTGTGTGTGTGTGTGTGTGTGTGTGTGTTTGTGTGTGTGTATGTGCGTGTGTGTGTGTGTGTGTGTGTGTGTGTGTGTGTGTGTGTGTGTGTGTGTGCATGAGATGAGAACAGAAATCAAGCTGTCCGTTTCACTTTACCTTTTACCACAAGACCCAGATTGAGCCGCACAAGGAGATGCAACTCTAACAAGACCAGCCGTTAGTATGTGTGTCCTGTATTGGTGGAGTAAATAGCTATACCACATCCACTTTTAGTGTAACACAATTACTGTTTAAATTGGTTGTCGAAAACTCAGGAGGATACTAGGCCCGTCCTGCTGATAGAGTTAACAAGTCATTTGAAATGACATACAGAACTTCATTGGCCATGCCTCTGATTTAAGGCCTATCTGTCCATTTCAACACATTCATTATCGGTTGTAATGAATTGATTCCCAGATATTTCTCCTCCATTGTACAGAGGTGCAACATGGAGGTGAGGGGGCATTTGAGTGTGCATATGACTATATATGAGAAGAATATATATAGTGCAATTGTCACTGAACACTTTATTAGGAACACTATACTAATACTGGGTAGGGCCTCCCTTTGCTCTCAAAACAGCCTCAATTATTCGTGGCATTGATTCCACAAGATGTTGGAAACATTCCTTTGAGATTCTGGTCCATGATGACATGATTGCATCATGCAATTCCTGCAGATTTTTCAGGTGCACTTTCAAGCTGTGAATCTCCCGTTCTACCATTTCCCAAAGGTGTTCTATTGGATTCAGATCCGGTGACTGGGAAGGCCACTGAGGAACACTGAACTTAAACTTACAGTTTGAGACGACTTTTGCTTTGTGACATGGTGCGTTATCATGCTGGAAGTAGCCATTAGTTGATGGGTAAATTGTGGCCATGAAGGGATGCACATGGTCAGCAACAATACTCAAATAGGCTGAGGCATTCAAGCAATGATTGATTGGTATTAACGGGCCCAAAGTGTGCCAAGAAAACATTCCCCACACCATTACATCAGCTCCACCATGAGAAGGTGTACAGGTGTTCCTAATAAAGTGTTCAATTAGTGTATGTCTATGTATGCATGGTGTGTGTGTGTGTGTGTGTGTGTGTGTGTGTGTGTGTGTGTGTGTGTGTGTGTGTGTGTGTGTGTGTGTGTGTGTGTGTGTGTGTGTGTGTGTGTGTGTGTATGTGTGTCTGTGTTTGTGTCTGTGTCTGTGTCTGTGTGTCTGCTCGGGGTGAAAAGTTAAATGTCCATTAGAACTGAGAAAGTGAAAGAAGTTTGTAATGAGCTGACACCTGATACTCCCTTGGCTTTCTCTCCCTTTGGGACTTAACGTCTCCATCTGTCAGGAGCAACAGTGGCTAAGCTCACCCTTAACACTGTTATCTGACCCCACACAACCATTTAGAATTATTCATACAGGACCTGAGCCCATGTCTAACCATATTTGGACACCACTGTTTCACCAAATGTTTTGTTCCTTTAGACAAACAGGAAGGGTCTGAGGGGTGTTTTGACTGTCACCATCCCCTGCCCGCCCCTCTTTACCTTTCTCTGATAACACACCTTCTGCTGCTCCTTTGTGCTGTGCAGATGAATAAATGGGGAAATGGGATGTGGAAAATGATCATTAATGCAGCTGTCCTGCTGGCAAGAGACATTCATTCAGATCTCTTACATTGTTTTTCTTTTACTTCAACTAGTTATCCAATCGTACATTACGAGTTTTGTGTGTAATTAAAACATTATCATGTTTTTATGTTTTTCATGGTCTACTATTCAGACAATGCAGACAAATAGTTTAGAAAGTGAAGAGGTTTTCATGTGTAGAGCTGCACCATATGACACATATTGCATTTGATCCTTACTTCACTGTACTTACTACACCTTACTACTACACTCATCATTAGCAATGAAAAGGCAACCATTTGTATTACTGTATGTGAATCATGTGTACAGGAGGCGCTGCTTATTTATGTTTGCCCTTCAACTTTTTATGACATATTGCACATCATCATCATATTATGAGAGGAATCCCATCCATAGAGATTAGAAAGCTGTGTGCAGGCCGTTATGGAACCATAGTTTACTTTTTGATTATGTTGTTGCTGTTTGTTGCCGGAAACAAAAGGCACAATTTAAAATGATAATGAAGTGGTTATTGTCTTGTGGGGATGGGAATGTGTGCCATGCAGTGGTTCGTAAATCTCTGGCTGTCACCTGCCGTGCAGAGATGGATCCCCTCTCCTCTGCTTGTCTCCAGCCCTGTAGAGCGTCGACTCGAAGGAAAAATGAACATGGAGGTGCCTAGAGAGCCGTATACAAGTGGCCTGATTAATCTGCACTATGCATTGTTCATTTAGACAGTGGGATGGAAAATGTGAATTACTCTAGGTAACACTTTACATTAAGGTTACATTTGTAAAGGGTTTAATAAATCACCTATAACCAGTTTATTGTTCAATTATGAACCATTTACAAACAGTTATAACTCATTAGTTTACTCATTGTTTGATATTCACTTGGTGCTTGTCAAATAGGGAGCTTGCTATCAGGAGCCAGTTATTAATTCTTTATAAATGCACTTATAAATGCTTTAAAAACTAACCGTGATGTGAAATCATGCACAATTATTTGCAATAGTTGCACAGTTGGTTCTTTACATACAATACAATGTGAAGATCTCCCAAAACACAGTACAACTGTCACCATGTTTTTTTAACCATGGCCCTTGAAATCCTGATGTCCTTGTCAACATGTTCCTCATTTAAACATGTCCACCGTGCAGGTTCACTGATTGTATTTGTTGATATATCTATCCTCTACTTACCGCTTCTCTGTGTTGACCGATTTGTGGTTTGTGCTCTGAGCTGATTTGGGTATATCAATGAGAAGGCCACATTGATAATTAGGTCACATGAGTACTCTTCTATTCTGTGTACTTATGGAAAAACCTCTGACCATATAAGAGGTACCCACATGTATAACTGATGAAATGTCACACCCTTAACCAGCTATTAACATTTATGACTGATGAAATGTGACCTTAATGTAAAGTGTAACACCATTTACCATGTATGAATGAGTTACTAACATTAATTATTGAGTTACAAACATTTGTAACTTAGCATAATTAATGTGCACCGACAGTATCTGTATCTTAATTCAGTATCTTAATGTGCACCTAACATCTAAAATAAGGCACTCAAAGTGAAGTAGCAATTATGAACAGTGATTAATGTTGATAGTGGACATCAAGTAAAGTGATCCAACATTGCATGATTCATAACAAGTAGTCATAAACTAATAATTTACATCAATTGTTTATTCATGCTTGTCTATACTATAGTAATGACAGAGATGGCATTCACTTTTAACAAAACATAACCCAGTAAGAAACTGGCTACTGGCCTGTTTGGAATGAAAATATATAAGTTAATAAACAGGTTGAAAGGTGCGTTTCACATTGTCATCAACTTACAGGCTTGCTACAAGTGATACCGGCTAACTAGCTACTACCTAGCCTCAAAGCCTTGGCATTGATTTTAGCTAGCTAGTGAGCAATACCAGTGCAACACCAGCATATAGCAAACTGTGTACTATCGGTGTTTAAACTACAAGTTGTTTCTAGATGGCGACAAAGCCACACTAGGTAGCCCTACGTTAGCCAGTCATGACAGTATCAAAATGAGCATATAGCTAGCTAGCTAGCTTATGTAGCTGGTCAATAGCATCACCTTTGAAGTAAGTAAGTAAGATGCTCACGCTACATGAGTTACATTTTTTTCGAGGCAGCAGCTGGCCATAGCCTACCGATCGTTTGTAAATGTTATATATCATTTCATAGTTTTGACCAAATACTGAGTAAAGATAGCAATATGAGAGAGCTTGCATATATGGATGTCAAACCCACTTCCTGGTTTGTGATGTTTTTTAAAGTCCATAAAAATAGGACTTATTTTTCTCTTCAAAATAAGAGTACTGCCCTAATAAACCATTTAAATACTAATGCTGAAATGTAACCTAATAACCTGCTGTAACAGACAGAGTAACCTGTACTGTATATTGTAGCAGCCATTAAATCCAAACCTACAGACCTTGACCATCATTGCTTCAGACTGATTCTTAGCACAGCGTTGCCTGTGCATTATGTCTCTTTCATTATACCACTGTACCATTTAGACAACATAGGGCACACACTGGACTATAGAGATATTTTATAGAGACATTATTATAGTATTAGGCAATTATCATGACATATTATTGTTGTTGTTATTTAATACATTTTCAAAATGTTTCAATTATTATAAATGTGTACCCAGAGAGGCTTGGAGAACCAGTCTGCTATTGCTGTTGTCCAATGATGTCTTGCCATACCAGAAATTAATCAATACGTGGAGGGTCTCAGTTTCAACCATATCTGATGAGGGTAGTTGTGGTGGTAATTGTAGGATAGAGGTATAGATAGATAGATAGATAGATAGATAGATAGATAGATAGATAGATAGATAGATAGATAGATAGATAGATAGATAGAGTACAAATCCGGAAACTAGCAAATACAATTTCCCAACTATGCAATCACTATGCTAAATAATATGCATAATTTCACATCAGGGTTAGTTTTCTAAGCATTCATAAGTGCATTTATAATAATAACCGGCTCCTGACTGCAAGCTCCCTATTTGGCAAGCACCAAGTAAATATCGATCAATCTAAACTAATGACTTATAACTGTTGGTAAATGGTTTATAATTGAATAATAAACTGATTATAGGTGATTTATTAACTAATGATGAACCATTTATAAACCATTTACAAATGTGACCTTAATGTAAAGTTTTACCCCACTTACAAAAGAATATGACTTGCTGTTATGACTGTAGCTACTGTAGCTAAAGTATTGTGGTTGTGATACCATGAAGGACATACTGTATTTTGTCCAAATACTCAATTATTTGTTATTGTTGTTGCTGTTGTTGTTGTTTTGTTGTTGTTGTTATTCAATTCAATGGTAAAAAGCTATTGCTGACCAATCATGTTCTAAACAATTCCATCTTAGTAAACTAAATCAACTAATTTAGAAAAGAGGCAGTCTCACCAGAAAGCCAATTGATTGCACAGTTAACTTATTAACTGTCTCAATGGCAGTCTTTGTGTAGTTGCAATCTGAATTAGCCACTGGTCTGAATTAGTTAATGATTAAGAAAGGAAGCTTCATTATGATTATGCATTCATACATTTAAATCCCTACAAAGTAGTGCAGTAATGTAACGCTACAGTATATGACTGATGTAGGTTTAGGAGATGGAAGGTATTGTGGAATATTATTGATCTAACCACCTCATTATATTACTGTATTCCAATAAAAGAAAAACTATGTAAACTAATATTCTAGGAATATGTTCATTTGACATATTCTTATTATTAATATATTTTACATATTGGAAGATTGTAGGTTTTAGTTTATGAAATGTAACATCTTGGCAACACTCCCACGCGCACGCACACACACACACACGCACGCACGCGCACACACACACACACACACACACACACACACACACACACACACACACACACACACACACACACACACACAAATAGGTCACAAGCCCTAGTAAAGTTGAGTTGGACACCAATTCCATACTCAATTATGAATCATATTAATGAGTTCAAATCTGACAGCTAGTTTCAGGAGATCAGGTTGAAGAGGTTAACATTCTGAATGTCTTCAAGTCCTCCGTTGCCCTGCACCATGCTTTTGCTCTCTGAAAATTTAAAACGGCCCAAAGAGCTTGCACTCCAGAGCCCACTCTCCGATCAGATGGTGCTCCCTGAAATATTGAAGTACCACTGAATTACCAACGCATGAAAAAATAATCTCCTGCAAAACCACTTCAGAAGCACCGTATACTGAGCATTCAACTGAGGAAGAGGACCAGATCCTCTATTAACTGTACGGTTGGACCACATTAACATTTTCTTATTCACAATGTTACATTTGAAAATACCATGATATACAATAATATCATTCATTGCTGAAGTAAAAACGACGGAACTGCAGCGCGTAGTGGTGGAATCCTAACTCGAGATCCGCACACATAACTCCAACATTTAAGGCCGATTCATGCTTCATCTACAACAACGCAACCAGGGGTCTGCATAGGTTTGTGAAGGTCGTGTTGCAGAGGTGGTTGCACAGGGCGTCACGCACCTTTCTCAATTTCACGATGAGCGACCAGCCGTGTAGATGTGGCACACCTGATTGGTTGGTTAGAGAATGGAGGTGGAGCTGAAGTTGTTCAGTAGTGGAAGAAGATTCGGGACAAGAAGAAAACAAAGAAAAGTGGAGCTGTGGCTGGGAATTAAACAAAGCCCACCTTCTTCGTTATTTATGCTCTCCTGGCTGGAAGTATTCATAAAGCACCGGGAGACTGAGACAAACTATCCTGAGGTATACAGGCAGCCTTTGTTTACTAGCTAGCTAGTTAGCTTTGTTTTATATAACGTAATATAACATAATGTAACATGATGAAATATGAAAGCCACCAGAAGTGTGTGCAGAAGTGTAATGACACCACGCGTAGGCTACACAGAAGTATGAATTACAGAGTGCTTGCAACAGTGTTGCTCAGTGCGAACCGTGTACTAGTTGCACAAGTGACACAGAAGCATGTAGAGGCCTTTACATAAAACTTGCATTGATGTAAATTGTGAAATGTGCGCGATGATTCAATTTAAGTACGCGGATCTCAAGTTTCCACGCAGATTATATAGCTTTGAAAATACTTTGAAGTTATGCACATGAACATCTGTTTAAAGCACTTTTACAGGCTATTTTTGTAAGAGAACAACAATATCACAATATGATACAAATATCACAAAATGCTCTGAATATCACGACACTCGATATAAGAATGGACCAACCCCAAATTCATTATATTCTTCGAGGAATGACAGATGTATAGAATCCTATACATTTGCATGCATTTGATGTGACAGACATTTTATAGCTGCTCTCAATACAAAGTATTTTTTTGCTTAAGAGTTTCCGGTAACACTTTATTTGAAGGGTACTGACATAATGAGTTAATATCATATTCATAACCTCTTCTTAGTGCATTTCTAAGTAGTGTATAAGTAATTCATTTAAAAAAAACAGCCTCAAGTTTATATTTAATGCTTTACATCAGCCGTTAACATTACATTAAAAAAGCACGAAAAAGCTCCTTAATTCTCAGCATAAATAAGGCATTGATTATTATGGATTGAGCCAATGGTTTCTCTATAGGAGTTATTCGTTGACGGACAACAAAGATGACAAGGGTCTGTCTGTGTCCTTTTCATACATTTTGGCAGTTTTTTTATGGACAAAAAAGGAGGAAAAGAAGTCCTTTCCACAGTCCATTTGTCTGTTTAGCCAATTAGAAACAAGGTTTCTTATTGAGTTGCTAGGTTGCATTGTTCAGTTGCTAAGTTGTTTCAAAAGGCACACCCACATTCCATGGAGGTACGTATATCTGACAGTTTGGTGTGGCCGGGGCCTAAGCCTTCCTTATGTAACAACGAGGTGTGTGGTGAAAATAATCAACGCTGTGGAGGTGTAACATGGCCCGAGGTACTGAGGGACATTCACCTCTGAAAGTTGTGGTATAATATTAGTCCTACATGGACTAAGGCAATAATGCTTAAAAAATGTTTCGAATCAAAATTTGACCACCACTTTAATTAATGTGTATACAATGAATTCATAGAGCATACATGAATGAATTATAGCATAGCTGATTGAAATAATAGACTAGTAAGGCTCATAACATAGTGTACAGCAAAGAAGGCTTATTAACCAATTAATTGATCTTGGGGTCTCCTGTCATATTTTTCTTATGTCATGGTAATGTCAACGGCTAACATAAAGCATTCAATGTAAATTTGCGGTTGTTTTCATGAAATGCTTAAATGTTAAAAGCACTATGAAGAGGTTATGAATGCGACATGAAGTCATTATGTCAGTACCCTTCAAATAAAGTGTTACCGAGTTTCCTTTCATTGTCGTCAGTTCATTGTTCATCTCAGTCTTTTTTCTCTTTTTTTGTCCACTCTGAGGTTCATGCAATCATCCAGCAGTTGACCTCAGCCTGATTGTAATGAGAATCTCTCTGGAAATGGTGGAAAATGTTTGAAATGAGTTTAACAGTCAATGACGGCTCACTTGGCTGTGACAAGTGGTCAGAGTTGACCCGGCCGAGACCCCTCCACGCTACCTTAAAATTGTTATGTCTTCATCTCTGATTGGAAGAGAAAGTGACGAGTGAATAGTGGTCATTTGTCATGTAGCTATCCCATAGTCATTGGCCTGGCTGTAATATTGTTGATGTGAGGCAGAGTGAACAACATCACTCACAACTTTCAATAGGTATGTTTGATGTATGGTAAAGAGAGAGAGAGAGAGAGAGAGAGAGAGAGAGAGAGAGAGAGAGAGAGAGAAAGAGAGAGAAAGCGCTGCAATAGATCGGTAGAATAGGGTGATTTGTGTAACAGATTTGTCTTCATTTTTGTGAGGCTTTCACTACTCTTGGTCTAACTGGAACTCAAGATTCAGTAATTCTGTGGTGAGTGAATTTCTGGATCACGGACAGGGATCTACACTGCTTCATAATGACGATAGACAAGCACCTGTAGAATATTGATCATCTGCTCTTTGGGGAACGCAATTTTCTTTTTTGATGCGAGAGTAACATTGTCTTGGGTGGATCAGACAATAGGGCCTTTTCATCATCATTCTGAATGTGAGTCTATAGTAGTAGCAGTAGCAGTAGCAGCAGTAGCAGTAGCAGTAGCAGTAGTAGTAGCAGTATCAGTAGTAGTAGTAATAGTAGTAGTGGTAGGGATTGTTCTATAACTGATATATTTGATCCCAAATTCACACAGCAAATGCCATCCCAGACCAGTGGTTTCATGGCTGGAGAACAGAGGGTTGCATTTTTCTCTCTCACTCTCTTTTTTTGAGTCATAAAACAATGTTTGTAATGCAAATAAGGCCACTTCAAAGACAGTCTAATTTGCATTTTCAATAAGAGAAGTACACTGTTGTATTCTTCATTTATTTGTTTCTTTTAGCTTGGCATGTTTGATATTTTGATATTTTCTCTATCAAGTCTAGGGTGGAAGGGATTTATGATTTACAATTTTGGAGACTGACAGAAGCCATGAAGATTGATTCACAACATGTTTTATTCAATATTTTGGCACCTTGGGCCATGCCTCTCCCTTTGTGGGTTTGGGTTTATAGGCTCAGGCTTAGTGTCGTTATCTGGTTCTGTAATAAGGTTATAGATTTATGTTGATCTGAGGCAGTCAGGCAGAATGAGAGATGGGTTTGGTGGGGTCCTTATATTGTTAATGGTCAGGGGCAAGTTTCCCCAAGGCCTTGTGTATATAGGCTGTAGTGTAGTAGAATGCAACATGTTCCCAAGCACTCTATGACTATGTGGGCCCTGTAATCTTGAGAGACCCTGTAACTGAACAAACCTCTCTCTCTCTCACACACATACTGTACATACGTGCACACACAGACACACACAGACACACACACACACACACACACACACACACACACACACACACACACACACACACACACACACACACACACACACACCGTGAATGATCCAATTACCCAATCCCTTCAATTGCACTAACCTGTCTAGAATTGTGTGTATTGACAGAGGCATGGGATAGCTTGCCTGCTTTGGCTGAACAGATGCCGATATTCCCTGCAGCCCAGTAGATCATGGTTGGTATCATATTAATTGAGCTCCTGTCATTGTGGTGTGCCTGCGCCGGGGCTGATGCCCTGACTGGAGACTTCCTCTGTCAGAGAGCCCTAGGGGGTGACAGTTGACAGACAGGACAGAGGCATGAATAGAGCACCCAGAGCAGCACATCAAAGACTGGCAATTAGGCGCCTCTGAAACATTTATGATCCCTATTGTTTTCTGAAAAGAGACTTTCCACTTTTAGCTTGTGTTTTGTTTTTATTCTAGAGTTTTACAAGGGTGAAGATCAGGTCAAGTTCAATGATATGAGCTGTTACGGTTATGAGTATCAGGATGGAGATGTTATTGTGTACATTTTCATTTCTCTGTTCATTGAACAGGTGCTTGTAAATGAGTCATGCCACTCTGTGTAGGGAACTACTCCGAAGAGGAACAGATGACGCTTAAGAGTTTCAGAAACATATGCATCTTAATCATTGGCAATCAAGGGGCATGACCATTTGCATAATCTTTACCATATCTACAGCTCAAGAACCTTCAAGTCATTTTTTCTTCCATTATATTCAGCTGAATCTGACCTAATTCACATTTGAAGCAGTTGGTTTACCTTTCATCTGGGTTCTCAATGGTATCAACTCCCACTTGTACTCTTCCATCATTTGCCTGGATTCCCATTTCCATCCATCATCATTAATGGAGAGTGTGAGGAAGGCCCTCTGACTGAGCTAATGAATGCAGATGCACCACAACTCTAGCACGGATCAGCAGCTACATTTATTCATTTCTACTCATCATTAATTTTTTCTATCAATTCACTCAAGTCTCATAAACAAATGTGGCAAGAAATTTTCTGTGGCTGTGAAATTATTCATTTTCATGAAAAAGAGAAGAGATGCTCGTGCCTCAGGTACTCGGTGCACCTGGTTGTACTGACGTTGATGATAACCATACATGGCAGATCAATTACACTCTCAACGCTCGCTTTCTGTTTTATTTTGGCGATTTGACTTCTCTCTGTGAAGTACATTTTATGCTTAAATGCCAAGGAGAGAAGCATTCATGTAAGCACCTGTGTTGCTCTTTCATTTACCTCTTGTCTGTCACAGGCAGAGGCATGAGGTGAGGAGGTGCCCACATGCGAGTGGGAAGGATGTATATGAAAGACACACACTGTTCAATTTAATATGCCTGTGCTGTTTAAGTTGTCCATGTTTCCTGTGATATCTGGTGTTTGAATTTAGGTCTTCTGCATATTTGTCTCTCTCTACAATATGAACATTTACAGAACGTATGAGCAGGTCTGTTCAATATGAATATTTTTGGTGGTTAAAATATTGGTGACCATTTAGGAACTGAATAATACACAATGGTATCACTAAATGTTGTGATGTAAAGCTTGTTCTTGTGTGGACTGTAAGCGATAAGATTTTCTGTATGTAATTCCAGATAGTGTGTCGTCATTCTCAGATAACAGGCAGGAAGTGCAACCTGCAGATTGGCCTTCTCTTGTTTGTTTTCCCTCTGTGCCATCCTGATTAAAACTGGTGACTTAGCCCAGCGATTAGGAACAGGACGATTAATTGGACTGTCAATCATAGCAGTGCCTGCTCTTGTTGTTACAGAGAATCCCACTGAGAGGTGAAAACAAAGCAGATACTTTTGATCCTTCAAAATGCCTTGATCCTGTGATGGATGGCCCTCTACGGCTATTGGTGTTGATAGGAAATGATACAATAGTTTGCCTCTGTTATCATGAAGACATCAAGGTGCTGTGATAACAACATGCCCCTTTGTCATTATAACTCTGGCTTGTCATCACATCTCAATAAAACACCACAGTCAAAAAATTTGAAATATTCCTTTTTATATCAAAACCTCGAATAGACGATGCATCCTCAATGTGACTCAGTCATAGACGATGCATCCTCAATGTGATTCAGTCATAGACGATGCATCCTCAATGTGATTCAGTCATAGACGATGCATCCTCAATGTGATTCAGTCATAGACGATGCATCCTCAATGTGATTCAGTCATAGACGATGCATCCTCAATGTGATTCAGTCAGTATATCTGATATGATTGCGTATTGGCCATTGTCTTTACTAATGTTTCATCAGACACGGTAATTTGCTTCATGTCAACAGAACATGTGAAAATAATCGTAAGTGGTTCATTTGTTACATTTATCCACTGCCAATTGATATGATTAATTCTCTGTTTTTGATGAATGACCAGCTAATCATTATATTCAGTTGTTCTTTGTTTTACATATTAATTACTTGTGTGTTTCTTTGGGATTCATTTGAAGAAGCATTACAAGGCTCCATTTGGTACCAGGCTGTTAGATAAGAAAGTAACCATTGTTACCACAGTATTTTAATATGAGGTAAATACTACACTGAAACAGTACAGAATAAAATGCAAACAATTATTTGTCCACTGGCTTTTCTCAGTAAACATGGCTGTAAAACACCACAGTCAAAAATGTTTGCCAGCAGTGAGCCACTAAGGCCCAAGCACAAAGAGTGAGTGACATTATCTCCCAGCAGTGGTGATAACGCTTTTCTCTCTGAGCCCTTACAGCCTTGACAGCACAAAGGCTACCCCGCCCCTCCCCCAACCATCCCCCGCCCCCCGCCCTCCCTCTTTACCAGGATTGTCAACTGTTGCCAACAAGGCCCTTTTTTCACTGGGCAGTCTGCAGAGCTTGTTGTGACAGTTCTCCTTTTGATATTTTCATTCCCCCTGAATGTTAATTACTCTCCATGTCATCCATTGTAACTCTGACCATGAACACATACTGTCTTTTGCAGCTTTTAGAATATTGCCAGTACACGAGGGGAAGTTAACTTGTTTTGTAACAAGTTCTGTAACAAGCAGAATAGTCTCTTTCAGAACTACTCTTTTACCTCATCCACCTTCTCTGGATGGTTCAGACACCTGGCTTTGCTTGGGCTGATATAGGAGGCCACTGAGCCTCTCTGAAATATCACGCTACTCTCGTCTGAAAGGAGGATCTAAGTGGGACATCTATCTCCAAAAGCTCAGCCTAGTAGAGTAGGAGGATGAAAGAGGAGAGAACACTGCCCCTCCCTGAGGAGGAGATTGTCCAAACTACTCTGTGAAAGTCAGGGAACTGCTCCTGCTCCCAGGGAAAACATGTTGTTGAGTGCACAAATACATTATGTGAAAATAGGTTGAACATACAGTACACTATGTACATGTAGCATGATGATTGAAACTGGCTTCGATATTATTATAGTTACTTACACACACTCTTTTCCAAACGTTGAGATTGTGAAAATGAAATTAAGAGGAATAGTGAGGAATGGTAAGCAGTCTGAGTATTTTAAAGGGAAAGATGGATTGCCTCTGACGACTTCGTCTTCAGCAAATGTTATTTCACTATGAGTCGCCGTGAAAGAAGATCTCAATACATAGCTAGACAAAAACAATTTCTCAAGAGATCATTCTCTCTAATAAGACAATGATGAGCTGCTCTAGTAAATGGAAATGTGTTATGAAAAGATTACTCTTATTACAAGTCTTTACATTCAAATCATGATGTTTCTGAGTTGAAGATACTGTATGTAGCTCAAAATGTAGTCATAGTAAAGCACATACTTCAATGGCTTGCATCCTAACCTTTTCACCATTACAGTAATCGTCCCCCACTGATGAAATCAGAGAGGGGACTATGATTCGGTTTCTGTCCGTTGACATGTCACATGCTTTTTCTCCGACACCAATAGGACAGTTTTGACAAAACTATGTTGAAAGATGTGTCTTGCCATAGAGATTGCTTAGGAGTTTCGAGGTGACGCTGATTCATCATTAAAAACATCATAATAGGGTGCGATGTGGAGAGCTAGGAGTGTGGCCTAATGCAATAGGCATGTAGTCTAACGAATTTGGGAATAATATTTTGAGAAACCAACCCAAAGCTGTAAGAAGATTTATAATGAATCAAATAAGCACTACATGTTCTGGAAGCACTTCCCACTGCTGTCAGGACTACAGAGTCACTACCTATCTTCCGCCATAGACTGAAGACCCATCTCTTCAGGCTACATCTTGACTGTCCCTCCTAAAGACCTCTTCACCCGCCACTACCCCTTTGTGCAGTTCCTCTACTGTTAACAAAAAGAAATAAATCTTTCTTCTAGCATTGTGTCTGCCAATGGCTCCTGGTCCTAGCATAGATTATTTTTTCTTATGATGACTGATTTATAGATGATTAACTTACGACTTGTAAGTCGCAATCACATTTGTAACCAAATAATTTGCCTGTGCAAATATTTTGTCTTAGCCTATTGGTGAAATTTGTGTTTGGAGTGAAGGCATCTTATGTGTATCAATAACAATAGTAGCCTAAAGGTGCCCAAATGATTGTCTTTGGCAACAGAGGGTGATTGCACCAAGAGAAAAGCCCTCCATGTGTATATATAACACAGCACTATAAAACAGACAACCAGAGTGTCATAGTAAAAACTTGAATAAACATCTTGCTTCTTTCACAGGTTTCGCCATCACTTTCCTTTTATAGAGGGGCGTTACATCATTCATAGGGGACAATATGTTTACTGTACACTTGTTTCAACATTGGTATCCTGATGAATGAGCTGTTATTCAGTACTATGCAGTGTATGTACTGAAGATTGGGAGGTGTTCAACTACCTGTGTTATACTGTATTGAATGGGTTTAAAGGATGCCAAGTTACTTAGTTAATGTACTCATTGTTTGTGTATGGATGCCGTAATTGGCAAAGGCATGTATCGGGTACTTGTGATGCATCTTAGGTATCAGCTCTTTCTTGTCATGTTGAGTGTTTGTGGCACCTCAGAGGATGACCTCTCGGTCAGCTTCCTGTCAAGTCAAAACACAATCACTCCATTCGCTCCCAGTGAAATGTTCAGCCTGAAAGCATGAGCTGCCTGACATGGCACAACAAAGAGAATTCCCAAGTTTTCAATGGAGTTTGTTTTGGTTGCAAGCTGATAATCCTTAGGTCTTGCTGTGTTACTACGCTACCTGTTTGTTTTATATGTGACCTATGAAATTATGGAAATGGTATGTATTGTTATGTAGGGTTTTCCCAAGGCTGGTGACTCAGATAGGTTTCTGTCCAATCTGACTGACTATCTCCTTTCAGTGATAGTATTCCACCCAGAGAACTTTTGTCCTCTGCAAAACTTCCTCATTGGGCCATGATTAATGGAGACTTCAGCAGAAACAGAGCCTGCTTTCTGGGCCCATCCGGCCCTCATTTGGGCTTCAGCGCACACTGCTGCATGGGTCTGGGATGTCCAGCGGGACTCAGTGGATTTACGGCTGCACTCTGTTAGAAAGTTGGGATGGTGCTGGGACATGGAAAATAGCTACTCTGGGCATAGTTATGGCACCCTTGGCACAGCAACAGCCTACTACTGGGCTGTCTGTGAGTTGGTCCCAACATTACCGCCTGAGCGTCAGTGCTAAAATTGAACACAGTTTCTGCCCTGACAAGCTGAGCAGAAGGATTCATAAGCTACTCTCAAGTACTCATGAAGTACTTCAGTATCACTGATGACAACTTTTTGATACATTTTTTATCCTTAAATGTTTCAAACAAATGTTCTAAAAGAGCTTGTTTTAATTGCATTTGCAGTACTATTAATATCGAGTGTGTTTACCCTTTGTGTAGATAAAGCTGTTTGATCCATGTTTTTAAAGCCAGCATTTGCTCTTCTACCTGTGTGCCTCATACATATAATCAACTATTCTGTTTTGTCTTTGGAAGTGTGCCTTGCAGTATGACAGAATAATTTGAAAATTCAAAACACAAACAATAAGTTTACCCAGTTACAACTACATGTATGTCATGTCCAGGTCTCTGAGATCCACAAGGTCAGGAACTGTTTCTTTTTTCCTCTCTCTGAAAAAGCCAGTTTCTCAAAGAAGCAATTTTTCAAGGAAAGTCTTCCTCAACACCTCACTAAGAGACAACTTAAGCACAGTGACATGAAAGGAACATGGAAAGACTTTTGTGGGAAGACGTCATCCCTGTCATCCTGAGTAGTTTTGCATCGTAGCCCTCTTGAGAGCACTGGAGAACATACTTTGCATTATTTAGATGGGCATTCACTCAGAAATCCCACTGTGTTTAGCCCAGGAAAGAAAAAGTCTAAATATATCAGCCTGGCAGGTTGTGCATTTTAGAACTGTATCAATGAAACAGAGTTTGCCTCTGAAGCCATCTTTCAGTGGGGGTATTGTTCGCCTTTGATAATGACAGAGGAATTAATGTCTTTGTTGGGAGCAGGAACAGATGAAGATGCATGTTTTTTGTTTTCCAGCTCCATTGGTGTCCTAGATTCCCTACACTATCATGATCACTTATATGAAGGGCAGAAAGACAATTACCATTGAGATGATTGTCAAAAAATGTATGGATGGGGGATAGAAACTTTGTCATCATACAAAGTTTATCATCAATGACGCATATGGACATATACAGTTATGTACTGTATGCTTTTGAATCAACCAGATTGTACTTCCTAACAGCTAGTTTACGACTGTGACTGGATAATCAAACCAGAAAAAGTCACCATCATGTAAGTACCTGTAGGCCTACTGGAGATGAATACATTTAGTACCGTTTTTTTTTTAATATATATATATATATATATATATATATATATTCCTTGGTTTCAACCGAATTGATTGTGTGCAAATATATTCTCTTTGCCGTCGTCATGAAACTTAAAACCGTCATGAAACTGGAGTTGCAATATAGCTTCAATAGTAAAAAAAAAAAAAAAAAAAAAAAGAAAGAAAGAAAGAAGAAAATAAGTGAAAATAGTACTAATACCTGTATGTATGTTCAAATGCACAGCTCATTTATAGTTGATGATACATTAATTAATATGCATACTTAATTGAAAATGCATGTTGTCTACATTATAACATGCATATTGGAATGTTTTTTACATGACATGTGCTGTATACATAGTGACCATATACAGTATAAATTTTCTGTATACATTTACAGTAAACATTTGTATTTAAATATATGATATAAAACACAGGACATGATGTACTATTAACTTGATCAAATAGAATAAACTTAAATTGTCTGTGATCATTTAAAAAGCTGTTAAAGCATTATGAAAGGGGAATGCCTGTGATGAGTAGAGTCTCTCAAGGTTTCCGGCTGCCCTAGTTGCCTTTTTCGTTCTCTGCCACCATGTCCCTAAAGTCCATGGGCCTCTGTAATACTGTAGCATTATTGCTTCTCATGATAGATTTATTATTATTATTATTATTATTATTATTATTATTATTATTATTATTATTATTATTATTATTATTATTATTATTATTGTTGTTGTTGTTGTTGTTGTTGTTGTTATTGTTATTGTTAATGTTGTTATTATTCATATTATTTATTCAATTGTTATTCATTCTCATTAGTAGTAGTAGTATAGTGCTTGTAGCCGTGGGTTACAAGCATGGGTAACCAGTATTTTTTTTAACTTGAAGTGCACTTAGACCCATGTGTTCTTTGTAACTCGATTTGAATGTTTACATTAATTGAGTGACGGTTTTGTTTGTGTTTTGTTTTTCTTTGTTAATTTAGGCATACATACATACAAAACTGGAATTGAGGAATCAGGAATTTCATTGGGTGTTTTATTTTTATTTTATATTTGTCTTCTTTCGCTCTTGCTTCTAAGCAGTAGGCCAGGCCCCACAAGGCTAAAGTGGGTTTCAAATATTGAGAATATGTTGTTTTAATTTAGCCTAGTCTAAATGGCTGTAATGTTTCTTCACCTTCTCAATCTCATTGACCCAATTATTATTATTTATTTGTTTTCATTGTATTTATTCTATGGGAAATGTGAAGTCTTCCTTGGCCTATCAGCCCATTTGCGATTACTGAGATCACCAGTGCATTGTTTTTCTTTTTAATGATGTTCCAAACTGTTGATTTGGCCAAGCCTAAGGTTTCTGATTGATTTTTCAGATTTTTCAGCCAAACAATGGCTTTCTTGACTTTCATTGATGTCTCTTTGGTCCTCATGTTGACAGACACCAATAGCAGACTCCAAAGGCAAATGTAAAGCCTAAAATCAATACTAGACATTGACAGCTCTCTTATTCCCACACAGATGGTGTAACAGAACACACCTGCCTTACCAGAAACACCTGTCAATCGAATTTTCCAATACCATTGGTTCACTGAAATAGGGGGACTATGGATCAAAGCTGTTGTAATTTCTAAATGGTGAAACCAATCTGAAAAAAAGACAACTTTGAATTAAAACTGAGAATGTCTACTTTATAAATAATTGTTTGATTTCAAATCCAAGATGTTGGAATATAGAGCTAAAAGAAGACAAAATGCTTCCTCTTTCCAATACTTATAGAGGGCACTGTAGGTCCTCATAGAGATCTACTGGCACATCCAAATGTACTTTACTTAATCAAGAGTTTCTTCAGAAGTATGAAATCTGTGATGCTTGGTGGTTCTCACATCCGGTCAATAGACAAACTCAGAAGTGTACTTATGAGAGTATTGCCATATCTGATCACTCTCCACTGGTGCTTGAGTTGAGGTTTCAGCAGCAACCTTCCACTCACTACCACTGGCGTTTTATCTCACTCTCAGACAAAGTTAATTTCTTCAGAAATGTCTTCTTTCCAAGTCATTATGACCTCAGGTATGGCCCACTCTACTATTTGTCCTACTATGAGTCCCTGAAGATGTATTTTCGTGGCCAAATAATTTACTTTTCAGTCAACACAAATAAAGCTTGTTCCAAATGGCTTTGTGGCCTGAGTCAGTCTATAGCTACTTTAGATGTTTTAGTTGCTCTTATGGGGCTGTTACAGAGTGTATAAACAACACGTAAATCTGAAGCCTCGTGGTTAATCCATCAAATAAGGGCTGTGTCAGGTGCCACCACAGTTGTGCATAAACAGATTAATAACCAATTCAAACAATTCTTCACCTCGCTTTATATATCTGAATCCCATTTAGAACCATTGCTGATTGATTGTTTCTTTAATGAGCTTGACCTCTCTTCGATCAACATGGTCTCCAGTGACGAATTAGAGGATGAATTTCCCCCTGAGGAGATTGCAACTGCGATTTATTTTATGACAAGGGTTAGCACCTGGCTCTGATGGCTTTCCAACGCATTTATGAAATTCTCTCGTCTGCTTTGCTCTTTCCTGTACCTTTTGTTGCAAAGTGCCTCAACATAGCAAAACTACCACCTACCGTCTATCAGGCTTAAATTTCTATGCTCCTAAAGACACATAAAGAACTCCTGAGTGTGGTTCTTACCACCCTATCTCACTTTTAGACTTTAGATCCCCTCCAAGCTTCTTGCCAACCGTATAGAGGGTCCACTTCAACAAATCATACATTCGGACTAAACAGGCTTTATGGTAAATAGACACTCATGTTTCAATACAAGACGCCTTCTTAATGTACTCTTTTCTGCCCCCTCCAGGAGCCCTGAGGTTCTGGTCTCACCAAAAAACATTTGACATGTCAAGTGGGATTATCTTTTGGCTGCTTTTAAAATATATGGTTTCGGAACTAGATTTGTTGAGTATCAGGATTATATATCTCTCTCCCATGGCCTCTGTGCAAACTAATAACATGCTGTCTGACTACTGTCTCCTGTGTCGTAGGACGAGGCTGCCCCTTGAGCCCGCTGCTGTTTGCAGCCCCCAAAGCCTCTTGCCATTGCACTGCGCTCTAATAATGCAATCCAGGGTAGACTCAAGGCAGGCCTAGAACAGAAAGTATTGTTGTACATTAATGATCTGCTTCTGTTTGTCTCAAACCTCTTTCTTTACCCCACGCATTGTTGGTTCTCAGACAGTGTTATTTCTGGGTATAAACAGAATGTGGGCATGAGTAACTATTCCCTGTTAATCAGGCTGTTTTAGGGTGCTTACTTTCAGTTTAGGGTTTTCCAAGATCAGTTCACATACTTAGGGGTTAAAGTGATACGGTTGTATTCCAATTTGTTTAAGACAAACATTGCCCCTCTAGCAGATGCTTTGAAACAGTCTATAACCCTTTGGAAAATGTTCTCTCTCACTAATTGGAGGGGTCAATATGAATATGCTGTCCAAAGATTCCATCATCATACAATCATTTTCTCTTGACTAAACTCTCCTCTTTTATGTGGAATGGCAAGGTGGCCTGAATTGGCCAAAATAAGTAAGTAAAAATACTTACAGATGCCAAAGGCGGTGGGTGGTCGGATTGAGTCTGAAGCTTGTAAACCTGCTTCACTGTCTTCAGTGTCCCTAGGCAAAAGATGTATTAATCCGATTGTGAAACAATCACTCAGGGTCTGGAACCAGTGCAACCAGTTGTCTTTCGGCCTCAGAGGCCTTTCTCTGGCTGGTCCAATCAACCAAAACATCATATTTCCCCCCTCTCTGAGTAATGGGGCTTTTAGCATCTGGCACTCTCCTCCCTAGCTCAGCTATTCATTGACAATCATTTTGCCCCCTTTGCTCCTCTCCCACTCCCACTTCTTCTGCTATTTACAGATTAGAAACTTTGTTAAAACTAGTGTACAGGGATTCCCCATTAAGCCTGCCCCATCATTCCCCATCATTGAGTTGAGCAAACTCTATAAGGGTGTAATCTCAGGTATGTACCTTCTCATTAATGAGGATCAGATACCATCTTTGTTGGCTTTAAAGGCATTATGGGAGGGAGATTTGGGACCGGAGCATAGAATACACTCGTCCTCTTTTCATGCCAGACACAGTGTCATCCAGTTTAAGGTGGTTCATCGCCTCCACTTGGTCCAGCCTGTATCTGTTGTAAGATAGAGCCAGCTACCCTGTTTCATATGTTTTGGGACTTCACAAACTGTCATGCTTCTGGGAATTACTTTTCTCATGTTTTTCTGATGTATATAATACTCATAGAGCTATGTCCTGTTGCAGCCCTGTTTGGGGTGTTACCCTTGGGCACACCTCTGTCAATGGAGGAAGACACCTTCGCCTATTCTACAGTATTACCTCGGCGCTCATGCTACTCTATTAGCTAGGCGGCTCATACTTCTGAACTGGAAACAGTGACTCAAACACTGGTTTGAGATGTGCTGAGCTCTCTTAGTTTGGATAAACTTAAACTTGGGGCCAATTCCGCTCACACTTTGATCACTCTACCCTGTAACGATTCCAAATTTGTGCACAATTCATTACTGAATTTATTTTATATTGTACGGTTCTTGTATCTCTTTTCTTTTTTATATTGCAATGTGTGAGACAGATTGCAATATATTTGTTTCTTATTTCAATTATTATTATTATTATTATTATTATTATTATTATTATTATTATTATTATTATTATATCTGTTTCATTTGTTATTGTACGTTTTGACTATATGAACATAGATGGGGCTCCAGCGGCTATTTTTCCTTAGATGGCTAAAGAATGACATGACCCCTCAGATCCTCACCAACTTCTACAGATGCACCATCGAGAGCATCCTGTCCGGCTGCACCTGTTATGCCAGCTATACAGCCCTCAACCTCAAGGGTCTGCAGAGGGTGGGGAAGACGGCTCAGTCCATCACTGGGGGCAAGCTCCCAGCCGTTGGAAGGCCCGGAAGATCACCAAGGACCTCAGCCACCCAAGCCTTGGTCTATTCTCTCTGCTACCGTCTGTACTAGTGCATCCAGCCTAGGACAGACAGGTACCGATACTAGTGTGTAATTATTGTATTTTGTCCTGATATTTGCATTGTTGAGAGGAAAAGTAAGCATTGTATTGTACAATTTACAACCTGTATCCTGTGCATATGACCAATAAACTTTGACCTGACTTGACTTCACTTGAGATATATCCATTCTGTAATTACAGTTTGCAAATGTAATTAAAGCAATATGAATAATTTAGTACATATTTAGCATGTTCATGCTGATTCTCAAATCAAAAAACACCCTGCTGTCAACTGCTTCCTCCTCTATTGTATGATTTCAATAAATGTCTGCCTCTGTTTGTGAACAAAATCCAAAGTAGAAAATAAATAGCAAAGTGGAGGAATTAATACAGTGCTGTCAAGAAAGATAAGCATCTTGTAGAAATGTGGGATTGCATGTAGCCTCTCCTGACTGGACCTCTCTGGTGGCTTTTTCAGGGATAACAAGCTCTATGGCCATGAGGACTCCATCTCCAGGCAACTGGAGGCCTTTCAAAGACCAGCTATCTATTCTCCCCATTGAGCTCACTCTGGCCTCATCCGTCAGGGCATGTTTGAGCAATATGTCCTCTGGTGCTTTCTCTGCTCTGCTGCTGGAGCCCCCCACTAGCTTGGTGGACCCAGAGCAACTGTCTTCATGAAAAATATAAAATAGAGAAGGAGATACCAAGAGAAAGATAGACAGATGAGGTGTGTAAATAACTCACTCTCATAATGACACTCACTGGGCTCTGGCCCATTGAACTGGTCCTAAGTTCAACAGGCAGCTTTTTCCACCAATATGATTAGTGATTTCTTCACCACCTCTATTCTCTACTACCACTATTGGTGGACAACTCTAATATGCCTTTTTAATTAACACAGGCAGTTGCTTAACATTTCCAGTGTGCTCTTCTGGGGGCATCTTTCTGCCTCTCTCTACCCCTTGGTCACCAGGCAGATGGTCAGTTATTAGCAGTAATTACAATTCCATCATTGATCATGGTTTGTAATTTTATTTAATTTGAAATGTGTTAATAATTAAAGTGAGCAAGCTGCATGGTGTGAATGATAATGGGGATGGGGACTTCCAGTGAGACATGAGGTGTCACTCATAACATCCCATACTGTACTGTAGGGCTCACCTTCAGCATTGGCAGCAGAGGACTGTCTACATGTGTATTTATACACATGTTCCACAAGGGGATCTGACATCATCGTTTTAGTTGGGTTAGTATTGTTAAATGCTGCAGCTTGCTTCACAGTCCCGCTAATGGATAATTATTTGTAATAGCAATTAAATGAATACAGATATAAGCACCTGGCAAACAATGCAAATTTCATTTAGAGATGAACTTTAGGCAATGGCATTTGCTATGTCTATAGTACAGTCAAAATGGTGTCTTTGTTGTGGTTGGGTTTCAGAAGGAGCTGGGAGACCTTACAGAGAATAAAGTAGGTCATTCGGCTGACTTGGGTGCCTGTCGATATGTTCTCTGTGCTGCAACTGCTGAGCACACAACCACTCTGCATAGAGAAGGAATATAGACAAACACAAACAACCTGATACATGAGGCTATTACACTGACTGTGCGTGCGTGCGTGCGTGCGTGCGTGCGTGCGTGCGTGCGTGCGTGCGTGCGTGCGTGTGTTGTTCCTGGAAGTTGATACAGAACATAAAAGGTATTCACATGTGAGTAAATCTAAAGGAGTGGCGGGATATTTGTGGGCCCAGAAGCTTCTCTCATTCCCACCACTTCCTGTAGAATTTGGGCAGGAAATGAGCTTTGGCTCTGGCCTCATTTACCCAGGAGGTCATGCTCTCTCCCGATGAAGACTTTATTGCAGATCTTTGACATGTCAATGCTGATTTGAGACATGACATTGGACATTCAATAGATTTTGACATTGGACATTAAATACATTTTTGATAAAGGAAATGCGTGGGATACAGATAATACACAAGTTAAGATGCCATAAACCACATAGTGATGGAAGTTCTCCTCCATATGACCCTGTAGACCCTGTCAGAACCAGCAGATCTATTATGCATACTTTTCTACTCTGTCTGTCTATTGGGGGGGGGGGGGGATTGACAGATGTACGTGTTGTAGTCATTTATAAATTTTAGGCAGGGAGCTCTCAAGCCATCCAAATACGCCAAGTCTGATTGTATAACTTTTATATTCAATCAATGAGTGTTCCTGTCTGAGTGTTCCTGATTGAACTAAATCTTATCTTGCATTGTAAACACAGATTATCAGGGTGATTTTCAAAGAAACTTAAAAGCTGGCATCCATGCTCATTTTCCTGCGACCACACTGCTCCTATGTATTGAGAAGCTATTTTCAAAGAACTTACTATGCTGTGCTTGTGAGCGGAGGTGAGTGCAAAAAGAGACAGACACGCCTTATTTAAATAACTTGTGCGCATACCACCTCATCTGTGAAACATGGTGGAGGGGGTGTTATGGTTTGGGCATGTATAGCTGCCACTTGAACTGGCTGACTTGTCTTAATTGATGATGTAACTGCTGACGACAGCAGCAGAATGTATTCTGAACAGCTCAGTGACTTTCAACGTGGCACTGTCATAGGATGCCGCCTTTCCAACAAGTCAGTTTGTCAAATTTCTGTCCTGCTAGAGCTTCCCCGGTCAACTGTAAATGCTGTTATTGTGAAGTGGAAACGTCTAAGAGCAACAACAGCTCAGCTGCGAATCGGTAGGCCACACAAGCTCACAAAACGGGATCGCTGACTGTAAAAATTGTCTGTCCTTGGTTGCAACACTCACTACTAAGTTCCAAACTGCCTCTGGAAGCAACGTCAGCTTCATGAAATAGGTTTCCATGACCAAGCAGCCACACACAAGCCTAACATCACCATGTGCAATGCCAAGCGTCGGTTGGAGTGGTGTAAAGCACACCACCATTGGACTCTGGAGCAGTGGAAACATGTTCTCTGTAGTGAGGAATCACGCTTCACTATCTGGCAGTCTGACGGACGAACCTGGGTTTGGCGGATGCCAGGAGACTGCTACCTGCCCGAATGCATAGTGCCAACTGTAAAGTTTGGTGGATGAGGAATAATTGTCTGTTGGGGCTGTTTTTCATGGTTTGGGCTAAGCCCCTTAGTTCCCCCTTAGAAGGGAAATCTTAATGGTACAGCATACAATGACATTCTACAGAATTGTATGCTTCCAACTTTGTGGCAACAGTTTGGGGAAGGCCCTTTCCTGTTTCAGCATGACAGTGCCCTCATGCACAAAGCGAGGTCCATAATGACATGGTTTGTCGAGTTTGGTGTGGAAGAACTGGACTGGCCTGCACAGAGCCCTGACCTCAACCCCATCGAACACCTTGGGGATGAATTGGAATTCCGACTGCGAGCCAGGTCTTCTTGCGCAACATCAGTGCCCAACCTCACTAATGCTCTTGTGGCTGAATGGGAGCGAATCCCTGCAGCCATGTTCCAAAATCTAGTAGAAAGCCTTCCCAAAAGAGTGGATGGTCCACATCCTACTGCAACTTTTCCTGGGGTGTATATGCATATGTCTTTTTGAAAATTGAGGCATGAGGTGCGAATATTGTATTAGCATATTGTGCGAGCCTGGCGCAGGTGGAAATAATTGTCCAAGAGTGCAAGTCGGGCTCAAACCTCATATTATGCTTGAGAATCTGCTTACACCCATTTTAAAATCACCCTGTATGTCCCTAGAGGGCAACTTCCAGGAATCAAATCCACATGCCCCGTATGATTATGAATATGCCATATCTATAATCTAAAGGCATATATTTGCGTGCTCAGTCTCCAAACAGTTAACTCAAATGATTTGCTCATAAGCTCCTATACAGTACATACAGGGATGGTTTACAAAATATTCACCACTAGATCTAGTTAGAGAACATACCACTAGATCTACATAGAGGCATTTTGCTGTCAAGGCTTACTCCGGTGCTATCTGACTAAAGTCATGGAGATGATGAGAAGTGCTTACTCAGACTAAGACAAATTGACAGGGATACTTAATGACTGGAAATCTCTCCAACCGCTCAACCACTTGTTTATTGATTTGTTGTCAAGGATTTGAAAGGAATCTGCAAAATCCCTATGTTACTTTTGACCACTTACTATGACTGACAGTCAATTAAAAGAGAAATGGAATCCTTAGAGCAGGACAGATGAAGCCTCCATATGCTATATGTATGAATGGCAGCCTACAGAGTCGACAGTAACATAGCTGAAGGGAGTTTCTGTTCCTAGTAAAGGAAGTGATGAAGATAATTCGAAAATAATGGTTCACTGAAATGTAGAAAAGATATGTCTCTGTTATGTTTAACATGTTTATCTTCGGGGTTAACCCTAACCCACCCCAGGAGAACAAGATTACTATATCCTGTCCGATTTGATGAAGAGCTTTGAATGAGGACTGTCTCAATCTCCTTGAGGACCACTAAACATGCACACATGCACACACGCACACACACACACACACACACACACACACACACACACACACACACACACACACACACACACACACACACGTACTGTACAGATACACTAATCTTAAAAAGAAATCTGTTCTGAATGTTTCACAGTGCCCAAGAATCTGCATACCTCCACAGCTATATTTATTGTTGAAACTCAGCCTGCCTCAGCTTTTGAAGTGCAGAATATTAAGAGTACTTTAATATTATGTTTATACACATATCATAGATGATAAGGCATAATTACATTGTTCCCATGTTCATGATATCACTGGTATTCTGTGGAGATACACAGAAATCAGTGTCTGCTTTGGGTTGTTTATGTGCAAACACCAACCCTCCATATCTGTGCAGTGTACTGTAAGTGGTAAGCTGTTAAATAGGATGCAAAATGAGAGAAAGCATCCTTTCAACCTCATGGATTTCTGAGAAGGAAGAAGGCAAGTGTAAAGCAAGCTTTTTCTCAGATTTCTGATATCTCTAACAGCCACATTTTTGTATTGCAAATTATTCTTATTTTTCCCCTCTCTCAAAAACACTTGCTTTTGAAAGCAGCAATCCCCTTTACGGCCTACTTCTCCTCAGTGCCGCAGTAGTGCTTTTGTGTTGATAACAGTTTTTGACTGTGTATGGCTTTGATCTGCCCTACTGGAGAAGAAGACGTTGAAGGTTTAGCAGAGAGATGCTAGTGTTTACTGTTCGTCTCTGATACCGCCTCACTGCGTACACTGCACAGAGCCAGGCTCAGAGTGGTACAATAGTGTGGTTAGCCTTTCTCAGACACTCCTCCAATTCTGTTGACTGGGTTGTTTTTTTTTAAGAGAGGAGCTTAAACACGAGAAGATACATCATATGAAAAAATTATGCAAAGTTATACCTTTCAATTGAAGAGGGTTTAGATCCCCAGCAAGCAGCAGGCACCACAGGGAGCCTGGATCTGAACTGTGCTTTGGAACCGCACATGTCAAAACCCTGATTTTAGGGAGGACTGCACCTAACATTGGAGTGAGAACCATTTACTGCTATTTGAATATAGCAGCAGTCTCCCTAGTTATGGGGATGAGACCAGGCAATGGGGATATAGTAGTATTGATTCATATTGATGATGTCATGGTGTTTTCTTGTTCTCACTATGTGACCTTTGGAGGATTCAGGCCCACAGAAAGACAAAGGGTACACCACAGCAAATGAGATATACTGCAGATTGTTTGCAAATGTCCAGTGCATGGCACATATTGTTTTACTTCTCATGTCCACAATTGCAAGAGGGCTACCGACAACATTATCTTCACCTGTTGATTATGTGGTGTCAAGTAATGATATTGTTAAGACAGTGAGATGTGTAGGTTCTGGAGAGCAATTTATCACTCATCTTTTTGTGAAAGCTGTTTGTATGTTTGTACCTGATCTGCACCATTGATACATTGAATTTCTGTAATCATTTTCAAAAGTTTTTCCCGGGAGAGAGAGAGAGAGAGAGAGAGAGATGGGACCAAGGCGTAAGCTTAGAATGTTTGCTGCACCCATGATAATCACTGCAAAGCCTTAGTTGTTAAATAGTGCACCCATCTGTTAGGAAAACTGGGACAAAGTGTACTTTTGAGGAAAAAGAGGATAACTCTTCTGGCCTATAGGGGTATAAATGTAAGTGCTCTGAAACATAGATAAATATTCTTTTTTTTAGATATCCCCAGGGATTTTGGGCTGTATTAGGATTGCAAAAGTTGGTTAACAGCTACTTGTTAATGACCCCATATGTTCCAACAGATGATGAAAGGACGTACAATATGTAAATGTCACATACAGTGGCAACCACGATATGTGTACCTGCAGTTGGAGGGCCTGCTGATGACAATAGAGATGCTTTGGTGTTTTAGTGACAGTCAACATGGGTCAATACTGATGATGAAAAGTACTGTCCTGGGATCCAGGGCAGTGGTCACAAAATGGCTTCCCCACTCCCAGCATCCCTGAGCTCCCCCGTCTCTCTCTTCTAACTTCATCTCATCTCATCTCACCCCTTGGCCCACTTATGCAGGACCATTCAGAACATCATTATTCTTTTAAGTGAAAGTGATCAATAAATCAATCAATCCACCCCAGACTAGACAGGTATCAACTGGCCTCCTATTCTTTGCTTGTCAATCCCAGGAAACATTTACCTGCATGAACAAGTTGATGCTTTCTGTGATGCCCTGGCGAATGTTCATTAAGTTGTTTTCCGATGAGAGGGGAGAGATCAATACCAACTCACAGTGATTCATGTATGCCCACCACTCTATCTTAGCTAAAAAGCTATGCTTTGGAAGATGCAATGGTTTTAACAATTAAATCAACCAGTCTAGTAGCAGCTCATAAAAAATAGATAACAGTTTAGATAATTACCACATTGTATTTCCAATGCAATGGAAACTTTGTCATATAACAACAAAGAATTGAGGAATCAATATTGTCCCTATTAAATGCAACGCAAACGTTAAATGACTAACCTGATCTCACACTCCACTAGTTTGCCACCTGTTAACGCTACGCTGGCCTAGTAATTCTGTATACTAGCCTACATTTATGTTTTTACTTGAGTCATAAGAGTATCTGCAGACCGTGTTGAATGTGAAGAATATGTCCAACTTAAGATACAAAAAGAAATCCCGCTTTCCCTGACTGCTCCTGCCAACACACAAGGTCAGTCGCAGCGTTCACCACCCCCCTTACGTAGCGCAGCCAACTGACGTCTTAAGCCTCATCGCCACGCCTGCCCCAGATCCCGACCTCCACTGCTCAACTCCCCAGGTGTGGAGTGTGAAATGTGATAATGTACTGTCTAAACTCTGCTCTATACCTGTCTAGCCCAGCTATTCTTAACAATACAAATGTCGTTTTTTTATATGCTACATTTGAGATAAGCCTGTTACGACAGAAATCTATGATGCACACCATTTAGTTGTTGATCTAACTGTGGTCTCTACTATGTATAACAAGCTACAAAACACTATTGAGCCTTTGCTACTTTCAAAAGTCTGTTCAGAAACATTGTGAGCAGTCCATTCACAGACTTGGCAGTCTTAACTGGCTGTTTTCTTGTTATGCTTTAAACACAGCTCCATGGGGTTTTGAACTGAAATACTCACACATCATTCTTTCTCTTCTTTCTCTCCTTTCTCCCTGCCCTCTCTCAAAATTACATTTTGAAACTGTGCCAAGGTGAAATAATCAATAGCTTGCAATAGTTGTTGGTATGGGTGTATTCTGGCCTCTTTTATCCTTTTTTAAAGGACAATTTATTTCCTGAAAATCTCTATGGATAATGAGAGAATGGCATGAGAGCCTGCCCTCACTCAAAACAGAGTCACTCACAATTGCATTCATTGGCTATGGTACCTCTGGCCTCATTTAAGCAAAGTTCTATTTTGTCTCATTATACTGTATCAGCTTCAGGTTGCTTAGAGATGCAGCATATTTAATCTGAGGCCACAGTAGTAATTAATGTAAACTGTAGCTTGCTTGGTACAGTATGGTGCATATTGAGATCATATGATCACATCCCAGTAGCAGCATAAAAGATAGCATGACAGATGGGCAACCAATGTGGATGTGACATCTCTATGTACAGTATTGTCATTGAGATCCATTGCCATGATTGTAGGCTCAGAAGAACTGGAGGCCTAAAGTCATGATGTACACCTCCATTACTTCAAGCTTTACTGAATGGGCCAGGGATGTTGCAGCTGTCACTCAACAGAGCACCATGGCCCATTATTGATAACCTCTTTTCATGTCATATTGTCCTAGTCATGCATTGCTATTACAGACACCCATGTCTGTAAAAGAGGACATAAGGCCATACATCAGCACTGTTGAGAGCTTAAATGTATAGAGTGCCATTCTGTATAACTAATCAAATAAAATCTAATTCAACTTTTTTATATAGCACATTTTGTACAAAAATGCAATGCGCTTCACACAATGATACACACATTAAAAATAAGGCACAGACAGTCTAAATGTTTTATAGACAAAATATAAATACATTTAAAAAAAAAAAAAAAGCTTTCTTTTAAAAATATCCACAATTTCTACTGGAAACTGTACTCAGCTGTTCCAGTGGTTTGGACCATACAGTATAATAAATACTAAAAGCAGCCTCCCCATAAGTCTTGGTCCTAGTTTTTGAGACAACTTAGAGGATCTGAGTACATATCTTAAAAACAAACATGTATTCTGGTCTAAGGCCATGTAGTGATTTGATTCTGGTCTTGGTCAGTACACATGCTACAGAATTCTGTATCATTAATGTTCCTCTTCCCATCTTAGATGTCCAGAAACAAGTAATCTCAGTGCAGTTTCAGAGCTCTACCCAGCCAATATCTGTTGTTGTCACTGTAGCTTGCTAATATAGGAGAACTGGGCATCAGTGTCGTACAGTATCCACAGGTTTCTCAGGTGAGGCTGAGTGGGCCCACGTGCATGGGAGACTGTGCCTGCTGATGAGATCTGAAGGGGGCCTCAACACAGCACCTCTCCTCTTTAACATCCCTCCCCTCCAACATAATGCAGGAGAAAGTTGCTTTTCTGCTTAGTATATATAATCATGTCCAATTAAGACTAAAGAGAATTACAGGGTATCTAGCTTCCCCTGGGGGATTGAGAATTCCAGGTACAGTTAGGTCTGGAAATATTTGGATTTTTCATAATTTTGGCTCTGTACACCACCACAATGGATTTGAAATGAAATTCAATTGAAATGCAATTGAAGGGGAGACTTTCAGCTTTAATTCAAGGGGTTGAACAAAAATATTGTATGAAACGTTTAGGAATTGCAACCATTTTTATACACAGTCCCCCATTTTAGGGGCTCAAATGTAATTGGACAAATTAATACAATCATAAATAAAATGTTCATTTTTAATACTTTGTCAAGAATCCTTTGCAGGCAATGACTGCCTGAAGTCTGGAACCCATGGACAAATGCAAATGCTGGGTTTCCTCCTTTGTGATGCTTTGCCAGGCCTTTACTGCAACTGTCTTCAGTTGTTGTTTGTTCATAGGTCTTTGTGCCTTTAGTTTTGTCTTCAGTAAGTGAAATGCATGCTCGATCGGGTTCAGATCAAGTGATTGACTCAGCCATTGCAGAATATTCCACTTATTTGCCTTAAATAACTCCTGGGTTGCTTTCTCAGTATGTTTCGGGTCATTGTCCATCTGTACTGTGAAGCGCCGTCCAATCAACTTTGCTGAATTTGGCTGAATCTGAGCAGACAGTATATCCCTAAACACTTCAGAATTCATCCGGCTGCTTCTGTCTTCTGTCACATCATCAATAAACACTAGTGACCCAGTGCCATTGGAAGGCATGCATGCGCATGCCATCACACTGACTCCACCGTGTTTTAAAGATGATGTGGTATGCTTCAGATCATGAGCAGTTCCAAGCCTTCTCCATACTTTTTTCTTCCCTTCATTCTGGTACAGGTTGATCTTAGTTTCATCTGTCCAAAGAATGCTGTTCCAGAACAGGGCTGGCTTTTTTAGATGTTTTTTTTTTTTTTGTCTAATCTAGCCTTTCTATTCTTGAGGCTTATGAATGGTTTGCACCTTGTGGTGAACCCTCTGTATTTGCTCTTGTGAAGTCTTCTCTTTATGGTAGACTTGGATAATGATATGCCTACCTCCTGGAGTGTTCTTTACTTGACTGGATGATGGTTTTTCTTTACCATGTGAAGGATCCTGCGATCATCCACCACTGTTGTCTTCCATGGACATCCAGGCCTTTTTGTGTTGCCGAGCTCACCAGTGCGTTCTTTTTTCTCAGAATGTACCAAACTGTTGATTTGGCCACTCCTAATGTCTCTGATGGAGGATGGCCTGTTTCACTTGCATTGAGAGCTCCTTTGACCACATGTTGTGCGTTCATAGCAACAGTTTACAAATGCAAATGCCACACTTGGAATCAACTCAGACCTTTTACCTGCTTAAAGAAATAACAACAACGAATAGCCTACACCTGTCCATGAAACAGCTTTTGAGTCAATTGTCCAATTATATTTGGTCCCTTGAAAAAGAGTGTGCTACATATAAAGGGCTGTAATTCTTAAACCCTTCCTCAAATTAAAGCTGAGAGTCTGCACTTTAAGCCCATATTCATTATATAACTGTAACTTCAATATGTTTTGGTAAACAGCTAAAATAACAAACATTTTGTCAGAGTCCAAATATATATGGACCTAACTGTATATTCAACCAATAGCAATAGTAATATATTGTTAATTGTTTATCCTTGTCTTCAAGAAGGAGCAATAGTATTAATGATATTCTCAAAATCAGAGGGGATGCTATTACCTTTGACTAGAGGTGCACATAATGGCTGGCAGGGCGACAATGCTACTCAAAGTTACAATACGAATATGCAGCCAAAACACAACCATCCCTTAGTGTACACCACTGTGCCTAAAGTACCAGGGTCTACGTGGGGCTGACCTAACCTCAGTAAAGCTCTGTTGTGTCAGACTAGAACATTATGGTGGTGTGTTTCTCCATTGGAGCTGCTGGAACAGATGGGTTTTGAGCACCATACTGGATTGTGGGGGTGGGGACTCACAGCATCTTCTTTGTTACCTCAATGCTGAGGAGGGTCCTAATCTAGTGGAACTGATGTCAGAGGATGTCTTTCTCAGCTGCTCCCTCCCACGGGCTTATCTCTCTCTCTCTCTCTCTCTCTCTCTCTCTCTCTCTCTCTCTCTCTCTCTCTCTCTCTCTCTCTCTCTCTCTCTCTCTCTCTCTCTCTCTCTCTCTCTCTCCTCTGTGGCTCAGTTGGTAGAGCATGGCGCTAACAATGCTTAGGTTGTGGGTTTAATTCCTGCTGGGACCATATATACTGAAATGTATGCACTCACTGCAATGTAAGTCGCTTTGGATTAAAGCTTCAGCTAAATGGCATCTCTCTCTCTCTCTCTCTCTCTCTCTCTCTCTCTCTCTCACACAGGATTATCAATCACTCCCAGACCTGGCCTATCAATCACTCTGCATTGGCTTCCCAATCATCTTATGGCAAAATGGCTCATCTATTAATACATAGCTTAACTTCACCAATGGAATCAATAATGGTATGATGAGTTTAGCCATGTCAGGAAGCATGTCTTCTCCCTTCACCCATACTGAACATGCTTCTTTTAGTTCTGTAATCATTCACACAGTGAAACATAAAATGCCACCTATAGTGTCTTATCACAAGTGTATGCCGTGATGGTGCCCTCTTCCCAAATGGGAAGCCACACATGACAGCAGTAAGAACTGAACTGGAGGAATCAGCATTAGCTTTGGATTTCACTTGTATCCTGGATACAAGAGAAATGAGGGATAGCCCATTGTTGGGTCTTATATAGCTTACATCCCACTCACCTCTGGCTCAATATGTCAGGAACAGGGAAGGATGGACCTCCCATTGCTTCCCCTGTAGGATGCGGCACACATCACACCACACCACAGCACTCAAGTCAAATCTACAAAGAGGTCAATTCTCACAACATATGTGTGACTGACTCTGCTGTTCAACTGGCTTCTCACAATGGGAACATTAACAATAGAACAAAACAGAGATGTAGTTATGTGACAGTCACACTGTCCCCTGGGGGTACAATAGAGATGTGTTGAAGTGAAAGGGAGAAAGGGTGGGATGTAAGACTGTCAGAGAGTGAGAGAGAGAGAGAGAGAGAGAGAGAGAGAGAGAGAGAGAGAGAGAGAGAGAGAGAGAGAGAGAGAGAGAGAGACTGTTCATTTATGCTTTGTCCATTTATGGGTGGCTTTAATGAAAAGGTCTTGTGTGAGATGGCACAGTTAGGGTAATCCCTCCTTCTCCCTGGGTTATTTTGACTAATTAGTTGGTTTGCTTCAGCAAGTCCAACTAGTGTTCTTGCTCATACTTATTATTATTCAATTTATTCCGCATGCTACTCCTCCTACAACTGCTCCAGTTGTTAATCCAACTTTACAACGTGAGACCTCTAACTGGTGTTGCTTATATTCAACTTTGTGAGACTCATTATGCTTTATTGAACTCACTATACTTCAACTATTCAAACTTGAAAGTGCAAATTGTAACATGGAGGTCTATGGAAACCAAATAATGCATTTTTTGGACCATTGCAGATTTTATGCCTTTCAAGCTATTCACACCAATCCAACTGTTAAATGTACCAAAAATTCAAGCTTTCTGATACCTATTAAACTTTTTAAACTATTAAGTATTATGTAACTCCAAAAACTCTCGTCCGGTTAACATGGTGGAATGTTCATTTCTGTGAGCTCCTTTGTGCACACACAAGCACAGAAAGCACAGAAAAGCACAGACAGTTTCTTCTGGAACTTCTTTTTCTAGCCAATGCCCTGTTCACACTGTAGCTTCTAAAACAGTTGTATAACACATAGTCAAAAATAGAGAGAGGAGCACCCCCATCACATCTTTTTAATGCAATAGGATCAACACAATTTGCAACCTCCACTTCCCATCTGGTATCTATCTACTGTAAGTGTCTGCCCATGGGGGTGTGTCTGTCTTTCAATTCTACCAATCTATCAATCTACCATATGCAAAATAAAATTAGACACCAGTCTGGCCATATAGTGGCTAGGCTACAGCTGTCTGCGGCCCTGCATATAAATCAAATCACATCAAATTTTAATGGTAATTTACACAATAAACAGGATACAATGTAATGAAATGCTTTGCAGTAAGCAACTTCTCAACAACACAACAATCAAACAATATCAGTTTGCAGTGCAATGTCATAATAATAACAAAACGGAAGAAAACAATAATAATAGCAAAACAATATAATAAAATGTAAAGTGTCACAGGATAGCAGCAATAACACTCATAATGACAGTAAGTGTGTGAGTGCATGTGCAGAGGGCAGAGGGGACTGAGGTAGTGACAGTTGAACGGCAGTTGAGGAGTCGTATGGTCTGCAGGTAGAAACTGCTCCGGAACCTGTTGGTGCAGGTCTGGATGCACCGGTACTGCTTCCCGGAAGCAGAGAGAACAGGGTGTGGCTGGGGTGGCTGCTGTCCCTAATGATCTTCCCGGCCTTCCTCTTGCACCTCTTAGAGTAAATGTCCTGAATAGAGCCTTACGGTCTAGGGTGGTGCAGCTGCTGTATCAGGCAGTGATACAGCCAGTCAAGATACTCTCTGTGGTGCATCTGTAAAAGTTTGCGATCTGGGAGTCCATGCCAAATTTCCTCAGCCGCCTGATGAAAAACAGGCGCTGATGCGCTGTCTTGATCACAGAATGAGTGTGGTGTGACAATGTCCTTAGTGACGTGGACACCAAGGAACTTGAAGCTGTTGACTCTCTCCACTTCAGCCTCTCCAATGTAGATGGGGGCATGCCACCCCCCTGCTTCCTCCTGAAGTCCATGACCAGCTCCTTAGTTTTGCTGATATTCAGACATAGTTGTAACAACATTTTTATTTTATTTAACCTTTATTTTACCAGGGGAGTCCCATTGAGATGACGGGACCTCTTTTTCAAGGGAGCCCTGGAAAACATAGTTGCGAGGTATTAATTTATTCCAACAAATGAACGTCCTTGCTACATTGTTTCCTTCTAGACGTGTATCAGCGGAAGGGAGCACTGCCAGCTGATGGGTTTATCGCGGAACAAGTGCTGGAGAGCCCAGTTTGGAATGTTTGGTACACTACCTCATTCAGGTGGTTTTGCCACAACAGTTCTGTAAATGTAATGTGAACGAGTGTTCACATTAATAACATAATCTGTTGTGCTACATCCGTTGGGACAAATGTGTTGTGCAACTGTTTAGAAGCTCCAGTGTGGACATGGCATGAGGTAGTTCCATTACATCCCTGTGATTAGTCACTCCCCTGATGTTGGTTATAAGTTTAAAGGAACTTTGGAGCAAAACACAATGTGACTAGGAAACTCAAACCGCATGTTTGATTAGATAGCATGGTTTGAGAGCTATATGACTGTTCCAGCTGCTGCGATCAGGCAAACACCTTCGCTGTCATGCAGCAAGAACAGAGAGGCTTAGACTGAGTTTCTTCCCCCATGCCATCAGGATCATCAACGACGACCCCACCAGTGCCCCCCTCAAGTCACTCACACACTCACTGACATCATAACACATACGCACACACATAATTACCCATTGCAGACTCATCTTTTCACTGTAATTATCTGTACTGTCAACCTGTCATTGCCATTGTATATAGCCATTCCATTGTGTTCATTGCTCACATTGCTGTTTATACTGCTGTTTATATTCTATTTATTTTTAAATTTATTGTTGCACTCCTCTGTGGCACTGTCACTTTTGCATTTCACTGTATACTTGTATGCACGTGACAAATAAAGAATCTTGAATCTTGAATCTTGAACTTCAATGATCCACAGGAAAAACTCTGAGAGATGGCATTGTGTAACCTTTGGATTGGAAACCTCTACAACTATGTCTGAAATGTACCTGAGTGCTCCTATGTTCCTTCACCTTGAGTAAATATTTAGCTGCAGCATTTCAGTGCAGACAGTGCAGCTTTTGGCTCCAGCCTGGTAGTGCAATCCAATCATAAATAATTAGCAGTGATCCACATCCGTTAGGATTTTTACACTTGGGCGACAGAGAATAAGCTATCTGGTGTTTTACTTCCATCTTCTACTAATTGTACTGTATGATCTGAGTCTTTTAAAATGATAACATAACATTCCTAACATGAATGATAACTTTTGATTTTGCTGGTGGTGTTATTTTGTACGGCAGTACTTTCTCTATGTCGTCATTTTCACTGTAGCCATGATCAAATATAATTAGTATGTTGTCTTGGTCCAGTATGCTGGCCTACAGGAATGACGTATTTGCTGGGATCACTCTGTGTATTGGAAATGTCAAATCCATCTTCTGGCTGTAGTAATGAGAGGTGGTGCTGACTTATACTCATTCATTTTGCTTTATTGACTATTGAATTCCATAAAAAGAACCACCATCCCAGGGCTTAGGGAAGTGTTTATGACATAAGGTCAGCTACTGGTTGAGTCCCGCACCATGATCAATAGCCCAGAGGTCACTGTGGAGTCATCGAATACATTTGGACGGGGGTGGAACTTATTAAACTTTTCAATACCACTAACCGGCAAAACAAAGTTCCAGTGGTCTGGGAATGGTTTGAATGGTGCCCTAGGCCATTTGCCTCTGAGTTGCTGAATGTACATATTTACCACTTGTTTACATACTCGTAGTTTGACTTTTTGGCTTGGGGGACGCAAGAACTACGTGATTTTTTATTTTTTTTCACATTGCTAACAATCTCTCCAACTACAGTATATCAAAGCACTTGAAAACGCTGGTAAATGAATGAGCGCCTTCCGACTACTTGTACAGCAACTATGCCTTCCCGAGTCACTTTACACTCACAACTTGCACGTCAAACATATAATCAAAAGATTTATTCACCTCCCTGGGACATCCAACACTCATCTAGGCAACTTTGATAACGTTTGCAGATGTATTGTAGCAGCATTGTGCCTACCATGTGTCTCTGCAGGTGCTTTGACTATCCAGGGCTTGACATTGACACTTGCCGACTGGCCTGACGAGGGCCAATGAAACCTCCAAGCCTGTAACGTCTGAGCCAGCAAAGAATTGTAGACATTATGAAAATTATGTAATTCTTAGCCTTTTAGCCTATTTGTCACACAGCACAAACCGCTATTTTCTTGATTATTGACATTCATTTCACAAATCCTTTTATCCATACCAAAGCAATCAAATTAATTTTGTGTTGAATATAATGTATTGAGGATTGAATTGAATACACAAGCCATCTGCTAGGAGGTGCCACCCACTGTGCCACCCTTAACTCTGCACCATGCTGGTTTAATATACCGGCTATAGTATCAGTGATTCACATATGGACTTGTACTCCTCATTAATGGTAAATATAATCCAGTGCCCCCTGGGTCGACCTCCTCATTGGACCACAGGGTGTCTTTGGTAATAAGAGGGATCCTTTGCTGCTCTCCGTTAGACTAGCATATGGTTGAGGCATGCAGAGAAAAGGAGGGCCGCACACACAATGAAACTGCCGGGTAATTCTATTTTCAATTGGACTGAACACTTTGCAGCAAGATACTGGGTAGAAAGGGGATTTTGAGTGTGTACCCAGCAGTAATCTTGGAGAGAATAGTGCAAGAGGACTCAAGCTGTGCAATTACCAAAAAAGAGACAACACAAGACTCTTTACATCTGCACAGAACAGCACAGTTTATCAACACAGCAAGCAGACTTAGTAAGCTCTGTAAGCGGGCTTTCCCTGTAATTCCACCATGGTTTTATTTGCTTGTCACTCTGCAATGCTCCCAGACGCTTGTTGGAGTGATGTTCCGGGTCAATGTGTGCATTTGTTTTGTTGTACGCTTGTGTAGGGTGGCTTTTGCTTCTCACTTAACTGTGTGTCAGGCACATGAATACATGCTGCCTGCGTCTGACCCTGTTTTTTATGCCTTGGGGCAGTGGCTAAGCTGTCCCTCTGATTTGATTCAGGCACTGAGGAGTCAAGTCAGGGACCTGGGGCCTGGGGGACGGAAGGGTGATGTGGTCTAATGATGATGAGGGGTGTTGAGGCTAGAAATAAAAACAATACCCTCCTCCCTCCCTTCCCTTACCCATTGATGTGCTGTTACAGAAAACCAGGATGACAAGAAGGGGCCTGGAGCCCTGGCCCTATAATCTCTGAAATCTGCCCACAGAGCCATGGATACTCTGGAATACTTACAGGTCAACATGGCGGACCAAAACCCTCTCACCAAGACATTTAGATACCATCAGGAAAACAACTTCATTAGGGGATAGAAAAGAGAGGAAGATGGACGATGTATATGAAAAGTGAAAGATGCTATTCTCATCAAAGCAATCTGGGGAGATTATCACCTGACCTGCATATGTCAGGGGTATTTGGATTTTATTAAGCAAGTGCAATGAGGCAATTGAAATACTAGACTAATGGAAACACTTACTGATATAAAGATACCACTTAAAGGAGCAGGGCGTAAGTTTGTCTGAAATCTGTCACCTCTGGCCATCGCTGCAAAATTCAGTTCGAAGTTCCAGCCAACAACTTTCTCTCTCATAATAATATAACCCCACAAAATTTACTAATAGACATTAGCTGTTGTGTTTCTGCATGCCTACACGATATGAAGAGGCAGCCACCAGAGACAGAAAGGTGAAAATCGGTGAGTCCACTCCCCTAGAACACCTGGCAATAATAACATGTTTATATGCAAACCGAGAGTCAGGTAAGACACTGCATTTTAGAATGTGCTTTTTCCTGAACAAAACAGCGTTCATAAATGAAATGTTTCTTTCAAGGATCTCATTCCCTGATCGCTACCGATTAAACATAGTCATTACAACCCATTAGGAAGCTTTTAGAAGCTTTTCAGGTTGTTGGTCTAAGACTTCGGAAGAGTAGATGTAAACAGGTTTTGCCAAATAATCATTGTTGTAGTAAGGTCGAGGACCCCTAAAAACACCAAAATGTTGGTCTAAGCAATTTTGACAGAAGCTGCTGATTAGAATAAAATCTGGTTTATTTCCAAATCAAGATCAGGCTCCATAAAATGCAGGATATGTTGCAAGAGGCAAGTATTTTCAGGTGATTTGTCCTTACTATAGGTTTTCACCTATCAGGTTTAGGAATTGTCTGTTTTAAATTTGTAGATAAGATTTTTTTCAACATTTCAGCCCAATCATAACATCCTGACATCCATGCATCATACACTTGCTTTCAACACATGTCTTATGCTAACAAATGAAGCCATACATAACACATTCATAAGCATGTCAACATAAAGCTATACACTTGCAGCTGTTGACATCAGTATTTCATAATTGTGTATGCATTAGTTCTGAATATATTATGCATGGCTTATTGAAATATTATAACGTTGGTATTCTTCAGTTAAAGTATTACCACTTACCACAATGTTTTATCAAAATTGCTAGCCTCAAAATATGCAACCCAAGGAATTATTCCTTGTGCAGTTGTACTAGTATGCATGGTGGAAATGTCCACTAAAACAAGCAAAACCACTCTTTACCCCTTCAACTTGTCTAAGGGCATAGTTAAAGTGAGGATACTGTAGGTAGCATCTTTTGTCAGTCTAGTACTGTGCTTCAAATCAATGTCAAAGGAAGCCTTTTTCCTTTATTCCGTTGGGCAGCCTGACATCGTCTTAGTGTCAGGATTTCAAGAGTCCCTGGCTCTTAGCCATCTTAGCTGACAATACCACCATTTCTTGACGGCTTAAATTTATCCACTGCCACCATATGACAGCTGGAATTTTCTGTTGCCTTCCTCCTCACTTGTCTCTCTGTTTCCTCTTTCACAATGTTATGCCCATCCGGATCCATCAGACACTTGATTGTGTTCAATGATGTCCAATGGGAAAAATGAAGCTGAGTCATTGCCAATTTTTTTTGTTCTAAATACAAATGTTTAGTCAGGAAAGTGTTAAAACATGTTTTCAAGAAGTGAAGGGATTTTTGGGATTTTGAGGATGACAGGCATGGAGGTACTATTTGATTAAAGTCTTTACTGAAGCTGTCATGCCTGTTCATGGAGTGAGACTTAATTCAGCTTCACTCTCAGTGGTAGAATTGTGCAATGACTTGCACGGTACTACTATACATTGAAATACCAACTGGCCACAACAGAGCTGTGTCTTCCTCTGATTGTTTCGCTGAAAGATGTGTATTATTTATTAGACATTTGGATTTGGATAGGGTATCCAAAGGCCTACTATTTGGAATTAATAAACTGCATGCAATGTCACACAATGTCCCTGTTTCTTTGCAGGTTACGTAATGAGAGAATGTGGGCTCCCTGCAGTTCCCAGACTAATTGGCTAGCTCTGTAGTTTGTAAGGTTTTGTCCTGTGGCTCTCCTCCAGTGCCCATTCACACCTTTCATACTCCTCCCTGCAGGTACAGTGTGAAATCCATTTGTTACAAGGTAGGAGCCAAAGTGCTCTCTGCCCTGATAGACTGAACAGCCCCTGATAGACTGAAAATCACTGTCTAAATCCTATTTAGCTAAAATGGTATAACTCAACCAAACTGCTAATAGTGAGCCACTATAGAAACTTGAGACCAACACAAAGTGAGTGTTTCTGTCTCAGTGAAATGGCCTCCCATTGTTCCCAGGTTGTAATGGTGATAAGCAGACAATTAGTGGTTCGACTAACCCTCAGTAGAGGTCATGAATCATGCAGCAGCAGTCATGACCAGCACTGAAATGTGGCCACTGGGAAATTAACCCCTTTAAGCAACCAGTTTAATGGTGGTATTTTCAATGTATGGTTTAGTTTTTTAAGACTTGCACCCAAGGAGGTGACATCAATAGCTCTTTACCCAACACACAGCGCTCTGTTCTTACAGCATGGTTAATGGCTGACCTTTTGAAATGCTGTTCAGGGATATGAGTCTGCCATCCAGCAACACTGATAACCTGTAGCCCGACCTTGATTGTTGGTAAACACAGAGCTTGTTTTTGTCTCTGTAGTGGTCACAGAGAGGCATTTGGGAGCTGCCATCCCTTTGAGTCTGTGTGGATGTATAAAGTGCCTGGTGCTCAGCTTAGCTTCCTGACTTGCGAATTATGTTGTTGGCCTGGGTATCTAGCTAATGTGAATATACAGGTATTAACAACTCTCAGATTCAAAATGAACCAATAGAATGCTGTTTGGCATATGGAAAATAAACAAGTGGCTCAAACGTTTGACTTTGTATAAATTAGCATTAATGGCACAGTAAATGAACATTAACACATTGTGTTTCAACTAACCACTCCCACAATCATCACATAATTAAGACATGTATGGATCTTTGAAATTATTTCAGATTATGTTTTATCAATCAAAACCAGGGTAGTATCCAGATGTGTCTGTCTGTAAAAAGTAGAAATAGACTTGTTGTGATAGTTGCCTTACTTTTAGTGTGCGTGGTTGCATGCATGCGTGTGTGTGTGTGTGCATGCGTGTGTTCTGTTCAAAGCCTGAAGTTTGAGTAGCCTAAGGCCCATACAGAGCTGCCTGAGGACATAATAGATTATAATTTGATATGTGTTTGAAATAACGAATACTGGGAGTAGTTTCATAAACTCTTAGTCAGCCTGATCTTATAAACAGTTAGTGTGAAATTTAATGGTTCAGATATGTTTTCCCTGCCTGTCAAAACTATTGACTTCACTGTGGCTGTCTGCATTAGGCTGTTGTCCATCTCAAACAAACAACCTACAGTACTGCTGAACTTAAGTCATGTTAGCCTATTACTTTTCAATCATCTGTTAATGATGAGACTTCAGACCAGAGGTGTAAGTTAAACAGTTGATTACAGTTTATTTTATGGTGAAATGATTTTTTATAGAGAGTGCTTATTTATAGAGTTAGGTAACACATACAATTCGTACTGGCAAGGCAGTTATGTCTCATTTGCAAGCCAATGTCTTTCATGTTCAATTACTTGGTGTTGCTCTTTTTCACAAACTATTTTATATAAGGAGAAATAAGTGACACATATAAGTGACACAATTGGTTTGCATTCTGTATAGATCAGTGGAGGCTGGTGGAGGTAGAAATCGGAGGAAAGGCTCATTGTAATACATGGAATGGAATGAGGAATGGTATCAAATGATACCATTCAGTATTATTCCTAATTCCATTCCATGCATCACAATGAGTCTTCACTAGCCTCCCATGTTATAGATATACATATGTTAAATCTGCTTATACATGATTTGAGCTTAAGTAGAATTTAAATACATTTCTGCAGAACCACTGGTAGATAGTGAAGACATTGAGTCAGCGGTAGGCTGACACCTGACAGAGTAGAGACCTGGGGTCACCAGGTGCTACAGGGTCATACCAGCTGCTACAGGGTCACATGTATAACTCCCACACAGGGGGAGTTATACACGTTTAGTAACAACAGAAACATTTAATTATGGAAAATACCTCTTAGAATGTTTCTGGGCCGTCCTGTGTCAGAGGGACCTTGGGGGTTGACCCCTAGTGGACCCATATTGACCCAGACCACAGGCTTACACAAATGTGTTTCTCTCTCTGTTCTCATTTTAATGCAGCTTTCACACCTGTCGCAATATTGCTATTTTTTCTCTGCCTTTTTAATGGAGCTTGAGAAGTGAGATGCAGTTAATGACATCAGCACTGTGATTTATATATATATATATATATATATATATATATATATATTTGCGACCTGTGCTAAGGACCATGTCCCTGGTCCAACATGTTAATGTTTCTAGATGGATAGATACATACACTATTCATCGAACAAAGAACATGTTTTTGTTGTATTGAATTTATTTTCACACCTTGACCCTCTCTTTGACTCAGTTATATTAGCATGTTTCTTTAACTTCATGTCTCTCACCATGGAATATACATAATAGAATGGGAATGGGAATACAGTCTTGCCCTTGACAGTTTTCTCATTGAAGATGAAAAGCTTTCTATTATGCTGCTGAATGTTGCAGAAATGTAAAACACACCAGTTAATTGACTATACTCATGTAGTCCTCTTATGAAGTGAGACAATTAGCCTAACGCTGTACATTTTTCATTAGATTTGATAATGAAAGGAGAGAGAAAGAAAGAAGTAAGATGGTGGTGATGGTGGTACTGGTGAGGTGAACTCCAACTCTTTAATCATGATAATGTTGTGCTGAAAAAATACGTAGGATTGAAGGTCAGAGAATAACTGTATATATGGTGGTGCAGAGAGGCAAATACTGTTTTTCTTACACTATCTTATTGCTCTTTGGGGTTTTTTAAAGAGAGGATGTTTTTTTAAATGCTCTCTATTTTTAAAGATCTATATTTCTATTAAAATAATCTTGTTTTTATAAAACATTTCATGCCAGTTGAAAAAGTTTGAACTTGGTCTTATTTTATACAGATTAACCATATTTATTTGAATATGGTCTATTTTTATAAACAGTAACTATTTTTATTTATAATTTACTATAAAATAATAATAATAATAATAATAATAAAAATAATAAATCTTTTTTCATAGATGATATTTTTCTAATTGTGTGCTATCTATCATTCAAATAGATTTTAAATGTGATCATTTTATAAATAAGTTGTTATTTATTTTTTTAAATGCTTTCTATATTTTTGTTTTGTATTTTTTTTAAATGCTTTCTACAATGTTGCTACATTTCTAAAAGTTTCTGCCGTTTCAAAAAGAAAAGCCATTATTGTTTTTATTAACATAATTTTTTATCAGCATTCAACATTTATTTAAATAAAACACATTTATAAAGATAGAGCATATTGAAACAAATATAGCTAATCTTTTTCAACTGGCATTAACTTTTTTAATAAAAAAAGAAAATAATTATTATACAAAAAAAGTATTAAACATATTAAGAGCATGTTTAAAAGAAAAATAGCATCACTTTATGGAGAGTGTCATCTTTCAAAAAGAAAGCATGGTCTTTAGTTAATTCAAAACAAAGTTTTAATTAACACAGATAACATTCATAAAAAGAAAGTATGTTTGAGATACATTTGACTTAGAGATAATTACATTTTAGAAGAGATCATGTTATAAAGACATTTTGCAACCATTAATGAAAAAAAACATTGAAAATAAAATGTTTTCTTTTTAAAGGTCCAGTATGTAAATGTCAAGATTTCTAAACGCTTCCTCATGGTTCTAATGACTATATTTAATCAGTAGTGATCAGGAAATGAGATTAAAATAAATATTTAATTTGTTTTAGTCTGAAAAAGGGGCTCTTACCAGACACTCAGTTTGCATATAAACATGTTGTTACTGCCAGGGGTGTTCTAGGGGAGTAGACTCACCGATTTTCACCTTTCTGTCTGATGGCTGCCTCTTCAAACTGTGCACATACACAAAGACAATAGCTAATGTCCAACACTGCAAGTCCATTTTGGGGGGTTATATTATTATTAGGGAGTATGTTATTGTTTGGAACCTCGAACTGAATTTTACCACGGTAGCCAGAGTTGGCAGATTTCCAACAAACGTATGCCCTGCTTCAGGAATAGGTTTTAAAATAAATTAATCAACTTTTTAAATGGAGCGCCATTTTGAAATAAATATAGGAGCTTATGAAAATAAGATATTGTTTACTCTAATGAAAAAATGAATCCATCACTGGAAGCACTATAAGATGCATTGATGGTCCCATCAATATTTAGACCAGTCTCTGTTGAAGATCCTCAAATTAAAACACATCAGCAGAGAATACCATAGGTGAGCCTCTGCACTCTATCCAAGGCACCACAAAGCTTTTGGTATGTTTTTTATTGTATTTAATTTTTTTGAAAAGACATGGCACCATTGATGGCAATAACATGTGCAAGTCTGTTTTGGCTTCGGGAGTTTTTTCAGTAGCAAGCCAGCTTCTAGAGGCGGTCACTGTGATCTTTCTGGAGCAGACTCTATGCCACCTCTTTATCCTGGTAGAAAGGGTGAGCTGTATCCCTGAGGGAGGCCGACCCCCCACCTAGACACCAACACTGCCTCCTACTGCTGCTGTGCCTGCATTACCATTCTGACAGGCCTGTTGTGAAGAGCAGAGCTTTACAAAGCAATTATCCCATCCGTAGGACCTCCAGCATTCTCTATTGAGATTGAGCACTTCTAATTTTACATACATGTTGTTATGTTTTGTTCTGCTGCTTCCCCCCTCCACCCAGACACATGCATGTTTATAGAAACATTGATGATGGTCAGAACTTCAATATTTGTTTTGGTAAGAAAAAAAAAAAAAGAATATATATATATATATATATATATATATATATATATAGAGAGAGAGAGAGAGAGAGAGAGAGGGGGGGGGGGTAGATGTAGCATGTTGTTTGCGTGTTGCTGCCCTCTTTGGCGACACTGTAAATCAGAAAATGTACAAATGTGCATATTCACAAAACGTACAAATGGTACATAAAAGCCACTGCTCGGCAACAACAGATTTTGGAGTGCGCCTTATCTGGACCAAATCAGCACTGTCCAATGAACGTTCTTTATCATGCGATCTCATAGCAACTGATTTATCTTGGCTATTCACCATGATTTTAAAGCTCAAATCTACAGTACATACTGGACCTTTAAGGTTTCTTCATACACATGTACATCTCTGTATCTGTGTTTACAAGTGTTTGCATCCTCGCAAGTAGATCAATTTACCTTACCTGCAAGCATTCTATTTTTAGTAGATACACAGGAATGTTTAAGTTGGAATAGAGCAGGTAAAAGCAGCCTCATCAGCTTAAGTCATGCCTATGCTATTATGCAATACACCGTGTTGCATGGCTAGGTAAATGGTTAGGGTTTTAGTGTCCCCACTTGGCATCTACAGTGGCTTCGGAAAGTATTCGGACCGCTTCACTTTATCCACATGTTGTTATAGACTCAATTTAAAATGTATAAAAAAAAACTGGTCATCAATCCACACAAATATCCCATAATGACAAAGTGAAAACACAACCATACATTTCTGCAAATGTATTCAAATTGAATTACAGAAATACGTAAATTACATAAGTATTCAAACCCTTTGCTATGACACTCTTAAATTAGCTCACATGCAAAAATATCATTAACAAATCACTCAGTAAGTTGAATTTAGTCCATCTTAATGCAAGGATAATAGTTAATGTGATTTTGGAATTAATATATTCGTTTTTATAGGGTCACTGATTTACATAGGAATCAATTACACACTGTGTGGATCAGGTTGTCATTACAAACTGAGCAAATGGAGAGGAACAAAACTGCTCAGGAATGCGATCCTGAGGCCTGGGAAGACACAAATCTACGTTGAATGGCTGAGAGGAAAAAGCACAGTCGATGGGACAACATCATCACAGTCACTCTACAAAATTGGTCTACAACCAAGTGGCCAAAAAGAATTCTTTAATGGAAAATAATCTCTCATATCCATAATTGTGTTTGCAACAATGAATTCAAGTGATACAGCAAAGAAAGTGGCTGGAAATGTGTTTATTTGGTTTTACTACAAAGCATTAAGTTTGGTGCAAATCCAGCACATGCAATACAGTTTCTGCACCATCTCTTGTGTGAAGAATAGTGGTAGCTGCATCACATTATGGGTAGGTTTGTCACTGATAGGGACTGGGCAGTTTGTCAGGATCAAGATAAAATTATGAAATTTGCTGAGTTGGTAGTGACAGCCTAATCCACACTATGCAATTGATTCCTATGCAAACCCGAACATTCCGAAAACATTCCGAAATCACATGAACTATTATCCTTGCACTCAGATGGACTCAATTGAACTTGTTGAGGACATTTTTGCAATTGAGCACATTTTAACAGTGTCATAGCGAAGGGTCTGAATATGTATGTAAATTAGGTATTTCTGCATTTTGAAGAATTGGAAATAAAACACTGAAGAATATAGGACGGGTCAAAAATGTAAGACATAACCACACATGTGGACTTAAACTCAGTGCACTTGCACGAACACTGAACAGCAACACTAAACTACTAGTACCCTTTTACAGATTCTAAACACAGAACATTACGCTATAAATAACAATGAACCCATTGCCACACCATTACAAGAACCGAAGCCTATAGTAATCCGAACATACATTAACTTTACACAACATTATGTTAACTTTACCAGCTATTCCTAACATTGAAACTTGATGTATGATTACTGCTGCGTCTTGTGACACAACCAAACATATCACTATTTTCTGCGCTAGATGTCAATCCCAATCCTCTCTTGCGCAAATGATGGCGGATCTCAGCTATCGCATGTGTGTTGGTAAGCGCGTCCGTTTTACGTTTACAAATAATAACATAATTACTGTTTTTTTTTTTATTATGATTTTTGCATACTGACGTTATCGTTAACTTTAACTTTAGTCTAAATAGTTAAGTACTCACCCAAGCCCAAAAAATAATTCTCATGGAATTGTGGGGTTTTGTTGTTCATGTCCAAAACCAGAATGAAGAAACGCGTCCGTTTTCTGAAGGAGCGTCTGACCCAAATTATGCGTTAGACCTCTGTAAAAGACCCCGTCAGGGTCACCAACTGAAGAATTGGAAATAAAACACTGAAGAATAGAGGACGGGTCAAAAATAAGATATACATTTATTCCCAATAATTACTTCAAACGGTTATGGACGTGATGAAGCAAACTCAACACAAGTGGTCACATGACTAACTAACACAAGTTAACATTACGTTATATCTGACTTCAACATATATTTCATGGTTAATAATGATTGACAATGATTTGCTCATCCCTGTGTGACAGACAATCGATCATATCAGATCCTAGATTCATGAAAATGAATGAATGCTATTTTACCATGCCCTCAAAACGGCTTGCAAGGAGTTTACGCTCAGGCCAATATCTGAAGCTGATGACTCACTCTACATCTCTTTAGCGATGCATGTTAACATTAGACATTAAATGGGAGAACCTTGTCACGATTATGTCGTGCCGTATTAACAGAACCGTTATCTAGCGCACAACATCACATTAATGCACATAGGAAGAATGAGAATAGAGTATCAACAAAATAACAATGTAACACATGACTGTAAATTTTAACCATGCATAGATGTGTGTCGAGGATAACCCAGGAGACCGGTGGCCATCGCTGTCACTATCCTGAAGTATCATTCCCAACAAAGGACAAGGTGTGAGACTCATTACAATCGCATTTACAATCAATTGACAAATGGCGAGGGTGCAACTTCTTCAGGATGTCCGCCAGGCTCATTCAACTGTAAATAGGTATACACAATTAAATCAAGGCTGGCGCCACCAAAATATGTCTACAATTTCAATTTTAATAAATTTGCAAACATTTCCAATAACATGTTTTTGCTTTGTCATTATCGGGTATTGTGTGTGGATTGCAAAAAATACATTTAATCTATTTTATATTGTGTCTATAACACAACAAAATGTGGAAAAGGTGAAGGGGTCCGAAATCCACGGTAGCTTTTGCATAGCTGTCATTTGTGTTTATAGTTTTCACAAACTATGACAACAACCAAAATTGATGTTGGGCAACAATGGAATGTTCATGATGTCTTCATGATGTGTGAAACGACAGTTGCCCTTTGAGTATAAACCATAGTAAAAATCTATGGTAATAACCAAGTCAATGTGAAAGGACGTTTTGCAGAAGCCTTTCAAGCCTACAGCTTCCACCAAGATGATCACTTAAATGGAGATAGTCAACTAAAATAAAACCAATTTGTGGATAATTTCTCTATAAACACACAAAATGGTACGGCCAAAATTCTGTAAACAAATTAAATCAAATCCACAGATGTGATTTAATCCGCAAATGCAGATTCAACAGTTCTAACTCTAAAGTGTTTATTGGATCAAAATGATTGGATAATTTTTTCACAAATCTTCAGCCATATTTAGAAATCATTTTGCATTTATAAAAATAATGTTTTTCAAATATAAATCAAGAGGTGTTTGTGTGTGGATAGTAAATTATGTTTGTGCATTTACAGATCATGGTACACATGTGTGAGCTGTACTGTATTTATTGACAATAATATTGCCAGTAATCTCCATAGTTTTCTGTGTTCTCATTACTGTGTTTATGAGCCAATAGTCAACTAACACTGTTAGTTAATGTGCTGCTCATACATTTTACCTAGGTAATTTCATGAACAGTAACTATGTGGGAAATTCTATATCAGCTTATTTTATATGCCCCGCCCACTCACCGTGTTCAAACTCAAACACATTACAGTTTCACACAACTTATATAGCAACATGAAATGTATATCTAATGCATTGATGTATCCCTTACCATAGCATTGAGTTGAATAGTTTGCAGTTTTATAGTTTCTGTCCTAACTGTTAATGCAGTGTGTAGCAAGTGTATGAAAAGTGATTTTCCTGAAGCATATTAATAGATACACACATCAGGGGCATTTATTATTTCTCTGCGCTCCCGCTGTCTCTGCAGGCTAATAAATCACATAACCATTTGCTGGGTTGTGTCGCAGCTGGGGGCCAGTATGCCAGTGTTGATAGAGACACACATACGTACCAAACTTTAGCTCTCTGTGATCTCTCCCAATTCACACCATACCTTTACCCTGTAGCACTCTCAAAGCAACTAACCAACCTCATCTAACCTCATCAATTTACACACAATACCCCATAATGACAAAAACAGATTTTTAGAAATGTTTGCTAATTTATTAAAAATAAAAAACTTAAATATCACATTTATATAAGTATTCAGACCCTTTGCTATGACACTCAATATTGAGTTCAGGTGCATCATTTGATTTCCATTGATCATCCTTGAGATGTTTCTACAAATTGATTGGAGTCCTCCTGTGGTAAATTCAATATTGGACATAATTTGGAATGGCACACACCTGTCTATATAAGGTCCCACAGTTGACAGTGCATGTCAGATCAAAAACAAGGCCATGAGGTTGAAGGAATTGTCCATTGACCTCCGAGACAGGATTGTGTTGAGGCACAGATCTGGGGAAGGGTACAAAAAGATTTCTGCAGTATTGAAGGTCCCCAAGAACACAGTAGCCTCCATCATTCTTAAATGCAAGAAGTTTGGAACCACGAAGATTCTTCCTAGAGCTGGCCGCCCGGCAAAAAACTGAGCAATTGGGGGAGAAGGGCCATCATCAGGGAGGTCACCAAGAACCCAATGGTCACTCTGACAGAGCTCCAGAGTTCCTCTGTGGAGATGGGAGATCACTGCAGCACTCCACCAATCAGGCCTTTATGGTAGAGTGGCCAGACGCAAGCCACTCCTCAGGACTCTCAGACCATGAGAACCAAGATTCTCTGGTCTGATGAAACCAAGATTCAACTCTTTGGCCTGAATGCTAAGTGTCACGTCTGGAGGAAACCAGGCACCGCTCATCACCTGGAGACTAGTCAGGATCGAGGGAAAGATTAACGGAGCAAAGTACAGAGAATGATGAAAACCTGCTCCAGAGTGCTCAGGACCTCAGACTGGGGCGAAGGTTCACCTTCCAACAGGACAACGACCCTAAGTACACAGCCAAGACAACGTAGGAGTGGCTTCGGGACAACTCTCTGAATGTCCTTGAATGGCCCAGCCAGAGCCCCAACTTGAACCCGATTGAACATCTCTGGAGAGACCTGAAAATAGCTGTGCACCAATGCTCCCCATCCAACCTGACAGAGCTTGAGAGCATCTGCAGAGAAGAATGGGAGAAACTCCCCAAATACAGGTGTGCCAAGCTTGTAGCATCATACCCAAGAAGACTTGAGGCTGTACTCACTGCCAAAGGTGCTTCAACAAAGTAGAGTAAAGGGTCTGAATACTTATGTAAATGTGATATTTCAGATTTTTTTATTTTTAATAAATTAGCAAACATTTCTAAAAACCTGTTTTGGCTTTGTCATTATGTAGTATTGTGTGTAGATTGATGAGGGGAAAAAATGAATTTAATCCATTTTAGAATAAGGCTGTAACATAACAAAATGTGGAAAGAGTGAAGGGGTCTGGATACATTCCGAATGCACTGTATGGGATTGTTGGTGGTCTTTGAAGGCAGAAGGTGGATTAGTTTAATGTTACTAATAAACACAAGACAGAGATGAAGAACTTTCTACCCCAGCAACAGCATTCAGTGTCATGCAGCCACTCTAGTTGTTGTTAACTACAAGCATTTTACTGGGTTCTCTGATACTGGAGAAGACCTGGATCTCATGAGCTGGATCTCATGAGCCCTTAATGCCATCTCCACCCCCCTCCTCACCACCTCAGCTGGGCCTGAAAATTAGGCCAATTCTTATCAACATTTTACACATCTATTAAACGGATGATCAATCTTCCGCTCAATATCCAATTAAGATAACCAGTAGTATGGCGAGGACTTCAGTGCTTGAATAGTTTTATAGAGCAGGCTTTAAGTGTACATCAGTAGTCTCCGATGGCTGGGTTCAGCATTATCTATTAGAGCTGAGCCAGACCAAGTTTTGCCAGGTATATTCTTTTGTTTCGTGCTGCAGAGCTGGCCTCACCTGATGTGTGGTCAAATGAAACCTGCCTAGTTAAACAGTAAGCATCCTCTGTGTGCTAGCTTCCTCCATGTCCCCAAATCCTGCAACTGTGTTGATTGCATTCAGGCTTAGAACACCAGCTTGTGGGGCGCTTAGTGGTGTAGCACACTAATGCGCATACCACATAATTGCAAGGTTCCTGGTTCGATTCCGACCCTCATCATATCTTGCATGTCATCCCTCCTCTCTCTGACCCATCCTTCCTGTTAATCTCCACTATCTCTATCCGAATAAAGCAGAAATGCCAAAAAAAAAAAAGAAACACCAGCTTGTAAATGACATTCTCGAGAATACACACACACAATATACATTGAATTGTGCTTTAGTTGGACAGTTACTAAGCTGAAAATATGTAGATGTGCTTCATTTCAACATCAGGCCATGTCCTGCATCTGCCATGGCCACACTGTTGTATGTGTTGTGCCAGGGACAAATGACAAATCCACCATCACATGCAGCTCAACATTGGATGATTTAAACATTTTGGCACATGCTAATGGCTATCATTAGGTGCTTGGAGTTTACATGCTTTGATAAAATGTTTGGTAGTGCTTGCATAGTAGATGAAAGCCAGACATACAGGTAGAGTCTGCACCAAGTGTACTGTCGAGGTTTGAGAGCTCAACATCCTCCTCTCCTCTGTTCTCACTCTTGGGAGAGGCTACCCTCAAGCTCTACTGTAGTCTTGGATCAGGTTACCATAATAATCCATTTCAAAGCGTAACCACTACATCCTACCATAACAGATATGGCCCTGAGCCAGAGCTAATGGGTAGCTTGCACCTGTCTCCTTGGTATGTTCCCCGATCTCCCATCCTGTCCTCAGGGGATGAATGACTGGTTGAACAAAGCAGTGCCCATTGTCAACATTATGTGTTCAGTCTTGGCTCAGAGCTACCTTACATTATGTGTTTATATGTGTGTGGGTGGTGACAAAGGACAGAGAGTTGCATCATTTCTCAATATAGACACCCTAGTACAAAGCTGTAACTCATATTAGACAGTTAAACAAGCTTAAATCATTTCACACTCTGTTCTGGTTCACCAACAGTAGCTTCAGTTTGTCTAGTATAGGGTTATAGAACACATCAACTCCTACACACTGGCTCTCTTCTTTGCCCTGTGTTTTAATGGGTGGAGCACCAAAGCACCTGAGCTAAATTACACTGTGTGCTTTTGCTTATCACACTGGCAATTTACTGTGCAGACCAGACATTATGGTAGATGGTATGCAATCAAATGGTGCTCAATTAAATTAAATAAAAATAAAAGGGATTGGATCAGTATGTTACAGGAATCTGTATGATTGGTGTGCATATTCTGGTCAGATACTGTATCTGGCTAGTTGTTTTCCTATATGGGACATGTACGGTATCCAGCAAAGCATTCTCTACTTCAGCTCTTGTATTCAGTTATGCTACTCTCATGCCTTTACCCTGCCATCCTGCTGTCTTTTTCATCTTCCCATCCTCCACAATGATCACAGTCTTACTTTCCTACATCTATCCTTGCTGTGCTTCCCTCCCCTACAAAAAGCAGAAGAGCCAGTATGTTCCATGTCAACTCTGCAATGAAAACAGACATCCTTCTGGTCCCTGTTCATTGTTGCTAAACATGTCTTTTCTTTTGTTTTCTTTTATGTACTGCCATCCGTGCTGTCCTATCCACTGCGCCTGGTTAACCACCACAAAGGTAAGTCATATCTGCAGTGTTGCTGTCTGCTGGCCTCTCATGAGGGGCTGGCCTGTTTTTCACAGGGATACGATCTGAAGGACTCCTGATAGCTTCTAACTGTCCTCCTTGGTTTGATGCTAAATCAGATCTGTTCTGTTGGCTGCCCCTTGTGGCTCTTCACAACTGAATGTCTGTGTGATTCCCTGCGCTGGAGGATACAAATACAGAGTATTGTTTTCAACCTAGCAGAGATGATATGAACAATATTCATCACAAACAAGAAATAACTAGTATTTTGGTGCAGCGTCAATTTATTTGGTTGTAGTGCAAATTGCACTGATGGACAGGTGTTGAAATATCTATCTTTGGTATGATTTCATACCAAATACTGTATGTACATGTAGAGTAGCTCATCTCTTCTTCCCTCATCCCCTCTCTTCCTGTCCTCTCCCTTCCCTTCCCATCCCCTCCCGTCCCCTCCACTCCCTTCTTCTCTCCCCTTCCCCCCCCGTCCTCTCCCCTCCCCTCTCCTCCCCTCTCCTCTCCTCTCACGTGTCTGTCTTTCTTCTCCACTGAAGTTTTGTAATTTGATTACCACAGCACACCCTGCTCTTGGGCTTGCTGCTGTTTCATATGCAGATGACTCAAGCTATTTGTCTCATGATCAGCCCTTTAATTTCATCGTCACTGTTTACTTGACTTTGACTGTGTTGATACGCCAGTGTTTCGGCTCAGGAGGTAAGAAAGGCTTATGGGGAGTACAAATAGGGAGTGTAAACAGAGTGTTTATGGGGGAGTGTTTTTTGATGAATAATTAGACGTCTTTGTGTTCTTGGGAGATGATCCAATTACAATATCGAATGATAATCACTGTATATTAATCAGTGTGTGACTCAGTGGCACTCTTAAAGATGCCTTTCCAATTAGACCATTATGTTTGTTATTTTGAAGAATATACCCTGCATGAAACTCTAACACAGCCTTCCCCTGCTAGCTAAATGGATTCTAAACTTTTGTGTTGCAAATAATGGTGTCTCACTTTCTGAACTCTCAGTTGGTTTCCTCTCCCTCCTATTTTCTGGTTTAAGTGTGTTGCTTTGTTTGTAGCTGCTGAACTAAATTGTATACCAAAACAGCACAGGAGAGAGAGTAGAATTAACTATATAAATGTGGACTGTGTAGAATGTAACTGTGGCAGACTCCCCCAAAGCTATGTTTCACATTCACTATCGACGTGCCTCCCTATTTTCACCGCCCGATGGCCTGCTGTTTTTTCAAGACAGTTTTTTCACACATGGGCTGGCTAATAATCCCTAAACAGAGAAAACAAAAATGTGGAGGCCTCTGGTTGCAGTGTTACTATTATGTCCATTCATTTTATATCCTTTGGGTACGCATCAAGAGTTCTCCTGAGAAATAGTTTATGAATAGCATTGATGTCATGGGAATGACCTTCTTCAATGTTTACCCCATCCCACAGTCTAAACTCAAAACCGTAGCCCCTTCCCATACTTCAGTGTTGCTCACTGTAGTTACAGACAAGTCCTATGTAAAGAGTCCTGGCTGCTGTACAGACTTGTTTGCAAATGTTTGACCAGATCTGTGCTCTAGTCCAGAGGAGTGAGCCAAAACCAACAGATGGGAAGAGCAGAGGAAGCACTGCTTTAGTGTTTGTCCCGAACGCCATGCCGAGTGGGCGTCCCTCCTCGGAGACTGACCACTTGGCGGCACAACCACTGGGCTGTTGCCAGGGGAGAGAGAGAAGAAGAGAGGAATAGTGAAGCATAGAGAGTGCTGGAGAGAGACAGGGGAAAACCACAGCTTCACCACATCTCCCCAGGCCTATGCAGTGTCAGAGACCCTGTGGGTGACCTATCCCACCCTCACGCACACACACACACACACACACACACACACACACACACACACACACACACACACACACACACACACACACACACACACACACACATACGGATACACAATCCCAGCAGTAGTTAGTCATCACCCCGTACGATACTGGCTCTTGGAGACAGTCCTCTCAGAAAGAACAGTCTTGTTCTTTGTGACAAACCCTGCTGGGCTGTGTTGGTCATTGCTGAGCTAGGGGCAACCAAGGGTGGTGGTGTTGATGGTGCCAATGTGAGCAGCCTCTCCTCTCCCTGTGAATAGGATCTAATATCTGTTCTTCATTAATGATGCAGGCTCCATCCCCACGCAGCAGAATGCATTAGAGTTTTAATCAGCAGATATGATTGCTTTGTACTTCGTCTGACTGCATTGGGGGGCCACATGGGGGTTTGGTGGCGGTTTATGACAACTAGCTGTCGAGAGAAGAGAAGAGAAATGAAAAGACATAAAAGGTTTAATGATATTAAATCCGACAGAGCCTATGAATGGTTTTAAGGGATAGGGGGAAAACTAATCTTGTTTTTCTTGCCATAACTTTAAAATTGGAGGCAAGGGTGTGAAGAATCGCTTAGTCAGGACTGGCATCTGTTTATCCCTCTCACTGGTAGGTGCTCTATTACTTTGGCCTAGAGATGCAGGGGATCATTCCAAAAGCAATAAAAGCATGACAGAAATCCTGAAAGGAGTCCATGGTGGCGCCCACCCAAACTGCTCCAGTCTTGGCCATGAACTGAACTCCTTCCCCTGTATTTCCAAGCTCTGTTTAATCCCCCCTTCCCTCTCTCCCCATTTGTTGTCATATCATGCCAACATAATCAAACGCAAATATTACTCCTTGGCTCCCGGGAAGCGGCCTTGTCACTAATTAGAGATGTTTTGTGGGAAGTTAGGAATCCGAGGGACATATTTTTCCCTAGTGGGACTTTTCTCATCTGGTTCCCATTGTTATTCTTGTCCAACGTGCACACTAAAAAGATGGGTTTTATTTTTTTCTGGACCAAATGTGTCCCAGCTGGCTATGCTGCTCGTTATTTTTTTTTGAAAGCATTTGGCTCCCACTCTCCCTCATTATAAGATTTTTACATCAGGGGCTTACAGAGTGTTGTGTATGTGAGACAAGGGTCAGGAACCACTGGCCCAGAGGACCCAAGTGTGTCTCCTGAAGGTAACCCCTCTGTGCCTCTGTGTCTGTCTCTACCCCGTCCTTGTCTCTCCCTCTCTTAGTCTATGTTTCTTTACTGTATACAGCTATTAATGTATCTCTTTGTATCTGTGTGTGATCTATTCTGTGTGTGATTTATTCTGTGTGTGATCTATGTTTAGGTATTCCACTGTTAGCATAGTAATAGTGTACTCAGCCATAATGTGTGTACTGTATGTAAAGTGTAGTAGATACATCGCCATTAATTATGAATGTGTTGTCTATGCTGTAGCAGGTCTATGAGAGTGCATTGGCTCAGGTAGAACACAGTATTAGTCTCTGTCATCACACCTGAATCTCAGCCACAGAGCTGTCTGATATCCATAGGGCAAAATGTGGAAAATAGTGGACAGAATCTCAGGGACATGACCAGAGAGTAAGCACCATACTGTTGGTGGAGGGTCAGAGCTGCCAAGGCTATGACATGCATCCCTTTTCTTTGTCTTAGAAGAGCTCATCCTTGACTTCACTCCCTCTCTCAACAAACACCACCGGAAGCTGTCACGAGCCTGAGCTATGTTAGCCCATAAGTGATAATTTTTTTTTTTTTTTAAAACGCCCAGGGCAACGACTCAGCAAAAAGGTGCGTGTGAGAAAAACACGCGGGCCGCACTAATACTAAACTTTGATGTCAAGTAGGGGGCCACAAAATATCGTCCGCGAGTTTGAGACCCCTGCTCTAGAGGTTGTGGAAATACAAGAGAGTAACAAGGAATAACTTTCCAAACTTAGAAGCGATCATTATCAGAAAACTGCAGGAAAACCATAAAATATGAAGAACACCATGCACAGTGATAATCACAAACGAAAGTATTGAGTTTCCAAGATACGCAGTTACATAAACATATTGGCCCTATTAATTAAACTCTTGCATCATGTCCTGTAGTGCAGCTTATTTTCTCATTTCACTGAAGCCTCTATCTATCATCTATAAAGAGACCTACCATCAGATAGCTGGGGTTATGGTTAGTGGCTGGGGGTGTGGCTGCGTTTGGAGGAAGGGGTTAAATGCTTTAAAATGAGGGGTTGGTGTCCTCAGTGGAGCATGATTTGAATCAGCTGGATGAGCTCAGACAGTTCCCAATCAGCAGCTCGATCTGTGTCTCTCACCCTCGCAACACAGCTGCCTTTCTGTTCCAGGTTGTATCCTACCTATTGAGATATCACTTGCGAGTGAGATGACAGGCCATTCAAGGCTCTCCTCTTAAACCTCTGCACTCTCTTCCTCAAGCAGTTAATAACACCACTTGATAAAAGCCATAGCGAACTGCAGACATGTTTTCCACAGCCAAGTCATTTAGTGTCCACGTTTGACCTTGCTGTTGATGTACTTTGATTATTTCGAAAAAGCCATTATAGCATGAGCAGATTGTGTGTGTGTCTGTGTGTGTGTGTGTGTGTGTGTGTGTGTCTGTGTGTGTCTGTGTGTCTGTAGGCTATTGCATCACATTAAGCTAAGACAAATATCCCAGTTGAATACCGCCCAGACACCTGTCTCACCCATCACCCATAGAGATAGATGTTCTACTTAGTGAGTGAATTTTTATTTCTAATAATTTATTTTTAATTTCCCAACTTGACTTGTTCATGCCCTGCTCTGGAATGGTTCCTCCCAGTGACAAAGTGTATTAGTCACATGCCATTCTCAGATACCTACTGTAGCTTGTATGACAGTGTATTGCATCATTTAGACATTGATGGCAGTTTTGTCCGACAACAAGATGATTCACTTACTTAAACAAATGTATTTGTTGTACGTCGCTTTGGATAAAGGCGTCTGCTAAATGCCATAAATGTAAAAAAAGAAATGAAAAAAAAATCACTTTGTTTACTAAAGGGCTAATGAATGATGGCGTTACTCCTGTAGGGTGGACATTTGATCAATAGGTTTCACACAATAACCTTGTTATACTAAATATTTGTTGATACTATTGTCATTTGTATTGCCAATATAATTGATGAGAGAGATATGGCATAGGGCTGGTAAGATTTCGTAATTACCGTTACAGTGATACATCCAACCCCATCTCTCTCTCTCTCTCTCTCTCTCTCTCTCTCTCTCTCTCTCTCTCCCTCCGCCCCCCCAACTTACTCGCTCTCCCTTTCACAGATGATACTGTTTGTTGCAATGCATTGTGACAGCTTGGCTCTGTCTCTGTGTGTTTGTGATGTGTCTCGTGCGGTAGTGTATACACTGCCTCTCTCTCCATCCCCGTGTAACAGCACTGCAGGCCTCTCTGTTGGACATGCGTCCAACTCTAACAGGATGTGACATTCTCCTTCTGGTTTCAGGAACACAGTGGGAAGGTGCATGAGCCCCTGCTTGGAGTGTGGAGAAAACACATGGATTAACCCTTAACACTAGGAGCCTCGGGCCCTCATTACTAATGAAAGTACCCACCCATGAGTGACACCTGGAGACCTACATTCGTTGACATGTAACAGTGTAATCATTTAATTAGATCAATACCATTAAAAATATAATGAACTGGTTGTGTTTGGTCAGGACGTAAGAATCATTAGAATATCACATGTTGTATTTTAAAGAGCTTACATAATGGCCCCTCATGCAGCAACATTCTCTTAAATGTCTCTTATATTTTCTCTTAATTTTCTGTTAAGAGAAAAAATAAGAGAAGTCAACTCCAGATGCACCAAATGTTCTTAACCATCCAAATCTGCTCTTACCCAGGTGTGCTGAATGATGAATCCCACCTGATCATATATTGGAGGCGCGTGGCCGATTGTTTGTTATTAGCATAGGTAACGCCCGCTAAACAGTATATAAGGGCAGGTGTGGAGGCACGGGATTTGACCGACGTGTGTTTCGCCTAAATTGAGGCTCCAGAGCATTAAAAGCAGTGCTCTTGGCAATCTGAAACGGCTCAGCAGCCATTCATCCGTCTCATCAAATAGATCTGTGCAATCTCTAATGGATGGCCAAAGCATCTAAGAGCAGTATGTAAGCCATTCAGAAGCTGAACGCACGCAATATCATCCAAGGGTTTTTATAGTCTTAATTGGAATCAATGGACCAATAGTATTTCTTTAGCCCACAAATGTAATAATCCAATCATTATAATTACTCTAAAACATATGATAATCTAAATTTGATTATATGATATTCATGCATTTTTTTATGTTCCTCAAATTTAAAACTTATGTTTCAAAAAACTATTTGTGGACTGTGTAATGCCATTTGCTAAATTTAAAAAAGTAAAAGTTGACACAAAGTCACTGCTTCTTACAGTGGTTATGCTCTTTACACAAATGTGTCAGTAATGTCCACAGACAAATCCGTCGGCTCTTATGCTCCACCATGCAACCCACATTCTAAACAAATACTGATGTTGTCTCCTGACTTATAACAAACAATCGAGTTACTCATAAAACTGTTAGAAAAGTCTATAATCAGGGCAAATTTTCCGTTTCCCTGCGCGTGGATATTGTGCCCTTATCAATCAGACACACATACCTATAGGCTACTGTAGCTTACATACACACACAGGGAAAATATGGTGGTTCTAATGGACTGAGAGCAAATGTATGGCTTGAGTAAAACAAGTCTACATTTTGAAATACGGATGTGATGAACGGTAATTGTCTGTTGTTTGCACGCTGGGTGTGCACTGTGTGGGCTTCTATTCACATGTAATCGCTCTGATCATGCAAATAACTGTATAGTCTGTCTGTCTATATTGCTGATATCAGCATTATGATTGAAATGGGTAAGCCTTTCATAACTGTAAGGTACATTTCATGAACCCGCCAGACATGCACACACACATGGGAGAGTTTGTTTGTCTCATCCATTATCCACATCATTACGCATTGACTGGACACTTTCGATATTGTTATCAACATCATCTGGTCTTTACGCAGACACACAGTATGTAGCCTACATACACACACAGAGGAGATATTATAGGATGCTCATTGAAAACAAGATCTAAATAGATAAAAACTGTGTTTCGACATTGTCAATCCTGCATTAATCGTGCAGATAACTGTTATTGTCTTTCTGTCTATGTGTGCGACCCATTATTATTGAAATGGGTAAGCCAATCATAACTGTAAGTTCAGTTTCGATTCACCATGATTAGGGTAAAAGCTACAGTGTTACAGTGGGAGCAGGTGTTATTTGTGTGTCAGGATTCTGTTCTGTTGGAAGTCATGTTACTGTTGGAAGTCATTTTACTACAGGTACAACATCCTCAAGCAGATGCACTTTGTTATACAGAATTGTAGTCTTATAGTGAATGGGCCTGAAGTGTGCTTGCCCACTTCTCAAACACTCCTAAATACTGTTCCGTGGTTTAACTGCATGGGTCACTAATAACAGCCTTTGTGAGAGGGATCCAGGCCCTGCCTGTGCCCTGCCTGTAATATACCTGATGAGACCCAGTAAAGAGTAGCCTCCCTCCTCACGGCCACTGATTGACACAGGGATGTGCTGATGTAGTCATATTGCCAGAATAAACAGGTCCGGTCACTAAACAGCTTTAAACAGAGCAGGACTGTCCTGCCCCCAGGACATAGCTGTTTCCCCAGAGAAAGGCTTGAATGCCAATCATGTCATTTAAAACGTCCCAATGTCAGCTTCTCTCCACTAGGACCCCTTTTCAGTTATTCAAGACACACACACACACACACACACACACACACACACACACACACACACACACACACACACACACACACACACACACACTCTCTCTCAATGTATGTGCTGTGCAAACAATGTAATTTGGTCCTTAAATTAGTCATTTAACAATATAAACAAGCCTTCATATTATAGCCTTCCTTTTCAAGAAACTACTCTGTCTCCCTATAAGCGCATAAGCAAAATGTACTCATTTTCAGCTTCAGAAAAAAGCAGAGAGACTACAGTGAACATTAGAGTGGAGAAAGGACTATGTAGTTCCCCTCCTACGTAGCTGGAAATGGACCTCAGTGGCAGCATATTTCTTCTGCTCTGTCTTACTGTAAGAAGTCCAAGCTTTACCAGACAGACACCACTACTTTCTACACTACAGGCTTTGTAATCAATTATCCTGAAACTTAACAGGAATGCAGAAGATATGATGGCTTTTAGAGAATCCCAATATAAACAGAGGGATAGTCCTCTATGTGTGGCGAAGTAACCACAGCTGCCCAAACCAACAGGCTGGCCTCCTCTGCTTTCTGTTAGCTACACGCTAACAATCTGTGTTTATAAAGATTAGATCGGTCTGCTGTGGGTGTACACTGTGACTGTTCTACTAGTGCTGGGTGCAGGCTACTCCACATAAGAGAAGACAGTGGGAGGAACATGGCTAAATTAGGTAAGAGCTTGTACACTGTGTGTATGATTTCTAATGCTGGTGAGGGGACACCAGAGCGTGTTCCACTAACACATATTTAAACCAAAAAGTTATATTTTAAGTAGGGCTGTGATGTTCACGCAGTTACTGGCGGTTACGCGAGGTGTTAGGGCTGAGAGGTGGTGTGGTGGACCCAAACGCGGAGAGATACTCAGACCACAGCGCGAAGTGTATGAGAACAGGTATTTTTAATAAGAACGGGCAGGGACACGGGAACAAACAAACACTGGGACCAACGATAAAATAAAGGCGGAGAAAACAAGCTCCGTAACAAAAGTACTCACTTAACAAGCGGTAGATAATCTAAACGGGGAATACAGGTGTGGTATTATGGTATAATAGAGTAAGCAGTGCCTTTATTTTGAAGTAATGGGGAGTGACGTCACGCACGTCGGTACGGGAGCGGGAGCGGGAGCGGGAGTTCTGTTCATGCACGCTAGCCGACTGCTGCTGTACTGAGTTGCTGAATAAATACATTCCGAATACGTCGTTGTGCGAACCTCTTATTAAGAGTAACTTGACAACAGGGATTGGCGATGCTGACAAACAGACAGGTACTCACAAACAACGGGGAGGACACGGAGAGAATCTCGGACAGGGACAAGAGGGAACAAACAGGCTAAATAGCAACCGGGACAGAACACACAGGTGAAGCGGATGAGGGTGATCCCGGCAAATTGGGAGGCCCTGACCTGTGTGGCCGGAGGGGGGCGCCAGAGTCACCAGACAGAACCCTCAGGCGTGACAGCGAGGAACTTTTTTTTTTACCGTCATAACCGTTGAACCGTTGAATAAAGCAAAACTGCTGGTGCTCAGGCATGGTGGCGCGACAACCAGGGTTGCTTTCCTTTGATGGCGAAACTTGCAAAAAAAAATTGTTTTTGACCCTGTCCGGTCTTGCCTCAAGCCGGACAACGTAAATATGCTCGTGTTCCTGGCACAGAACTTAAAGGTAGAGGCCTAGTAATAGACAGAAGAGTTATTATAATTCGCCTATTTTACTATTAAATACCACACCTTTATTGTGCTCTTTTAGCCTGTTATAAAAGGACACGCAAAAAAAGGACAACAGTCTACTTGCACTGACTACAGTAGGCATAGCGTGTCTTTTGTGTTTGTAATTTGTATATTCATCAAGCGGCAGCTGCCTGTTGTTATTTTATTTGCGTAGACTATTTGTTAAAAAGCAATATTTCTGTTCCATGCGTTCATATGCCAGGCACTTTTGTAAATATGTGTGCACTTTATTTTATGCCTGATGTTATTGCTTTCTGTTGAATCAATAAATAGACCTTCTTAAAGACGTTGGATGTGTTTATTAGTTATTCAGTAATAGCACACGCGATCTGTGGTCTGCGGGCCGGAAGTTTCGTTGTCCCCGTTGTGAAACAGTTCTGACGATTTTTTGCGTGACAACCGACGTTACCCAAAATTCCATGACTGTCACAGCCCAAGTTTTAATTTAGACATTTTCAATTGTCTGTAGCCGAAAAAGACAGGAAATTCAATTGAGCACCATACCTCAAAATGACAGTTTTTTTTTTGGTATACTCAGTTTTCACAGAAGCTTTGTTTGGCTACTGTACTTCAAACTAAATAGTTGAACCCCATAGCGGAGTTATGCTCAAACCTTCTCTCAAACAGCCTAATACAGTACTTACTCTTTAGAGAGGTAATATAGTGGACTGCTTTCAGAAGAATAGCCTATCTAGGTTTGTATTTGATTGATTCACTTTACAGTATCTAATGATAACATTACCAACTCTATTGCTAAGTAAAGTGATAAAATGGAAATGGCTGAACTGATCTTTCTGCAAATTGGCCTATATTTAGTCTGTCACCACTCAAGTTATCGTGCCAGTTCGCTTTGAGAAATGTTCAGTAACTGCTGAGAAATTATAAAAGGCAAAACAGCCTTTTTCAATGCAATGTCCAAGCAACTCCTGCCGGCCCATTTATACTTAGATTAGCCATCATCAAGCCTTTAAGTGTACATTAACTGTGAAGGAAAAGAAAATGGCTCAAAATTCCAAGTTTGTGTCAACAGATCTGTCCTAAAAAATCAGTAGAAAGTGCTTTGAACCTCCTGACCATTGGAATATACACTCACTGAACACTTTATTAGGAACACCTGTACACCTTCCCATGGTGGATGTGGTGTAATGGTGTGGGGAATGTTTTCTTGGCACGCTTTGGGCCTGTTAATACCAATCAATCATCACTTGAATGCCACAGCCTATTTGAGTATTGTTGCTGACCATGTGCATTCCTTCAAGGCCACAATTTACCCATCTTCTAATGGCTATTTCCAGCATGATAATGCACCATGTCGCAAAAGTCGTCTCAAACTGGTTTTATGAACATGGCAATGAGTTCAATGTTCTTCAGTGGCCTTCCCAGTCACTGGATCTGAATCCAATAGAACACCTTTGGGATATGGTAGAACGGGAGATTCACAGCTTGAAAGTGCACCTGAAAATACTGCAGGAATTGCGTCATCATGTCATCATGGGGCAGAATCTCAAAGGAATGTTTCCAACATCGTGTGGAACCAATGCCACAAAGAATTGAGGCTGTTTTGAGAGCAAAGGGAGGCCCTACCCAGTATTAGTATAGTGTTCCTAATAAAGTGTTTGGTGAGTGTAGTCTCTGGCATGGGTGAGGTTTAGTATGTAAAGTGTGTTTGAGGATTGCATCGGATGTTGCCAGGGTCACATTCACCTTCAACTGTCCTCGCATGGCGGAAAACGAGTCAGTATTCAAATCCATGCAGCTGCACCACATATTGTAAATGTGGCATGCTCAAAATGGCCAGCACTCACCTATTTCTCTGTCACTGCAAGGGTAAGGCTGACTATGACTTCATCCAGGGGACATTTACATAAGTAAATAGTACACAACTGACAGGCTATGCTATAAATGAACTCAGATTCTGTCCTATCAAACTGCAGGATGGCTGCTTGTTGGGAAATGGGACATGTTGGGGCATATGAACTGTGTATGCCTGCTGACAATGATGAATGTTTGTTCCAAAATATAAGTGATTTCCTCACATTTATTTATTTATTTACCTGCTGGAATTGGGGCCATTTTGAGACCGATCTGATTAGGAGGCTATGGAAAATAATAATAATACAAAAAACAGCAGCTAAGAAAAACACTCATATGATGAGTCTTTAAGAGATGGATATTTGCTT